>NC_048226.1:78654753-78967192 GCF_002007445.2 Ailuropoda melanoleuca
TTTTTTTTTTTTAATTTTATTTTATTATATTGTGTTAATCACCATACAGTACATCCCCAGATTCCGATGTAAAGTTTGATGCTTCATTAGTTGCGTATAACACCCAGTGCACCATGCAATACGTGCCCTCCCTACTACCCATCACCAGGCTATCCCCTTCCCCCACCCCCTCCCCTCTGAAGTCCTCAGTTTGCCTCTCACAGTCCATAGTCTCTCATGTTTCATTCCCCCCTCTGATTACCCCCCTTTTCTTTATCCCTTTCTTCCCCTACCGATCCTCTGTCTTCTGTCCTTCCTTTGTTTTGAACTGTCTTTATGGCATAAACATTGCCTGTGAAACCATGCCTCTGTGGCTTTAGGGATGTTCTCTGGTTGTTTCATTTTGAATGTACTGTTTTCAAAGAGCCTGTAAATTCCTCAAGGACATGATTTGTTCATTCTGTTCTGTGCTTCTTACGTTGTGTCTAGCATAGTGAGAAACAAAACACTCAGTCAAGTATCTGTGAGGGTGTATGCCATGTGCCAGGCATGGCTTGTTATGGGGGATGCTATTGCTATAAACCTAGATCCAGAAAAATTACTGTCACACTAGCTAAACAGTAAAACATAGCTGACACCTTAATACAAGGAAAGGTCTGCCAAAATGTGATAAATTCTGTATGTTCATATCAAGGGTAAAATACATGATTCTTTAAATTTCAAATAAACTCAATTTAAATATTAAAAATTTTCCTTCTCATCAATCCTGTCTGTATATTTTGCCTATGGTTTTTATTTCCTATTTGGTGTCTATGTCTTTCCCAGGTCTGCATATTCTTTGTTTCACATTGTACAATTCTCTATTTTGAGTGCATATAAAAAGTGTCAGACATTCTAGTGATCACACTATGATCATTTTATGTATAAACTCTCCTGCCCAAAAGTAGCTATCCTGCTATTTTAAAACAAAAGCGAGTTTGCCCTATGAAGGAGCTTAGGAAAAGGCCCTCATTCCACCATCTTTACTTCTCCCATCATTTTATGTGATCAGAATAAGTGGTAAGGGTAGTAAGTCATACAGTTCATCCAGGTGCTTTGTGATAATAGCACATCCTGTAAGCAAACATAGGAAGTAAGACTTTCTACATTATAGGGGAATGTTGAGGAATCTCATAGATTTACTGTAAAAACACAAAAAAGTCATTTCATTTTAACAATTCTTCGAAATTCCCTTTCAAATAAGTAGTTTCTCCTGCAAATTTTGAATTTCCTGTGCTGATTTTACCAGTTTTCAATTTGTTCATCCTTGCATAAAGATAACACATTTCAGGTTTTTCCTTGGTTGTTCAGCTAAAATGCCCATTGTTTATTAGGTTATTATTTCCTTAGTCATTTGTGCTTTGTTCATTGCATAGATCCCTTTATTTCCATTAAATTTCAAATCATCAGGGCTTTAAAATTATGTGTGCCAAATATAAGAGTTGCTTCCTGCTTATTTTCTCTCCCAACTCATCTATAATTGCTATTGATTAATTTTAATAATTAATATCTTTATTTTCCACTTAAAAAGTCTTAAAACTATAGCCCTTAGAATATAGCAGGATCAAGAATCACATTATAGTAACTTTATTTTTCTAAGGATGCATTATTCAAAATGAACATATCATGGTATGGAATCTATGAACATAACTAATCCTTTAAATTAATATGAAATTATATTTTTAATAGTAAATGAGGTATAAAAGATCCACAGATTCTAAACTACTTTGAAATAATTTGATGACCAATAACTGCAGTTTGGCTAGTAAATAAAAACAACATTTATCTATTTTTTGAACTGCTACCTAAAACATAGCACAGTAAAGCACAGTAATACTCTGTTAGCAATAGTTTGTCAGATATCATCATCATCATTATTGTTATTATTATTGCCTGCTTTGTGCCAGGAACTGAGACAGACACTGGGCTGGTGAAGGTAAAGGAGAACATTGCTATAGACTGAATATTTGTGTCCCCCCAAAATAATTTATATGTTTAATCCTGACCCCCACTGTGACAATATTAGGAGGTAGAGATTTTGGTAAATGATTAGTTGGTAAGGGCCCAGCCTTCAGGAATGGAATTAGTGATCTTATAAAACAGATCCAGGAGAGATTCCTCCCTTTCCACCAGGTGAGGTTACAGTTTGAAGGCTACAGTAAGGAAGCTGCTACCAACCAGGCATCACCTAGGACTTCACAGTCTCCAGAACTGTGAAATTAATGTTTGTTGTTTTAAGCCATTAAGCTTATGATATTTTTGTTATATCTGCCTGGAGCCGACCAAGACAAACATTTAACTAAGAATAACCTTAACATGTTCTAAAGGAAAAGCAGTAATTGTACTTAAGAACATTAAGAATTTACAACTAGATGAAGTCCATAGTAATCACCAAAAAAGCAAACGGAAGCCCAGGAAATGTTAAGCAAGATGAGCAAGGTCATACACCAAGGAAAAGGGAGAGTAGCAATAGAAATTTCTCCCTAATAACTATGGATATCCCTCCCCCTCTACTACATAACACAACTGAATCATTTATTTGCTAACTACTTCCATATTTTCTTAATAAATTTCTGAGGTAGGCAAGATGCGTGGAATGCATTTCTCAACAATTGTTGGAAGGGCACTATTGAAATGCAAAACTTCTAATTGGGTAGTTTTGAATTTTAAATGATATACATAAATGCATCACTATCATCTGCATCATATAACATGTAAATGACATCTTATCATTAAAATATATTCATTGTCAGAGCTCAGTAAAATGAATTTGCTTATTAAAATTATTTAATAAATTTCAAACTATTAGTCTTAGGAAAAAAAGACCATCAAGAAACTTGAGTGTATGATAAATATCCGTATCTAAACCATCTGTCTATCTTCTTCACCATATGTCACTCTATTAATTGCTAATATCACCCTTATTATGCATCATCTCATCTGTAACATTATTCCATGAAACTAAGAAGGCATCAATAACAGCTACAGACAAACACCTGCTATATTTGTTTCTGGCTGATAAATTTCAGCAGGTTCTGGTTTGCTCTTGGGCAAAATTTTCTAATTGCTTTTGCATAACAGGAAGTCTTCCATCAGGCAAATTTTTCTGGTTACAATCAGCACATCACTATCTTTTTAAACTGTTTGTTATAATTAACTAAGTCTCCCCATAACATTTGCTCAAAATGTTTATTTAGCGGTATCATATGCACAAAAATATAGGCATAATGGTCACTGGACTAAACAATGTGAAGAAGAGTAAAATATGAGTAGGAAACTGACACATATGTGAAAGAATTTTGAAAACTTTAAGACCCCCAAAGCCCTTAATAAATATTCGCTAATGAAGGTCATGGCTCTTCGGTTTGGCCAGAGCAATTATCACAGTTCATTTGATAGATTTTTCCTTTGTCTATGAAGAAAGGAATTGAACCTCATTATGATCCTTCCATTTAAAATCAAAGGTAATAGATGGATAAACCATATTGGCAACTGTCTTCTTCTTGGCAATATTCAAAAGAGATCTAATAAAAATTTAAGCACTATAGAAGAGTTGATTATTTTGTTCTTTCTAAGGTGGTTTTGGTTGAAGGGGCAAGTCTATTGCACATAAAATGGTGAGGAATCACTACCAAGAAGAATAGAATTAAATGCTAAATTGTGTGGTAAAGATAGTAAATGTGAAGTGGGGCTAAAGAAGGGGGGATAAGGATATTTGAAAATAGGAAAGAAGTTTTGGAGGACTTGAGAGGTAAGTAAGACTTTGAAAGGTGGGTGGGCAGAATATGGTTAATATGTATGCTTTTATTCAGGACAAGTCACAAATATAGAAAAATTAGGACAGTGATTCTGTTCAGTATTGAGATGCTGAGATAAACTTCTGGTGCGAATTAAAAAACTAACTGGATGGAGACAAATCATGGGTGATTTTGGAAATCAAATGAGTTAACTATTAATGTGGCACTTCTATCCGTTAAGTGTTTGTGCTTCAGCCCGTATTCTTGGTGCTTTTATATAGATTACCTCATTGCATCCTCACACAAATTCTTAACTTCCTATGGAGTAGGTCCTAATATACTGGAACTCTCCTTTACAGATAAGAAATCTGATAATTATGAAGAGAGTTTATTACTTAAGTAGAAGGTCAAAGATTTGAACTGGCATACTCTGATACCTGAGTTCACATTCTTGATTGTCTCATTTTACTGGTACAGTATGAAGTTGAGAAATAAAATGGGGTCTTTGAATATTATTGGGACATAACAAATGTGAGATTTTGATGGGATTAGTCTGCCCTCAATACGTATGATAAATTATAGTCCAAACAAAAACATATGAGTCAGTTGTAGTATATATACTATAGAATGGTGATGGAGGAATGAAGGCTTTGGGATGCTTCCAAAAAAACTTAAGGGACGAGTTACATAACACAACCCTTCCTAACTTACCTCACTTTATATTGTTTTATATATGTAGCTAACCAAACTGGAATGCCCATCCTCCCCCACCTTGTTCCCCAGATATGCCAATTCACTTTGTGATATCACTCGTGACATATCCTCTGTATCTGGAATACTTTCCAACTTCCTATGTTGAAATCCAAAACAATTCCCAAGTTCTGCTCTTCTGTCTCAAGGTCTGACCATCTCCAAACATGGAAATAATCTTCCTCATCTGAATTTTGCAGAGAATTGTACCTCTCTTGTAAACAAAATAGTCTACTATATATTACCTAGTTTTGAGTTTATGCCTTATAAATAACACAAAATAACTAAAACCATTACACGCTGTGTATCCCACATAGTATTAATTTGGCATCCCTACTGATGTTCATTAATGTTTGTGGAATCCAAAATAAGTAATTATATTAATAAGTGCATAACAAATAATTGAATAATTAATTGAATGATGGAATTAAAAGGTGACTCCCGATTTTTACCAGTTTCCAGTACTTTTGTCTTTCTTTTGTCTTCTTTTCTAATCCTCTCTTACTCACCCCTTATATTACTCTCATGAGTGGATCATGCCCTTGTGCCTTGACAGATAAAAACCAGTTATTTGGGCCATCCAAATAAATATTGATTGAAAATTAGTCAAAAATTTTGTTAATATATAAATATTAACTCTCTTATATACTTCCTGCTCAACAAATTATCAATCTCCAACAAATGATGTTTCTTTGAACATCACGAATATGTAAAATAAACATTCTACATATTATTCAAGACCATAAATCTGCTTATTTGCATAAACTCCAGCTTTTGGATATCTACTGCATTTCCAACAAAAGAATAATTGTATCCATAACTGTAAACTGGCAAATATCTCATATGCATATCCCGTTTAGGGAATAAAAATTATTGTCTGGGTATGTGTAAAATCCATTAATATTAATTTCTAAATTGCTCTTTCTTTTAATTCATAATTTGTTATTTGTGTGAACTTTCAGTCCCTTTAAAATCACCATTTGATTCCTCAACCATGCAATACATAGACAGCAGCTATATTAATAACCTCTCAAAGGTGCAGTGCACTGATACTGCTATTTATGCTGCTGTCTGGGAAAAAGCATATTTATTCTGTCCAAGCACCCATGAGACATGAAAACTATTCTTTGTTCAGACTCACTGTGGATAGTCATTTTAAAACTTCAATTACTATTTCAGCATGCTCCTTCCATTACTATTTCCAGCCCCACAGCCAGTAATTTCTAATAGTCAAATGTACTTTATAAACTGTACACACATATGCCTGCATGCAAGGAATGTAAAGCTATGTATAAATGATTGATTAGTGTCTGCAGAAAAGATGTAAAATTTAGATGAAATAATATCAATAGATGAATCTTGAACATGCACATTTTATGACTCCCAGCTAATATACATATGTTGATATATATCATCATGTATCTTGGAATCAAAGAAAATTAATCATACATTAATTTTCAACAAATATTTCTTGAGATTGAAGCCAGTACAGAGCTGCTCTTTGTTCTATAGGGTTTGTAAAACATAACAAAATAATGTAACATTATTTCTGCCTTTGAACAATTTACAATCATAATAAATATGATGCATTTTTTTATTGAAATGAGAGTCTTGAAAGAAAAAAGATGGTTTATAGTCTCAATCTTACTTCATGTAGAACTTAAATTCCATGATCGGGCCAATAACTTTTCTTCTTTTGTGAGGTTTTGTTTCTGCATTAACATTAATCTTTTTTTTTTCTTGAATCTGCTATTTTTTCCATTCTTTTTTTGCCATCGAAAAACACACACATCTAATTTATGAAAAACTGAAGCAGGATACTTGGATCACACCATTTGAAACCATAATTTTCACTATGGTGTCCTTTACAACTATAATTTGTCTTGAGTGGAGGACACCATAAAAAAATCAACTTTATACAATCTACTGTTCTATTCATTGCCAGAACACTGATGAAAGTTACTTCCACAATACCTATCACTCAGTGTCTACTTTATAAAAAACAAAACAAAACAAAACAAAAAAAACAATGCAAGGCATTTCAGACCTCAAAGCCAGAAAAAAGTTTGTTTTTTCTGTGTCATTGTTATACTTGTATTTCACAGACAACGGTTTTTGTGTAAACTGCTCCGTTTGCTCGGCAGCTGTCATATTTAAGTCTAACATTCTTAAAAGTTGTCTACTAACTTGTATATAAACTTGTTTAGAAACATGAAACTATTTTGCCTTATATTATTATCCCCATTTCACTATTTCTTTTTAACGTTATTGCACTATATGTCATTTTCAAAGCCTCTGAAAATGAGATAGGTAATGAGTACACATCTACCTGTAACAGAAAAGTTTTACTTGAACCTGAGAAACATCTAGATTCTCTCTTCCTATCTGGGCTGCCATTGCCAAGTGAGTGGAAGATACCTGTTGCTTCCATTTTATCATTTTCTGTTCTCTCGTTAATGTTCTGAAATCTGGCTTTTCTCCCCATTCTATAAAGTCTTAAGGACTTTGCTATTTTCCAAGTATTTGAGCTTGGGAAAGTGACTATTACTCTTTATGTCTTACATTTTCATTTCTAAAATGGAGATAATAATGTCTCAATCAGTTTGCTTTCAGGATTAAATAAGACAGTGTATGCAGTGGTTAACACTATCACTGCCACAGAGGAAGTGTCTAAAACTGTTACCAATGATGACAATGTCACTGACAATGTCACAGTAACTGGATAGTCTTCCATAGAACTGCATTTTTCAGTTTCTTCATACTTATAAAAGACTAAGATTTTTCTAATCTCATGGACTCATCTTTGAGCATCATCTTTGGTTCTACCTTGTCACTTTCTTTTTCCATATTAAGATAGTTGTCAAATACTTTCTCTTTGTTCCTTTATAGTAGCTCTCAAATCTGCCCCTTCTCTATTCCCCTGCTAACACCCTTATTACACCTAAGGGGAATCTATAGAGTGTGTTGACTCACTGAAAATATTCCCTGAGGGTGAAGAAGGGCTAATGAAATTTTGAGTACTAAGACACTGAAATATGCCGATGCCATTATTAAAAACAATAACAACAAAGAAGCAATTAAGCAATTAAGAATGCCAGTAAGCCAAAATGAGGCATTTACAAACATAGCTTAATAAAGTTTAGAAAACAGGGGCTTTATTTAAATTATGTGGAAATGTTTAATTTGAAAGATGGTGAGAATAAATCTTATCTGCAATTACTGGTATTATGGGAAGCCAGAGAATCACCAGTACCTTGTATTGCATATTTATATAATTATTACATTGGGAACTCTTTGGGACCCTAAAACAGCAGTTCACATATCAGAGATTTTCAACAAATATTGCTAAGTACCTGGGTTAAGTATTCCCTTAAAGACTGCATTATAACTCAAAAGATTTAACTGAAATGTATGCTCAATGGAACAAAGTTCACATTATTAAATTGTTGTTGAGAGCATTTTCATTTTAAAGGTTTTTCTTTACCTTTACATACAGGCCTATGATCGCTCCAAGCAGCAAAGACTTCAGCTATCCGTTGACAGGTGATGCTCTTAGCGCCTTGTAAGACATAATCTTCATCACAAGAGAATTGCACAGTTGATCCAAGGCTAAAATCGAACAGAGGATTAAAAAAAACAGGATTAGAAAAATACAACATAACAAATAGTCTCCACTTCTACTGGTGATATCCAATAGCTCAAAAAGCTCCATAGTGGCAAAAAGTATCTTTCTACTGGGAAAACAAAATATGAAAATATAACTTGTACAAATATGTAATAAAAGTCATAAACATAGGAATCTATTGTCAGTCAGTAATGTGCAGATGTTGGTAGGCGCTACAGAAAGCTGTCATCAAATTTAATTATCTTGTTATTAGTTGTAGAAGCCAAGGTTAAGTAACTGACTAAATCTCCAATCCTAAGAAGGTGGTAAACATGAAGCAAAAAGTGGTCTTCCTGATTTGAGCCTCAGCACTTATATTCACTGCAGTACTTTTCCAGCATATTTTTATGTGCATTTATTGGATCAGTATTTGCACATCAATTGATCAATAAATATTTAGGGCTGCAAAATTATGTTGATTGTCTTTCATATAAAATTCACTCATCATTTATTACTTGACCTACTGCAATTTGGCTTCCCTTTGTGCTAAAAGTAAAGTTACTAAAATGATCATTTTTTAAAGATTTTATTGATTTGACTGAGAGCACAAGCAGGAGGAATGGGAGAGGGAAAAGCAGGCTCCCCACTGAGCAGGGAGCTCAATGCAGGGCTCGATCCCAGGACCCTGGGATCATGACCTGAGCTGAAGGCAAATGCTTAACTGACTGAGCCACCAAGGCACCCCTAAAATGACCTTTTTTTAGAACATTAATTTCTAAGGGTAATGGATGTTTGCTGAAATTAATAAAATAAAACTTGACCATGCATTTTCTTTCTTAAAATCCTTGAACAGCAACTCACAAGAAAAAAATAATTTTTTTCCTTTATATAGCATATTTCCTTTAAATAGCATATTTCCTTTAATAGTGTATTTCTTTTATACAGCAATTTCCTTTATACAGCATAAAAAGCATTCCAGCAATAAGTCTGGCCAACTTCATCTCATCCCTAACCCAGTGCCACATGTGAAAACTACCTCTAGCAGCTGACAGTTTCTGCACATGCCATGCTGCTTTCTGTCTGCGCTATTCCCCTGACCCCTCTGCCTGAGGGCAGTACCTATATCTTCTCACCCAGCTTTTGTCTAAAAAACTCCCGTGCAGCAACCTGAGCTTGTCAGGCAGACAGATTACATGATCACATTTGTACTGTAAGAAGGTACACCTGGAACAGTATAGAGTACAGTTTAACCTGAAGATTTATTAAGTAATAGGGGTGGGTAAGAAAATAATTCAAATAGTGTAGGCTAATGATCAATAAACTATGTCTTGCAGGCCAGATTGTGTACATGGCCTGTTTTTGTACAGCCCAACATGTAAAAAAAGGTGTTATACTTTCAACCATTTGAAAAATAAAACACAAAAAAAGTCATGAAATGAAAAAATTGTTCCCAATTCAGATTTCAACGTGCATAAAGTTTTATTAGAACACAGGTATACTTTCATTTACATATTATCTATGGCTGTTTTCATACCACAATGCCAGAGTTGAGTAGTTGAAATAGAGACTTTTTGGATAAAAACTATGAAATATTTACTATCTAACCCTTTATAGAAAAAGCTGACCAACCTCTTCTCTAGGCTAAAGATGACAAAAATCCTGAACAAGCCATGACAAAGAACAGAAAGTCTTAGTGTAGGAGAAAGTCTGTAGGTATTAGAATCTCCTTTTCTCTGGAGGCATTTTTTTTTCACTCACTATTTCCTTTTAAAAAGGTGGGAATGTGAACTGGCACAGTCCCTGTGGAAAACAGTATGGAGATTCCTCAAGAAATTAAAAATAGAACTGCCCTATGACCCAGTGATTCCACTGAGTATTTCACCAAAGAAAATAAAAACACTCTTTCAAAAAGATATATGCAACATAATTTACAATAGCCAAGATATGGAAGCAACCTGAATGCCCATCTGTAAACAAATAGGTAAGGAAGATGTGGTATATATATACAATGGAATATTACACAACCATAAAAAGATGAGACTCTGCCATTTGCAACAACATGGATGGACCTAGACGGTATTATGCTAAGTGAAAAACAAACAACCCCATGAGACCTATAAATACAAAGAACTGATGGATGCCAGAAAGCAGGTGAGTGAGAGGATGGGCAAAATGAGTGAAAGGGAGAGGAGGAGGGAAGATGGCAGAAGAGTGGGGGACCCTCATTTCATCTGGCCCCTTGAATTCAACTAGATATCTATCAAATCATTCTGAACACCTGTGAATTCAACCTGAGATCTAACAAAAGAATTTCTGCAGTTCTACAAATAGAAAATTGACCATTTTTTGCAAGGTAGGAGGTGCGGAGAAATGAATTTGAGGGGTTATATGGGATGATAAACTGCAGGGGAGGGGGCCTTCACAAGCTGGCTAGTGGAAACTGATACAGCAGTGGAGTGCAAAATCGGAACTTTTAGAAGTCTGCTCCTGTGAAGGATATCCCTGCCTGAAAGGTGCTCAGGTGGCAAAGAAGGTCAGAATCCTAGGTGGAACAGTGTGGTCTCAGGATCCCTGGGGTCACAGAAAGAACGGGGATGCCTGAATGCGTCAGAGTTTCCAGGCATTGGAGCAGGGACGACAGCTGCAATCAGTGAGGCCAAGAGTGGGTGTTGTCATTACCATGAACAATGGCTCTATCTGGGGACCACTCTCCAAGCAGGGGCCCAACAAGCAGCAAAACCCCTGCATGACCCTCCTCCTTCCCTGGGGAGGAGTGGTGCAGGTGTGCCCACGATTGGACAACTGTTCCCGGAGCAGGAGTCCAGAAAGCAGCAGGCTGCAGTGAGACCTCCTCCCTCCCCTCAGAAGGCTGGTGCGGGTGTGCACTGCAGGAGTCTGCAGATTTCGGCCGCATAAAAGTGCTTTACTGCTTTTCCCTGACAGTGCACTGAAGAGTGGGGGCCAAGATCATTCAGCTCTGGGGCTGCAGATCTGGGAGCAGCCATTTCTGGGTTTTATTTTCAACATCTAAAGTCGTGTGAAGAGCCTTCAGGGAACAAAAGCCACATGGAGCAACCTGAAGCAGCTTATACGGAGCCTGACCTCTTGGCAAGGGGTGGAGCAACTCCACCCAGGCAAAGACAACTGAGAATCAATGCAACAGGCCCCTCCCGCAGAAGACCAGCAGGAACATCAGTCACATACCAACCTTATGGATCACTCAGAACTGAAAAACTCCTGCAATGGGGGGAAAGAGTATATAGAATTCAAGGTTTTTTTGTTTTTGTTTTTGTTTTTTTTTAATGAGTCTTTCAGTTTAAAATCTTTTTCTTGTTCCTTTTTTTTTTCTTTTCAACTAGTTTCTCATTTTATCAAATCTCTATTTTTAAGTCTTTTTCTTTTATTCTCATTTTTACATTTACATTTTATAGATATAGTCTTCATTTTTGGCTTTCATTGTGTTCAAATACACAGACCAAAATACACCCAGGACCAAGTGGATCACCCTGTTTTGTCCACCTGTGAGATTATATTCTCTCTTTTTTCCTTTTTTTTTTCTTTTCTTTTTTGGTTTCTGACCTATTTGAATTTTTCTAGTGTATATTTTATTTGGGTCATGGTTGATATTTTTGATTTTGTTCTCTTATTCACCTATATTTCTCTGGACAAAATGACTAGAAGGTAAAATTCATGGCAAAAGAAAGAACCAGAGGTAATACTCTCTGCATAGATCTAACTGATATGGATATAAGTAAGATACCAGAAATTGAATTCAGAATAATGATTACAAAGTTACTAGGTGGGCTTAAAAAAATGCATAAAAGACACTAGAGGATCTCTTAGCGCAGAAATAAAATCTAATCAGGCCAAAATTAAAAATGCTGTAAATGAGATGTAGTCTTAAATGGATGCTCTAATAGCTAGGGTAAATGAGGCAGAAGAGAGAATCAGTGACATAGAAGACAAAATGATGGAAAGGAAAGAACCTGAGCAAAAGAGAGAAAAACAACTAATGGCCATGAAGGGAGACTTCGAGAAATCAGCAACACCATAAAGTGAAACAATATTAGAATTACTGGGATCCCAGAGGAAGAAG
Organism: Ailuropoda melanoleuca; assembly: GCF_002007445.2. Taxonomy (NCBI): domain Eukaryota; kingdom Metazoa; phylum Chordata; class Mammalia; order Carnivora; family Ursidae; genus Ailuropoda; species Ailuropoda melanoleuca. The sequence goes on from NC_048226.1 coordinate 78,666,959, forward strand.
AGAGAGAGAGAGATAGGGTATATTTGAGCAAATCATAGCTGAGAACTTCTCTAATCTGAGGATGGAAACAGGCAGTCAAGTCCAGGAGGTACAGAGAACCCCTCTCAAAATCAATAAAAATAGATCAACATCCCGAGACATAATAATGAAGCTTGCAAATTTCAGATTAAAGAGAAAATCCTGTAAGCAGCTCAAGACAAAATGTCCTTAACATAGAAGGGTAAGAACATTAGACTGGCAGCAGACATATTCAAACAGACCCGTCAGGCCAGAAAGGGCTGGCATGATATATTCAGGGTACTAAATGAGAAAAACGTGCAGCTTACCAGCAAGGCTGTCATTCAGAACAGAAGGAGAGATAAAGAGCTTGCAGGAAAAACAAAAACTAAAAGAATTTGTGCTCACTTAACCAGCCATGCAAGAAATATTAAAGGGGATCTTGTAAGTGAAGGGAGAGCCAAAAAGTAACACAGACCAGAAAGAAACAGAGAAAATATATGGAAACAGGGACGTTACAGTAATGCAAAGGCACTGAATACTTATTTTTCAATAGTTACTCTGAATGTAAATGGGCTAAATGCTCTAATAAAAAAACACAGGGTATCAGATTGGATAAAAAAATCAAGATTCAACAATATGCTGTCTACAAGAGACTCATTTTAGACCCAAAGACACCTCCAGATTGAAAGTGAGAGGGTGGAAAACTATTTATTACGTTAATGAACAACAAAAGAAAGCTGGGGTGGCAATCCTTATATCAGACAAATTAGATTTTGTACCAAAAACTGTAGTAAGGAAAGAAGAGGGACACTATATCATATTTTGAACAAGAATATTTAACAATTATAAATGTTTATGCTACTAAATTGGGAGCAGCCAATTATATAAACCAATTAATAACAAAATTAAAGAAACACATTGATAATAATACAATAATAGTAGGGGACTTTAACACCCCATTCACAGCAATGGACAGTTCATCAAAGCAGAAGATCAATAAGGAAACAAGGGCTTTGAATGACACACTGGACCAGATGGACCTCAAAGATGATACAGAACATTCCATCCTAAAGCAATAGAATGCACATTCTTCCCAAGTGCACATGGAACATTCTCCAGAATTGGTCACATATTGGTTCACAAATCAGGTCTCAACCCATACCAAAAGACTGGGATTAATTCTCTGCATATTTTCAGAACACAGTGCTTTGAAACGAACTCAATCACAAGAGAAAATTTGGAAAGAACTCAAATACATGGAGGCTAAAGAGCATCCTATTAAAGAATATATGGGTCAACAAGGAAATTAAAGAAGAATTTTAAAAATTCATGGAAACAAATGAAAATGAAAATACAGCAGCAAAGGGATGCAGCAAAGGCAGTCCTAATAGGGAAGTATATAGCAATATAAGCATTCTCAAGAAACAAGAAAGGTCTCAAATATACAACCTAACCTTTCACCTACAGGAGCTAGAGAATGAACAGCAAATAAAGCCTAAACCAGGCACGAGAAGAGAATTAATAAAGGTTAGAGCAGAAATCAATGAAATAGAAACCAAAAGAACACTAGAGCAGATCAACAAAACTAGGAGCTGGTTCTCTGAAAGAATTAATAAGATCAATAAACCCCTAGCCAGACTTACCAAGAAGAAAAGAGAAAGGACCCAAATAAATAAAATCATGAATGAAACAAGAGAGATCACAACCAACAACAAAGAAATACAAACAATTATAAGAACATATTATGAGCAACTATATGCCAACAAATTAGGCAATCTGGAAGAAATGGATCCATTTCTAAAGATGTATAAACTACCAAAAGTCAAACAGGAAGAAGTAGGAAACCTGAACAGACCCATAACCAGTAAGGAAATTGAAGCAGTAAACAAAAATCTTCCAACAAACAAGAGTCCACTGCTGGAGGGCTTTACAGGGGAATTCTACTAAACATGTAAAGAATTAATATCTATTCTTCTGAAGCTGTTTCAAAAAATAGAAAATGGAAGGAAAACTTCCAAACTCTTTCTATGAATCCAACATTACCTTGATCCCCAAACCAGACAAAGACCCCACCAAAAAGGAGAATTATAGACCAATATCCCTGATGAACATATATGTAAAAATTCTCACCAAAATACTAGCCAATAGTATCCAACAGTACATTAAAAGGATTATTCACCCCAACCAACTGGGATTTATTCCTGGGCTGCAAGGATGGTTCAACATCCACAAATCAATCAATGTGTTACACTGCATTAATAAATAAAAGGACAAAAACCATATGATCCTCTCAACAGATGCAGAAAAAGCATTTGACAAAGTACAGCATCCTTTCTTGATCAAAACTCTTTACACTGTAGGGATAGAGGGAATATACCTCAAGATCATAAAAGCCATATACGAAAAGCCCAAAGCGAATGTCATTCTCAATGGGGAAAAACTGAGAGCTTTTCCCCTAAGGTCAGGAACATGATGGGGATGTCCACTATCACCACTGTTGTTCAACATAATACTAGAAGTCCTGGCCTCAGCAATCAGACAGTAAAAAGAAATAAAAAGCATGTGAATCATCAAAGAGGAGGTCAAACTCTCACTCTTCGCAGATGACATGATACTGTATGGAAAACCCAAAAGACTCCACCCCAAAATTGCTAGAACTCATACAGGAATTCAGCAATGTGGCAGGTTATAAAATCAATGGAATTGATGGCATCAATAAATGGAAATCTGTAGCATTTCTATACATTAATAATGAGATGGAAGAAAGAGAAATAAAGGAATTGATCCCATTTACAATTGCACCAAAAGTCACAAGATACCTAGGAATAAACTTAACCAAAGAGATAAAGAATCTGTACTCTAAAAACTACAGAACACTTAGGAAAGAAATTGAAGAAGACACAAAGAGATGGAAAAACATTCCATGTTCATGGATTGAAGAATAAATATTGTTAAATGTCTGTGCTAACCAGAGCAATCTACACATTCAATGTAATCCCTATCAAAATACCATCGACATTTTTCACAGAGCTGGAAAAAATAATCCTAAAATTTGTATGGAACCAGAAAAGACCCTGAATAGCCAAAGGAAAGTTGAAAAAGAAAACTAAAGCTGGTGGCATCACAATGTTGGACTTCAAGCTGTATTATGAAGCTGTAATCATCAAGAGAGTATGGCACTGGCACAAAAACAGACACATAGATCAGTGGAACAGACTAGACAACCCAGAAATGAACCCTCAACTCTATGGTCAACTAATCTTCAACAAAGCAAGAAAGAATATCCAATGGAAAAAGGACAGTCTCTTTAATAAATGGTGTTGGGAAAATTGTACAGCCACATGTAGAAAAATGAAACTGCATCATTTTCTTACACCAGACTCAAAGATAAACTCAAAATGGGTGAAAGACCCAAATGTGAGACAGAATCCATCAAAATCCTAGAGGAGAACACAAGTAGCAACCTCTTAGACCTTGGCTGCAGCAACTTAATGCTAGACGTCTCACGAAAGGAAAGGGAAACAAAAGCAAAAATGAACTATTGGGACCTCATCAAGATAAAAACTTCTTCGCAGCAAAGGAAACAGTCAACAAAACTAAAAGGCAATGTACGGAATAGGAGAAGATACTTGCAAACAACATATCAGATAAAGGGCTAGTATCCAAGATCTATAAAGAACTTACAAACTCAACACCCAAGATACAATCTAGTCAAGAAATGAGCAGAAGACATGAACAGATGTTTCTCCAAAGAAGACATAAAAATAGCCAACGCACACAGGAAAAAAAACGTTCCACATCACTTGGCAACAGGGAAATACAAATCGAAACCACAATGAGATACCACCTCACACTAGTCATAATGGCTAAAACTGACAAGTCAGGAAACAACAAATGTTGGCCAGGATGTGGAGAAAGGGGAGTCCTCTTATACTACTGGTGGGAATGCAAGCTGGTACAGTCAATCTGGAAGAGAGTATGCAGCTTCCTCAAGAAGTTAAAAATAGAGCTACTGTATGACCCAGCAATTACACTACTAGTTATTTACCCCAAAGATACAGATGTAATGAACAAAGGGGCACCTGTACCCCAATGTTTGTAGCAGCAATATCCATAATAGCATAATTGTGGGAAGAGCCAAGATGTGCACCGATGGATGAATAGATAAAGAAGATGTGGTGTATATATATACAATGGAATATTACTTAGCCATCAGAGAGGATGAATACTTACCATTTATATTGATGTGGATGGAACTGGTGGATATTATGCTGAGCAAAATAAGTCAGTCAGAGAAATATCATTATCATATGCTTTCACTCATACAAGGAATATAAGAAACAGCACAGAGGATCATAGGGGAAGGGAGGGGAAACTGAATGGGAAGTCATCAGAGAGGGAGAAAAACCATGAGAGACTCTTAACTATAGGAAACAAACTGTGGTTTGCTGGAGGTGTGGTGGGTGGGGGGATGGGTTAACTGGGTGATGGGCATTAAGGAGGGCACATGATGTGATGAGCACTGGGTGCTGTATACAACTGATGAATTATTAAACTCTACATCTGAAACTAATGATGTAATATATGTTGGCTAATTGAATTTAAATTAAAAAAAATGGGTGAAGGAGAGTGGGAGACATAAACTTCCAGTTATGTGATAGATAATTCACAAGAATAAAAGACAGAGCATAAGGAAAATAGTGAGATAGTTGTCTTAGTATTATATGGTGACAGATAGTAGCTACACTAGAGAAGTTGTACCACTATGTTATACACTGATACTAATGTAACACTGTGTGTCAACCTATATTCAAATACATTTTTAAAAAGTAGTTCTTTTTAAATACAAAACACTCAGAAAATTGTACAAAAGATACACAGCTCAGTGAATTATCATGAATTAAAACCCATACAGTCAAGAAATAAGTGATTAGTGTCTTCTTGAACTTCTTAATGACCCCAACATTTATTTAGACTGCCCTATGCCTGAACGGCCTTACAATTTACCTAATAGCCATTTTTTTGCCCTTTTTTACTTCTTCATTTTAGTCAATAAAAACTCTATCCTTCTAGTTGAAGACCAAAATCCCTGGGCATCATTCTTGCCTCATCTTTTTCTTTTACTTTTCACATCTACTTCGTTGTGCAAATCCTGTTACGAACACTTTCAAAATCAAGAACCTAATATTTCTCACCCCTATGGTGTCACCACATTGATCCAAGCCACCATAATTTCTCATCTATGTTACTGCCAGTAGTCCTTTTGCTGTGTTGTTACTTTCCTGTTTCTACTCTTGACTCCCTACAATCTCTCCTTAAATAGCAACGGTAGCAACCATTTTAGAAGATTGCTCAAATTATGCCTTTCCTCTATGTCAAGTCTTCTAATGCTTCCCCAATTCACTGAGAGTAAAGGCAGTGTCCTGACAATGGCCTATGTGATTTGCCTGCGCTGATTTTCAGAACTCATTTCCCACCACTTTCTTCCTCAATCTCTATCATTTGGCTACACTGGCTTCCTTGCTCTGGCTTGAAAATATTAAACATGTGCTTGCCTCAGGCTTTTTACATTTATTCTTATGTTAGTCTGGGAAACGCTTCCTCTGGGAGTCCACAGCTGCCACATTCTCACATTTTTTTCTTTACATGTAAAATTATCCATAAGGCCCTCTTTGGCTATTATCTATAAACAACTCCTCCTAACCCATAAGTTCCTTCCATGTTATTTCCTGCACACTATCTGGTACATTCTGTATTTGTCTACTCATTGCATCTTTCATTCTACTAAAAAAAAAAAAAAAACTCCAGACACTTACCTATTTTGTTTTCCAACCTGTCAAACATATCCTATTATATAGCATTTTATTAAGTATATATATATTTTTTTGAGAAAGACTGAAAATCTTTACTATATACGTATAATAAAGATAAATATGTATCTTTAATAATGCAGAAAGATGATCTAAAATGCTTTACTCCAGAGATACCATATCCCTATAATTGTACAAATTATTCTTGGGTAAGAAACTCTCTGAAGGTTATTTAAATTGCTTATAACCCACATGCATTCACCTCCTACCATGTGACCCATTTGCTATGTTCCAGAAACAGCGAGGAAAATAACATGATTAGAACAAAGGAAAGGAAGGAGACTAGGGCATGAAATTAAGTTAAGGAAGTGATTAGAGATTAGGGGTCGATCATTTATGATTTTGTAGGCAAAGTAAGGATTTTTATCTTTGAGAGAATTGGACAGTTATTATAGGATTGTGAGGTGAAGGAATGACATTATCTTACTTCATGTTTTAAAGTAATCATATTGGCTGCTAGGTGAAGAATGAACTTTAAAGGAGCAAAGGCAGAAGCAAGGAGTTTGGTTAACAAACTATAGCAGTGATCCCTGCTCTTATGGAGATGATATGATGGTGACTTGTACTAGAGAGATTAGTGGTTAGAAACCAGTGATAAGTTAAAAAAAAGGGGGGGGGGTTAGTATAGGGCCTGGTTCACAGAAGTAATTTTAATTACTATTTTCTCACTTAATGATTGATAATTCTGTCAAGGTCACTGTGTTTGTCACTGTATTTGCATTTGATTATAATATTCTACTTTAACCACAGTCTCCTTGCTAAAAGACAGAAACTGCATCTTGTTTACATAGGAAGTGTTTGAGCTTGTTTCTTTTGATTATAGCAAACTAACACACAGCTTGGAGACAGGCACTTTGTAATAATAAACATGTAAGTGCTCTGCTACTATACCAGAGACGGCCAGTGACGGTCCCTGAAGTTTCTACCCACTCCCTTATGCACTCAAAGATTAACAATACCAGTAAATACAATGGGGGAAGTAGTTTAGAGCTGTGGCCAATAGTTTAAGCTAAAGAGTCTCAAAGAAATTTCAAATCCTAACTCTTCTTTCCCAGTTTTATGGCTTTGAGAAGGTAAAAATGTCTGAAATCCTGAGCTTTCTCATCTGTTTGTGATCATGTAATGAAATATCATTTATAAAGTACATAGTAACTAACACATATTGAGCACTCAATTATTCCCCTCAATTATGGAAATAACTGTGAAAACTGTTAATTTCTTCTGCACTATCAAAGGAAGGAGTCTGGGCATCTGCAAATACCTCCATCTTGGATTACAGCTACACTCTAACAGACTCTAAAAGAAAAATAATAAAAGTATAAAACAACACAGAGAGGGCAGAAATCAACGGAATAGGAGGTCATTTCTGAAGAATCCAGGCTCAATATATCTCAGAAATATCTCAATAATATCTAGAAAATGGATACCTTGAACAAATGCACTGTGTATTCATTTTATGAACTGCTTTAATACTTGAGTCAAACTTAAAAAAAAAAAAACTTACTGCTAAGTTCCATTGAAAATATGTACTTCTATGTTGGTAAGATACTCAATCTGATAGAACATTCCAAAATAAATGATTGAACACATTTTTAATTTCAAAGTATGGAATCATTAGGCATATGATATGCAATGACATAGCTTGAAAAACAAGTGTTGATCTTCACTATGATTATATTGGTGGGGGAGGGGCAGAGGGAGAGGGAAGAGCACACTTCTCACTGAGTAGGGAACCTGGGGGACTCAACCCAGGGACCTTGGGATCATGACCTGAGCTGAAGGCAAAACTCAACCGACTGAGCTACCCAGGTGCCCTGCACTATCATCTTTTAAAATTATATTTACTATTGCAAAACACACTATAATATAAAAGTTGTCAGTGAAAAAAGATGTGAATTTTTCACAATATGTAATTTTTCCTATCCTAACACAAGAGAGCTAATATAATTTTATTTATACAAATAAATAAAATATGAACAAATACAAAAAGGTAGAAGGACCAATGATGGTGACTGGGTCAGAAAAGAGAATTTAAAAAATAAGGGGACAAAGAAATCTTTTTTTTTTAAGATTTTATTTATTTATTTGACAGAGATAGAGACAGCCAGTGAGAGAGGGAACACAAGCAGGGGGAGTGGGAGAGGAAGAAGCAGGCTCATAGCAGAGGGGCCTGATGTGGGGCTCGATCCCACAACGCCCACAACGCCGGGATCATGCCCTGAGCCGAAGGCAGACGCTTAACCGCTGTGCCACCCAGGCGCCCTGGGGCAAAGAAATCTTGAGAACATTGTATTAAGGGTGAATATAAATTTAGGTTTTTTTTTTTTTAGTTACTGGTTTTTTTTGTTTGTTTAATGTAAAGGTTGAGACAATTTCCTGACAGATGGAGAAATTTCTCACTAAAGCAGAAGTATATTTTATAAAATTATCACTGTACAAGCAGAAACCATCCAGGCATGAAGGCTGACAAAAATTAAAGCATTTGCAAACCATTTCTGAAGGAAAAAAAATCAAAATACTAAACATGCAGAAAATAACTATCATCAAAATGACCTCAATAATGTTTAATATCTTTGAAAATCAAATGATTCCTAAATATATTTAAATTAATAATTTCAAAAGTGATTAATTGTGCATTAGAAAATCTGAGGTTATTTTTACCAAAATGAGATTTGGAGTAGGAAATTTTACAGTATGATTTTTTCTCTTTTAAAATCACAGAAGTCATTTACGATTGTCATACAATATTCTGAGAATAAAGATTATGGAGAAAAGTGAAAATTATACTGTTAACTACACTGTTAATGTGTTTTTAATCTAATTCCAAAATTCTTGTTTTTTTTTTTTTCACATTTATTCTATTGTCCTTCCTTACTGTAAAAACAGAGCAATTTTATCACCTTCTGTAAGGGCTATTTCTCCACCTGGTTTTGGATTCAGTACTTTCTCTCCTTTGTACCACTGGTTATTCTTTCTCTCTTCAATATTCAATCTGTCATCTTAAGCTGGAAGCAAAAGTGATGGCATTAACCCACTCATTATAAAGTTGAAGAAATTATATATACGTCCATACAATTTATTCTAAGGTCATGGTAAATTACCTTATTTTCAAAATACATGATTTCTGATTCTAAAATATATTGATAAGGCTTTTTTTTCCCCCAGAAGATTTTTAACTCGAATCAAAACTTTCCATCAAAAGAGAAAAGAAAATCATGGTCTTTTTATGTGTATCGCTCATTTATTTCATCATCCTTACAAAATTAATGCCATTCCTTTCCAAAGATAGCATCAGCAGAACCAAGTCTATGCCGAATGCCAGGTAAAATCAATTTAGCATTCATGCACTTTTATATCTTAGTCTCCTGCTCTACTACCTTCTTTGCACTATGTGTAATGATCAGTCTGGATACTGTCCCTGGGTACCTTGGCTTGTGCAATGGTGCAATGTTAAAAGTCACTCACTGCCTCAATCAATATTGAAACCAAATACTACCCTCTCAATCTCCCCAAACATGGACTTCTGTGTACATGTAAAGCAAACCTAGAAGGTGATGCTGCTACCTTCCCCACCTTCTAATACTTCATTTCACTTCAGCCTAAATTCTATCACTAGGAGTAAATCCTTCTTACGGTTTTATTTCATATATGCATATACTTATATGAAACAACACAACAGCAATTCCAAAAGGACAATATCCTGGAAAAAGGAACAGTCTCAAAGGAATAGTTTGTTCAGAAAGAAACACAAGACCACTAGAGGGGCACATTAATGTGGATTTTCACATAAGAACGTAACAGCTCTTCAAAAAACAAAACAAACAAACAAAAAACAGCTCTTCATTAGTTAAATAGCTACCTAAGCTAAAAGGAAAGCCATTAAAATGAGTTAGAATTCTACACCTTCAGAGAAAAGTACAATGATTATTATCGCGGAGCCCTTGTTTTTAGCTTTTAAAATTAACTGTGATCATCTCCTCAGAACTCTTCAAAATTCCCTCCTCTAAAGTACTTGCTATTGTACCTAATAAGATTTCAAAGTTTTAAAATTCAGTACAATTATGAAAAAAAAAATAACTAAAAATCTTATTTTTAATCTTGATATTTATTCTTTTCATTTTTTTCCTGAAGTATAGGAGATAAATACTTGCCACTGTTTGCTTTTTTGTTTTCTTTTTCTCTTTTTCCCCTTTTTCTCACATCTTATATTCAACATTCACTAGATGAGTATTGTTTCTTGATTGAGCATCACTTTTAACAAATGTTTAATCCTAGACTGGCACAGTGTTTTTACATTTCATGTGAAGTATCATACAGATCTATAACTGTGTTATAAAGTAAGAGAAAAGCACATAGTAGGATAATGATATTATTTGATGGAAAAATTATAAGGAATAAATCATCAAATAGTGTTTTTGAAGGTTAGTAGTAAAAAGGGGTTAAGTTATTCAGAAAAATCACAATATACACAACATTTCAGTGACAAAATTTATTTAAAAATATGAAAACTGTTGTACTGTGATAAAAATGTTTTATGAGACAAAGTGCTAAAACTGAAAATAACAAACTTTTCAAATAGTATTCATTGGAAAACTATAACAGATGTGGCACCAGTTTTGTTGCTATGCCCATAGAAAAGAAAGTGGTTGATGCAATTAGAAATAAGAATCTGATTATATAATCCCTGAAAACCAAAACGCAAAATAAAATTAGTGTCAAAAGTAAGGTCTAAAAAGCTTTAATGCTATGGTGCTAGGTTGGTAAATTTTCTAATCATTTCCACCACATGCTGTTTTGTAGCTCACATGAGAGCATATCCATAAAATGTGTCTTGCATAGGCAGTGTCATAAGGTAAGGCAAAGTTTAACACCACATTTTTCGCACGTTAGCTCTAACTGTACCCATTGCTATTCCACTCCTCTTCCCCACATCCCTGCGCTCATATTAGCTATGAACTAAGCAATGCAACGAGGCTAACCCTATTTGCTGAATTTTTCAGAGCTTACATTGTTATCAAACTTTAACATATATATGTATTTTTTAGTACTGGTAACCAGTTATTGCAAAAAGCCCCCCAAAGGACTATGACCTTCTGTTTAAGATTAGCTGTTATAGAGGAATAAACCAACTGAAGTAGAGATTTAAATGAAATCAAATCTACCTCAGAGTAAGAACACATTCCAGAGGCATAGATGAAGTGAACCTGGAATACACAGTTATAAACTATCCAAGTTGATCCAAGTTTTCTGTTTTTTAAATCGTAGAACAATTAATATTTTAATATTAATTAGGCATTCTACTTTACAAAGCCTTTTTCTGTATAAAATCCCATTTAATCTACTCTTGTAGCAGTTATCAATGTCATTTATTCTCTAGCCAAAGAAATAAACAGATGCAAGAGTAATCCACAGGGAACCTTGTGGGTGATATTTAAAGTGCAAGACTAACACACAATGCAACCATCTCATTGTGAACCATTTAATGCTCTTATAGATTGAAATGGCCACTTAGATTGAACACTGACTACCCACATATAATATTTGTATCTTAAATCCTACATGGAGATGCTGACAATAATAAATTAGTGCAAATACCAGTAATGCAAATTTGGCATATTAAGTTGCTACTGCCATGTTAAGCCTATAATATAAAATAGACATAATTTTACACATTCAGTTTTAGTAACATTATGGCCCACTGAGGAAAGTTTCAAGCAGACTGGATTAGGTTACCTCTAGGCACATTCTATCTCTAACATTTCATGAATCAATCTGCTTTTTATTAAAGTAAAATGCCACAACAAATACACCTCAAAGACTTCATTGTGTTTTCACGTAGTTGTGCTTCTTTAATGACTGAAGAGTGTTTATCTTTGAAGTGAGGTGTGTTTAATTTTTGAATCATTCTCATTTAATATAGTGACTGTGCTATAATGCAGTTCCTCTAATATGTATATCATGAAAATTATATTATCCTGATTAAAATAACTTTGCAATTAATGTCTCCATTTACAGGGAAAATACCTTTCCAGTAAAAAACGAAAACTAAAACCAAAATTAAGAAATTGTGCTTTCATAAATGTTCGGCAAGTCTCGCTGTCACCTTTCTGAGTCCAAAATAGGAACTGGAGAGTGCAGAGTGACACAGAAAAGACCAGATCCCTCTGTGGTTTATTTCCCAGCTATAAAATTCAGGAAAAGGGTAAAAATAAATATAATAAAATACAAATAATTATATAAAATATTATCAAATAGTGTATGACAATAAATAATATAATTCAAAATTTGGCTATGGAATTCTTTTAACTTTAAAAGAAAAATAAGTCCCAAGCATTCTCCTAGAGTATGACATACAATGAATGGTTCAAAGTTTTCATTGCAGTTCTGCTACTTAATACAATAAATCTTCCCACGAGTGTTAAGGAGGACATGGTCCTGTTTTTACCATCTTTTCACTAGCTCTCCATCAACTATGAGGTCACCTGGCGACCACAAGGCACAAAATTAGAGAAATAGAGTGTACCAAACTCTGATTCTCTGAATTGCAAATCAGAGAAGAGCTCTATATAATGATTTCTGTGCGAGTAGAAATGGGTGAGTGAGCTGCTACCTTAAAGTGATAAACTGCATTTGAGAATGGAGAGTAATAAAATCATATTATTTTAGATATTTTAAAGAATTCCAAATTCTCTCATGGTCAGATTGGTTCCCACAATGTCACACTATGTGAGTTCCAAGAGTATGAATCAGTGAGGTGTTAAAAACAGTTTTGCCCTTGGAGTAGAAATTTTGAAGCTAAGGAAAATCTAAAAATCAACACTACAGACAGCGGACAGGTATACAGAGTTATGCTAAAGGGCTAGGCAGAATGGTAGAGACATTTTATGAATCACAGGGATACAAGCTGAATCCTGTAAACTCAAAGGGAAAAATTATGTCTTATTCTCCCTTTTATCTCCTACATCTGGGGTTTAACCCAGTGTCTGCTACTTAAGTACGCAGGAGATACCTGCTGAGTGAAAGAAACACTAGGATAGGGTGGTTGGGTGGCTTAGTCAGTTAAGCGTCTGCCTTTGGCTCAGGTCATGATCCCAGGCTCCTGGGATGGCGCCCCACATGGGGCTCCTTGCTCAGCAGGGAGTCTGGTTCTCCGTCTGCCTGCCGCTCCTGCTGCGTGTGCTCTCTCTTTCTCTCTATGAAATAAATAAATAAAATCTTTGGGGGAAAGAAAAAAAAAAGGATAAGTCATACTAGTTTAGATGAAGATCCAGGAGAGATTTGCTGATTTGCTTGCATTCTTTAGTACAGTTACAAATATCATATCGTCTGTCTGGACTCTGACAATGGATGGAGAGTACGTGTTCATGCAACAGGTCTTACTAAAGTACAAAATAAACTACCAGTGTGCATTTTATTGTACATTTTTTTCCTGCCTTCTTTTATCAGATAAAATTGCAGTTCCCAAACTGTGTTGAGCATGTCAGTTTAGTGCAGTGGTGGCTGCAGTGTACTTCAAATTTTTGAAGTAAATACAGACATTCATAATGCATCATACAAGCCACTAGATTGAGAGAGTTCATAGTTTCAACATTAGATCACTGTATTTCTTTCAATGACATCATATCTTTGTGAAGCTGGATTTGCAGTGGCTGTTGTAATAAAAAGCAGTTACCGCATCATTTCGACTGTGAAACAGGAAATGAGAGGGATGATATCCAATCTGATCCAAGGTTTGAGAAGTCGAGCAATGCACAACAGGGCTAGGTTGTTAGAACATAAATTTGTAAGAAAATGGAAGTGTTAAATATTTCTTTGGGTCTGGGAATGGGAACTTCTTGTGCTATTATAGATCTATTTATTTTTGTATAGAGGTGTTTTTCAAAGTGTGTCTGGAGCCATTGACATTGTAATCCCAGGGGGTTGGATCTTGTTATATATTCAGACATATTGACCATACTTCCTGTGTCTGAAGGTAAAGCTCAGTAAGTTGAATTTTTATGCTGAAATTTTTAGATGATTCTATTAAGTCAAGAAGACTGAGAATGAACAACTTGCAAACACTTTTTTCACCTTTTTAAAATGTACAATTTACTGGGTTTTAGTATATTCACTAAGTGACACAACATCACTACTATCTAATTTCAGAATATTTTTATTACTGAAACTCTATTTTTAGTATGAAACCCCATACCTGTTAACAATCACTCCCCTCATAGGTGGCCAGCCCACCAAGTGAGCTCACAATAGAGTCAAAGGAGTCACGGGTACTTGCAACTGGAAGCCCTTGGGTGAGCAGGATGGGAATCTTGAATGTGTATGGGTGGGGGAAGGAGATACCTGTAGGGCAATTGCTTATTCTGTGACACATGACTTCAACCTCCTTCTCACAAATCTGTCTCTGTTTCTGATCTCTTCTGATAACCATTTGAATGTCCCACAGAAAGACTACAAATTCAAAGTATCCCAAACTGAACTGGTCTTCTCCTTGAAACTTGTTCCTCTTCTGTTATTTCCAGTCTTAGTGCATAATACTATCATCAACTTAATCATTTAGGACAGAAACTTACCACATTTGCAAATATGTATTCATTAATCTATTCAATTTACACAGGAGTTACAACCTCAAATGTCTAACAGACAATTAAAGCCAAAAATTTGATAATGAATAGGTATCTGCTTGATTAAAGCCATTTATATTCTAAGAGAATGTTTTTATTATTTTTTAAAGATTTATTTACTTTATAGAGAGAGAGCATGCAAGTGGGGGGAGGGAATGAGGAAGAGGGAGAAAGAGAATCCTCAAGCTGACTCGCCAGTGAGCACGGGCCCAACATGGGACTCCATCCCAGGACCCTGAGATCATGACCTGTATATTAGACATAGTTAACTGATTGTATTTATCACAGTGTATTATAATTTTTTAATTCCATTTTTCCATATACAATTGAAAATTCCCTTTTCAACTCTGGGTCTGTACCAACTGGCTATGAAGATGGGGGCACAGGTAACTTCAGTTACTACTTTCATTTCTTTTGGGTATATTCCCAGAAGTACAATTGCTGGATCATATGGTAGCTCTATTTTTAATTTTTTGAGGATCCTCCATAACCGTTTTCCATAGTAACTGCTCCAATTTATGTTACAAACAAAAGTGCACAGGGGTTCCCTTTTTTCCACATCCGGGCTAACATTTGTTATCTCTTATCTTTTTGATGATGGCCATTCTAACAGGTGTGAGGTTATATTTCACTGTGATTTTAAATTTCCCCAATGCTTAGTGATATTGAGTATGTTAGTAATCTTTTCATTTACCTGTTGGCCATCTGTATATCTTCTTTGGAGAAATGTCTATTTGGGTCCTTTGCCTATATATATATATTTTTTTTAGATTGATTGATTGATTGATTTGACACAGAGAGAGAGAGACAGCGAGAGAGTGAACACAAGCATGGGGAGTGGGAGAGGGAGAAGCAGGGCAGGCTTCCCCCCGTGCAGGGAGCCCGATGCGGGGCTCCATCCCAGAATCCTGGGATCATAACCTGAGCCAAAGGCAGACGCTTAATGACTGAGCCACCCAGGCACCACACTTGGCCTATTTTTTTAAACTGGATGATTATTATCATTATTTTTGCCATTTAGTTGTATGACTTCTTTACACATTTTGGGTATTTGCCACTTATGAGATACACGGTTTGCAAATATTTTTTTCCCCCATTTCATGGCTCATCTTTTCACTTTGTTGCTGGTTTCCTTTGCTGTAGTTTGATGGTGTGAGATTAAAAAAAAATCATCACTGAGACCTACATCAAGGAGCTTCATTCCTATGATTTCTTCCTGGAATTTTGCGGTTTCAGGTCTAACATTTAAGTCCGTAATCAAATATGAGTTAATATTTGTGAGTGGTGTATGATATAGGCCCAATTTCATTCTTTGATATGTGACTATCCAATTATCCAGGCATCATTTATTGAAAAGGCTGCCTTTCCTCCACTTAGTATTCTTCATTCCCAGTGTTTTACAGTTTTCAGAATACAGTTCCTTTACGTCCTTGGTTAAGTTTATTCCTAGGTATTGTTTTTTTGTTTTTGTTTTTGTTTTTGTTTTTGGTGAAATTGCAAATGGAATTCTTTTCTCAATTTCTCTTTTGATACTTATTAGTGTATAAAAATGCAACTAATTTCTGAATATTAATTTTGTTTCCTATGACTTAATTCACTCATTACTTCTAATAGTTTTGTGGTGGAGTCTTTAACATTTTCTATGTATATCATCATGTCATCTGCAAAGTGACAGTTTAACTGCTTCCTTGCCAATATAGATGTCTTTTGTTTCTTTTTCTAGTCTGATTGGTGTGGCTAGTGAATAGCTCCTTTGAGCTATGTTACTTTTTGTTTTATATATATCTAAGTAGTCCAATTTGTAAATATTTAAAATTGTTATACATTCTTGATGTACTGAGTCATTTATCATCAATGTTTGTTTTTAAGGTTAAAGTGAGTCTCACAGGAAGCATATTGTTGGCTTTTTTTTAATCTGTTCAGCCATTTCTGTGACTTATAATTGAAGAATTTAATCCATTTATATTTAATGTAATTATGGATAGGTAAGGACGTACTATTGTCATTTTGTTTTCTGGTTGTTTTGTAGATCTATTGTTCCTTGTTTCTTATCCTACTGTCTTTTTTGTGTGTTTTGATGTCTTTTGGTATCTACATGCTCTGACTTCTTGCTCATGCTCTTTTGTGTAATTACTGCAGGACATCCCCTTGTGGTTATCATCAGGCTTACAAAAAATATCTAAAACTTACAACACCTTATTTTAAATGATAACAACTTACCTTCAAAACTCCAATAGAATTCATAAACTTTACACTTTTTCTTCCCCTCCCCCCACATTTTAGTTTGATGCTGTTATAATTTACATGATTTTTTAAAAATTATTATTATGTAACTAATAACAGATTATTCCAGTGATGCTTATTTTTACTATGTCCATTTTTTTAACTTTTAAACTGAAGTGTTCAGTGAATTATACGCCACTATTACCATATTGCAGAATCTATGACCACACATTTAACATCACCACTGAGATTTTTATTACCTTTATATGTATGACTACAACTTTAACATTTTTTCATTAATTTCTCTGATCACATAACCTAAGAGTAGGACTTCAAACTCACCATAAAACTAAATGACTTACAGGCAGAAGTTGCTAACACAGAAATATTCTTGTATGCACATAATCAATGTTTTTATAATCACTGAGGAAATTATAAGAAAATCCTTGGAAAAGTAAGATATCTTATTGGACATGCTATGATTTGCCTACCATTTTGTGTGCTAATCTCCAAGGTGAGACTCTTAACAGCTGTGTTTTGAAATCCTAAAAGCCTTTTTTCTAATTTGAAACATCTATGGAGCATAACAGGCTTTCAAAGGGAAAAATGCTGCCAAAAAGATATCAAAACTGCCAGTGATTTTTATGCTGAAAAATAAATTAAAAATTTAAATGTCTCTTAAAATGATAACCAAATGTCTGGAAAAGCTCAGCTTCTGGAATCCTTACCTTACACAGACTTTCTTTCTGTAGGAAAGGCCTTGTCTGATACCTTCTTTTAAAGCAATGTCACTAGATAGGGACAGGAATTTGCCTCCTCTTCATGAACAAAGAAAAATTTTGGCTTCAAAATTTGGCTTTTTATTTGGATTATTAAAACACTGGTATAGCTTAGTAATGAAACAGCAGGGTGCATGCTTCTCATCTGATAATATTAAAACGCTACTATTGTCAAGAAAAGCTGACAAACATGATGAAAATCTATTGCACTTTTGAATGTGGACCCACCTTCATCTGTTCACCTAAAATGAGCTTTCTAAATCTCCTAGTATATTCACTTGTATGTCTTACTTTGGTAATTGCAAAGAGATCACTAATAAATAGGAGCTCCCAGAAGTGTTCCATCTATTCCCACAAATATCTTCTAAAGAATAGACTACACTGTGGCACTTCCTTCCTTACCACACAGCTATTCCCTATTGTTTTGAAATTTTTTTTTAAGATTTTATTCTTAAGTAATCTCTATGTGCAGTGTGGGGCTTGAACTCACAACCCTGAGGTCAAGAGTCATACACACCTCAGACTGAGCCAGCCAGGCACTCCTCCTAATATTTTGTACTCTGATTTTTTGCATCATCTCTTAAATTACCAATGACTACTCCATCCCTAAATTAATTTTCTCTGTTCTCATTTCCCTCAACTCTTCTGTTACTATTGTAATCTCTTTTTTGGTTTTAGTAGCTAAGGATGATCTTGGTTTCCCTGAGTCTAGATATTCTACCACCTATTCACTCTTTTCTCAAATCCACTTTCTCCTCCTTTTCCCTAAAAAAAATAAGCTTTGCTCCATGTTCCTTCTTCAAAACTCTCCTCTTCTACTATATATTCTGCTTTAAGAATATCATTACCTCTTGAAGGCTTCGATAATTATGACTTTCCTTTTTTTTTTTTGTTTTTAGGTCTTTATTATTTTCATTCTTCAGAGAAACCGATCTTTATTTTCAACTTTTTAGAAACTGAACTAGTCTTTCCTCTAAAACAAGCATACATTATTACAAGCAAAAGAGTATGGAATTTGGAATTCAATGAACTTAATTTTAAATCTTGTTACTTGACTTGGAGAAGCTATTTATTCTCCCCAAAGATCTGTTTCCTCTTTAATAAAAACAGAATGACATCAAATTTTACTGTTATAGCAAAGGACTAAATATTTAACAGTTATAAAATTTCCTGGTAAAGTACCCAGGCTAAAGTAATGCCCAGATACCTTTCTCCTCCTCATTTTAGTATGATTTTTCCAATGCATTCAAATTTCAAAATCTTTATTCTTTCTCCAAATTCTGCAACCCTTTGATTCTACTTCTTCAATCTTATTAATTGATTCCTTTCAATTCTCATTGTCTCCATCTTACTTAACACCCTTAAAATTTCTCATCTGGACAATAGCAATGCTTTCCTATTCTATTTACAAGATGTATTACACTTAGTTTTTCAGGTAAAGATTTTATTGCATAGCTACTGCTGTATTACCCTCCATCAAAAAACTTGTATCTCTAGGGTGCCTGGGTGGTTCAGTCAGTTAAGCATGCTACTCTTGATTTTGGCTAAGGTCATGATCTCAGGGTCATGAGATCAACCCCTCTGTTGGGCTCCATGCTGGTCACAGAGATTGCTTGGAATTCAGTCTTTCTCTCTCTCCCCTCCCTATCCCCCAACATACTCTCTCTCTTTCTCACTAAAAGAACAAAAAAATTGAATCTCTTCATAGCTCATGGAATGGAGAAGTGATATAATATCAATTATCATATACAGAAATACCATAGCTTAAAAGCACTTTCACAACTATTATTCAGTTGCTTGTTAAAACATTGCACACATTGGGGTGCCTGGGTGGCTCTGCTCTCACACTCTGTCTCAAATACATAAATAAATATCTTTTAAAAAATATACATGGCATATTCCTATTTTGCTAATGAGTAAACCTGTATGCCAGAAGTTTGTGCACTTAGCCATAATAAAAGTAGGCCTGAACCCAGAGCTTATGGCTTGCAATTTGATGCTTTTTTCCTTTTGTTTATATATTTGCATTCTAGCATTTAATTTCCTTCTTAATACAGCCCAAACCTAACTTTCTGACATTATATTTCCAATTCTGCCATACTGTGTTACAGAATGCTAGACATGCCACTTACAGAAAATAGATCATTTTAGTTATGTGAAGTGCATTTTTAAAAAGAGATTTTTTAAAAAGCTACTATTCTCTTAAAATAACCAGTTGCTTAAGGCAAACTGTTCTTCCAAATGCGTCTACCCTTTATCAGCTCAGCAATACAGCACATGTTATTCTAGTATGTGATCCTGCCAATCTTTTCCTATAAGAATCCTGTCCATTCTTCAAATGGATTTTTATCTTCTTTATTTTCCCATAATTTATATCCATGTTCTCTTGGCTCATATGACTTGAACGATATTCACTTGTGTGCTTTCTCATATCACCATACTGGAATTTATTCTATTTCTTGAAGGCAGATACCACACTATTTTTTTTTTTCATCACCAAGCCAAAAATAGTTTAGATACTTAAGAAAAGGCTGCTGAGTAAACCTGCACTGCAACCTTCCTCTCATATTATGTTTTAAGACTAATGCAATTAAGACTTGTACTGTTGCACATATGGAAAGATGTTTCTGGCATCTTTGAGAAGATTCTTTAAAAGACATATTACCTAGGTCTGAAAACAGAGTATGGAAGCATAAATGTTCTGTTGCTTTTTGGAGCCCAGATTGCTCAGAACAATATTACCATATTAAAACTAGCTCCTATAAAAAACAAAAAAGTGTATTTTAAGTTGTATAAATATGTAGAGCAAATAGTGAGGCTACAGTTTTAAAAGTTACATCAATTATGTTATCTAAGCTAATAGGATATTTAGAAAAATTTGATTTACAAAAATACTCAACATGGGTAGGCAGTATAAAAAGAAAATAAATAACACAAATAACAAGCTTTAGCACTTACACTGTGCACACCTTCTGAGTAACTTAGCATTTTATCTATACTTCGCCTATTCTCATGGTCTCCTCATTACTGGAGGGGAAAAACAAGCTGTTTTTACAATGTTATGATAAAAGTACCAAAAAGAAAAGGTGATGCAAGAAATAGTTAGAGACCACAAATAATTTAAATTGTGTTAATCTTTCACGAAATACAGTTTAAAGTATACATATTTAGAAATACATTAAAATATTCCAACTAGAAAATAATTTTTGATGAATAAAACTGTTTATAGATAAGGCAAGTATCTTGGCCTATGCAATGTGGGAATACTTGATGTATACTAACTCTAAATCTATAAAAATGAGATTTCATGTATAAAATGGCACTTTTTGAAAAATTAAATTACAATAAAGCAAAATATTAAGAACACTTTCTAGTGTCATCATTAATGATTAAAAAAACACATAAAAGCAGAATTCAATGTCAGATCTGTCAGATTTTCCCATGCTGCATTCGAATACTCAGATGTAGTATTCTATAACTTCCATAGTAAAACACTGTTTTATTGAGTATATGTGATTTTTATTAAATAAAATTCCATTATTATAATGGAAATGCTATGTGACCTAGAAAAAGTGGAACAAGTGATCTGACCTTAATATGAGATGGATTATACCAATGAAATAAAGTGAGAGTAAGAGAAAAAATAAGAAATAAAACACAAGAAGAGGTATTTGAATAATAATCTTTTTGGTTTAAACAATATGGATAATATAAGAGACAGTCAAGAAATTTGGAGTAGAAAAAAGGAGGAAAAGATCTATCAAATCACTGATAAACCAAACATAGAAACAAAAGAAAGGACTTCCATGTGCTGCAGACTATGCTAGCATTTTCTTTATAAAAGGCTCTTTGTAGAATTAACTATTCTCAATTGCATTCCTCCATAGTCAATCCATAAGGAAGTTGTGTTGATTCTATTTCCTAGGATATTCTATGCCCAATACTCTCCATTTCAATTAAAACCTTCCTTGAGAGTTTCAGTTCAAGACCATGAATCAAGAAGATCACAACATGGACGGCACTGGAGGAGATAATGCTAAGTGAAATAAGTCAAGCAGAGAAAGACAATTATCATATGATTTCTCTCATCTATGGAACATAAGAACTAGGAAGATCGGTAGGGAAAGAAAGGGATAAAGAAAGGGGGGTAATCAGAAGGGGGAACGAAGCAGGAGAGACTATGGACTCTGAGAAACAAACTGAGGGTTTCAGAGGGGAGGCGGTGGGGGAATGGGATAGACTGGTGATGGGTAGTAAGGAGGGCACGTATTGCATGGTGCATTGGGTGTTATACGCAACTAATGAATCATCGAACTTTACATCAGAAACCAGGGGTGTACTGTATGGTGACTAACATAATATAATAAAAAATCATTAAAATAAAAAAAATTAAAAAAAAAGAAATTTGTAAACAATGGAAAGCCTTTGATATCGGTGTATGTTAAACAAAGGATGACAGAACCATATGTATATTTTAAAATTTCCAATTAAAAAAGTTTCTTGGGGCAAAAAAAAAACAAAAAAAAAGAAAGAAGACCCTGAACTCACCTCCTCCCAAGGATGCACTGAGTCTTCAGCATTGACAGTTTCCTCTTTAAAAAAAAAAAAAAAACAAACAAACCTAAAGGCTGGCTAAGTGACCACTACACATCATGCAAACAAGAAATCCACGTCAAAGACGGTATGAGAAGTTGGGACACAATCTCACAATAAATCCTACCCCTGATGGAGCAAATCACAACCAGGAATAAACTCAAAACCCAGAGCTTTTCACTGAGGATCAAAGAATTTGAACCTCACATCAGGCACCCCATTTTTAACACATGCGCTTGAGAGATGAGGCCCTCCAAAACATCTAACTTTGAAAACCAATGGGGCTTGCATCCTGAGACCTGCAAGATTGTAACAGTCTGAGAGGTAGCTCTTAAAGGTCACAAGTGCTCAGATTCACCTGCCCCCAGGCCCATTCAGAGGCAGCTACTGGTGACTAGACTTAAAGTGACGAAGGCTCACTTATTTTATTGAAATATCAGCCTGAGGAGCAGGCATCTAATTTAACACATACATCTAGAAATTTGCTGGAATACCCTCCTGGACAGAGACTGGAAGGTGCCATCTTCATACTCTCCTTTTGCTGTGCTCCAGAGCACTGTATTTCTCAGAAAGGAGCTTTTACAGGCATCTGGCACACTGACGTTTGTGTTTATCATCCAGGAGACACTTCTTAACTGCCTGGCTCTGGAGGCTAAGGGAGCTTGCATTTCTGGTCCCACGACACTCTAATAGTACCACCCAGAAAGCAGTTTACACCCCTGTCTGGCACCCCTATACTGTGACTACTGCCAGGGGACATCTCTACATTGCCTGGCTCTTATGGCAAGTGGGACTTATATTTGTGGGTCCCACAGGACTACAGCCAATGGAGAAAGGTTCCTAAATATCTACCATCCCAAGGCACAGAAAGAGACAATAGAAACGGGTCTTTCTGTGAAGGAGACCAATTCGCTAACCATCATGACTGTAAACTGAGGAGCTTGATATTAATTTAACACACATTTTGGGGCCAACTATAATTCTTTCCAGAAGCTTCGGAGGTCAGATGTAATTTTTGCACTCACCCCCAGCCATGCTCCAGGGCACTAGAGTCTCCTGGAGGGGAGCTTTACATACTTTTAGAGCCCTGTTTCTTTTTATTTTTGGTATCTGGGTTTTTGTGGCTACCACCAAGGGTACACTCGTTGATTTCCTGGCTCCCTGGTAGCTAAGGTGGAGGGTGGTTTCATTAATGGGTCCATAGGATTGCAGCAATCAGAGAAACATTTCTTGGCAGGCTACACCCCCAGGCACTGTGCAAACAGTGGACTGAGACACAACCCCTAGTCTTTCTATAAAGGAGGCTTTTTTACCTTTTTTGGAGCTATGGCCTGAGGGGAGGGCTTCAGGTTTGGCCCACATCTGCTGGTCTGTGGAATTGCTCTCAGGGAACACAGGCTATGGACACTATCTTGATAAAAAGCTTTCAACAAAGCAGGTATAAAGGAAGCGTACCTCAACACAATAAAAGCCATATAGGACAAGCCCAAAACTAATATGACATTCAACATTGAAAAGTTGAAAGTGTTTCCTCTAGGACCAGGAACAAGACAAGAATGCCCACTCTTGCCACTTTTATTTATCATAGTATTGGAAGTCCTAGACAGAGCAGTTAGGCAAAAAAGATATAAAGGGCATACAAATTGATAGGAAGAAGTAAAACTGTCACTATTTGCAGATGGCATAAAATCATATATAGAAAACCCTAAATATGCCATTAACAAACTGTTAGACTAATAAACAGTTTCAGTAATTTTGTAGGATACACTAATAACAAATTATCAGAAAGACAAATAGAGAAAACAATTCCATTTATAATTGCATCAAAAAAAATAGCTAGAAATAAATTTCACCAAGGATGTGAAAGACCTGTATACTGAAAACTACCAGATATTGATGAAAGAAACAAAGACTACAGAACGCCACCATTATTCTTCTGCTTTATGTAATTTGATGATCCAGATCTATTACTTATCTGAAGTGTCTCTTCACGCTATTTCAATTTTTTTCAACCTGTCACTCCAATGAAATCATTCGTGTCTATAATCTTCATGCTGTCAAATTTAAGAGACAGTCTTCTGTCCTTTTTCTCAGTTTTTCAATAGCATCCAACACTCCTCAACCTCTTTTCAAGAACTTCCTGCTTTTGTTTCATTCCTATTCCTCTCGCCACTCATAAGCATGATTTGATAGCTCCTTGTATTCCTTCAAATCATCAGATAGCATCGATCTTTGGGACTATGTGATAGATTGTCTCATCTTTCTATGAAGTCTAAATGATGTCATCTATCACGCTGCTTTAATATGCTTTATAATATCTACATGCTGATAGTCCCTGATTACCTCTGAATTTCAGCTCTGTTCAACTACGAACTTAATGTATCTATGTGGAAATCTCTAAGTCATTTAAAGTTTAAAATCTCAAAAGTGAACTCTTCATTTTTCTCCTCAAAACTCTGGACTTCCACACTTAATTTTTTTCTTTAAGATTTTATTTGTTTGACAGAGAGAGCACAAGCAAGGAGAGGGACAGAGGGGGAGGGAGAATCAGAGTTCCCAGTGAGCAGGGAGCCAACGTGGGGCTCAATTCCAAACTTTGGGATCATGACCTGAAACAAAGGCAGATGTTTAACTGACTGAGCCAGCCAGGTGTCCCCACACTTAATTGAATATTATCATTCACTCCAGTCTCATGATATTTAAGCCCAGAAAATTAGGGATTATCTTTTATTTTTCTTACTTTCCACATCAAACTGTCATTGGATCCTAAAAACTGTATATCTTTCTTGAGTTTGTCTAGTTCACTAACATCACCATAGCTCAAGTCTCTATCGTCTTACACCCAGACCCCTCCAGTCATCTTCTAACTAAAACTTCTGTTTTCTTCACTACATCTATCAAAAATATAAAGCATGATCTACTGAAAATATAAATGAGATCACATCACTCTTTTACAATTCTTTGTAGTTTCCTATTATTTGTAGGTGAGTTAAAGTAGCCTAGGAGTGACCATGGTGAACCAAAGAGACCTTGTTCACCCTAATGGGAATAGGCATTAACTGGTTCCAGTAGATGTTTCCATGAAGGTACATTAGTTTCAGTCACCAGATCTAACAAGGAAATACAAAAATCTTTGTGAGTGTGTGTGCGCGCGCACGTGTGTGTGTGTAATCTAATTTTTAAATGTTGGCTCTCATTTTTCAAAACACTGTGAGCTTAAAACAAAATATATCTTCAATCCAGATTAGACAAGGGCTGCAAATTTGCTTACTCAGCAGAAGAGATCTGCTTTTTCCTTATCTCCTCAACTTCATTCTCTGCTTTTCTCCCATTTACATTCTATAACTTAGACTCAACGATCTTTATTTTCCTGGAATAGCTCATTAAGCTCTTCCTCAATGTGGGGCTCTTTCTTACAGTATAGATGCATAAAATTCTGGTATCAGTGAGAGTGGGACCTTCTGAAAATGTGTGGGATCCCCCTTGATAGTTTTAATCTCTTACAGAAATTTTTTTTTATTACTGTATTTTTTGATTTCACAGTACTGTCCTAAATTTGTAATTACAACTGCATGTGACATTTAACTGTCTTTTCTGTCATTAAATTCTAAGAACTATGGGGGCTGTGTACTATGTCTGCTTTTGTGTGTTTTATTTGTTCCTAGTATAGGACCAGGAACATAACAGGCAAGCAATATATGTAGATAATGAATACATAAATGTTCACTGGATTTCTCTTCCTCTATATATCACATTCTAATCATCCTCTAAGACCTAGCTCAATGTTAACCTCCTATGACCCTTTCTCCTAGCCTCCAAAAATTCCATACCTCCTCTGTGTGTTTGTAACATCTCACACATTCTTAATGAATTTGCTTTAGTCTGTGAGCTTTTTTAAGGATTTATTTATTAGAGAGAAAGAGAATGCACAGGAGGGAAAGGCAGAGGGAGAGAGAGAATCTCAACCAAAGATTGTCCACTGAATGTGAAGCCTGACATAGGGCTGACCCTGAAATCATGACCTGAGCTGAAATCAAGATTCGGACACTTAACCATCTGAGCCACCCAGGGTCCCCTGAACTGTAGCTTCTTGATGCCTAATATCTATCATGGTGTTTGAACTATGATTACAAAAAAAATCTTATAACTGGAATCCACTACACCTGAAGGTAATTTAACTCACCATATTAAGGCTATTTCCAATAAAGCCATATAGTTTTGCAAAAAGTGGGAGCAAGTACACATTCGTAATGATTATTCTGTAATTCACATCATACTGTAATAGCCACTAGCATTAACTGAATACTTATTTTGTCTCAAGCTCTGTAATTATTATATGCATACATCAGCCAATTTCCTTAACCTTATGAAATAAGTACTATTCTTATTTTTAGATCTCAGGAAATAAACTCTTGAAGACAAATAGTTTATGGCAAGAATGGGATTTCAGTGAAGTTTATCTGACTTCAAAGCATAATGTTGTAGGGGTGCCTGGGTGGCACAGTGGTTAAGAGTCTGCCTTCAGCTCAGGGCATGACCCCGGCTTATGGGATTGAGCCCCACATCAGGCTCTTCTGTTATGAGCCTGCTTCTTCCTCTCCCACTCCCCCTGCTTGTGTTCCCTCTCTCGCTGGCTGTCTCTATCTCTGTCGAATAAATAAAAAATAAAATCTTAAAAAAAAAAGCATAATGTTGTAAATACAGTGAATAAAATGGTCAGATTTTGGAATCAGGGAGTAATAAGTTCAAATTTCAGTTCCATCAAATTATTACCTGGGTAAACAGAGCTTTAGTTTTCTCATTTGTAAAGTGGGGATAAAATAATAAATACCATATACTATTTTATAAAAAAATTAGAAAGACGTAAAAAATAGAGAGTAAATTGCTTATCACTCTGTAGTCTACAGAATATCACTTTTAATTATTGAAGCTGAGAGATTTAGTTGATTTTTAATAAAGTCAATTTATTAAGATCAGACTTGGACTAGATCTCAGGTCTTTTAAATTTCTCTCTAGGGTTTTCTTCAAACATTTTCATATATATTATTTATGGGGCTGGTTAAATAACATTCTGTAATTTTTTTTTAGAAAATTACAACTGTATTTATGTTGTAATCATACTATTTTTTCTTCCTCTTCATGTATAGCAAAATGTAACTTAAAGTCATCTTGAAAGATCCATGAGGACAAAATTTCCATAGGTCTCTATTGTAAGAATGATCTACCCACCCCGTCCCAGCAGGATATTCTTTAGTCCTTCATATAAATAATATAAAGAAGTAAAAATTGTAAATGTGCATTAGGTGTAAGTATAATCATTATCAATAATTTTATTAAAAATTTATATATCATCGATACTTTGTAAAAACAAGTATTTGTGAATGTTAGTTAAATTATCAGTTAATATTTTACAGCATTCTTGGTATTTATAAAATGTTACAATAATCAGAGTTCTGCTAAAATTTCAAGATTTTAAAAAAAATATTGTTTCATAGTTATGAAATTAATGCCTACCACAGTATACTACATGTATTCTCTTGGTTGTTAAGCTTAATTTTGGATTAAAAAAATAATACTAATTTTAAGATGCAGATACAACATATTCAGTTATGTCTACTTCTGTAAAATACTTATAAAATCTTTGTAGAACATTCGCAGGAAGGTTTCACAGGCAGTACCTCATTTGAAACTCACCATTAGATGTGCTAAATTTGATTTGCATGTTACAGAACAGGAAACTCAGGCAGACAGGATTCAGTTACTTACTTAAGATCAGACAACTATTAAGCAGAATTTGAATTCTAACTCAAGTCTTTCAAATCCAAAGCCCATGATTTTTCACTTACTATATAATATGACAAGAAATTGATTGTTTAAAATCCAGAAAAGTATCCTAATAAAATTGGTATGTTAAACACTTTAAACTAATGAAATATTAATAGTAACAAATAAATAAAATCTAGCTGCTATTATTTTAAATCACTCAGTCTTCATTCCCATATTATTAGTTATTTTTAAATTTTAAGTTAAAATAAACTTTGACGAAATAACAAAATAAACAATACAAAATATTACCTAAAATCTGATCCAACTCTCTTTCCATTTTCTGGTTCTCCTGGATCTGGGCATAGATTGGAAGCTGTTTTAATACCTCCCTCATTTACTGTAACAGAAGGGAAAAAAAAAAAGAAAGAATCAAAACTTGATTAGAAAATCAAGAAAAATGTTAGCTGAAAAATTTACATAAAATATGTTCTTATATTTTTATAAACACTATAGTTTAAATGTAGAAAGGTTAAATATAATTTTATATCTCAGTAATAAAGACAAAGCATTTTTGCTATTAGTGGACCTATAAGTTCAATGATCATCTTCAATGACATGCTATTCTGAGTATTAACACATTAACAGTTAACACTTCATTTATAATTACTACCAAACTGCGAAATCTCTGGAAATGCATTCCCAGGGTATCAGTGCCAGAGTTTCCATTAATTATTGGCAGTAAAGCAGTCACTACCAGTTATGACAGTGTCATCTGGGTACCTATTATTTTTTAAAGTACCAATAGAAAAACAAGACCCTATGGGAAAAGTTTAAGATTGTTAGCACTTCTTATTTGGCATATAAGGAAGTAGTGTGCTCTGCCAGCATTAAAGTAAGACTATGGTTCTAATTACCAAACATGTCAATGAATTATGATATAATGTTGAAAACCTAAATAATAGTTTTTCCATCTAGGAATATACATGATTATATTTTACTTGCCACTGTACACATTTTCAGCAGTTTCTCTAGAACACTCAATTAATGAAAGATTTATTAATATTTTCGATGAATGTGATCACAGTGGGTAACTAAATCCCCAAGACAGATATCTTAATGGGAAGATTTTTAAACCTGATAGTTCTAATATATGTGAGTGATATTATTTCATAAATTCAATCTCTTAATGAACTGGAGAATAACTGCTATTTTGCTCTTCATCAACTTATCTGCTTTTTGAGAAAAGAATTGTACCTGATCAGAGATTCCACAGAGAAAAAAAATCTAAACTTTATAATGTTTCTCAACCTATACTGTGGATCTGACCCACTTATGGAACTTTCTTTAAAGAATGAAGATGTGTATTTCTACCTCTAGATATTCTAACGCAATTACTCTAGGGCAGGACCCTGGGCATCAGTTCTGTGTTTGTTTTCCAGTAACCCTTAAGGTAACTCTAAGGTAAGGTCAATGTTGAGAACTGCAGGATCCCTGCATCATTTAGTTGAGATTGATAAATATGTTCAAACTGATTTATCAGATAACAAGGTAACTATCAGATAATGTCCCAACAGTCATGATTCTGGTAAAATCACCGTATTTTCAATTAGATATGAAATTTTGCATTTGTGCCCTTCATTCTATAAAAATCACTTTACTAAATATCCCCAACTAATATCCTTCCTGACAACTTTATTATATTATTCACCAATCTCTGCAAAATGCATGATAGTTTTTCTTTTCTTGGTCTGCTGACTTGTTATTTCATTCTTCTTTACCTTTCTGGGTTGTTTTGTTTTGTTCTCTTACTTTTGACTACTCTAACAGTGGACAAATTCAAAGGCATTGGCCTATAGTCCTCCACATTTTATACTTCCCTCATGGCTTGAAGAAATTCCCTATTTGCTAACAAGTTCCAATGTATCCTTTTGTCATTGTTTGCCAGGTCCGTTCTTGCTCCTTCAATGATCTACTACTAGGTAATCCCACCAAAATTCCCATTGTTATCTTATGTGCACACTCAGATCCAAAGTAATCATTGATGCTTGTGCACACTCCATTATCATTCACCTCCAATCCTCCTGAGTCCTACAGGAGGACTAAATTTCCTCAAACACCATTTTTATTACTGTACAAATCTCCTATGATTTGAGATTTCTACTATATCACTTGGATTTTCCACCAGTCCGTAACTCAAGTCCAACGTGTTCTTCATTGTTCTGCAGTTTTACTAGGAAGCCATGCTCACCCCTGCTTTATTTGTACTTTCTCCTGTCTTCATGTTTTCTCTTTCTTCCTCCTTATCTATCAAAATTCTAACTAATTTTCAAGACTCAGTTCAAATTCCACTTTTTGCAAAATACAATCTCTACTTTTGCCATAGTATTTTTGCCAAAATACAATCTCTACTTTTGCCATAGTATTCTAATCCCTCATGTTACATAACATGGGAAATTTTATATTTAGTTTACTAAATTCTATATTTAGTTTTAAAATTCTTTATCATGTTATAAATTAGTAGTTTCACATCCTTTAGTCATATATACAAAGAGATTATATACTTGATAAAGATAAGAGAAAAACATAATTATTTTAATATACTCACAATGCCTAGGTAGGGATTAATAACTTCTCAGTAAATATATCCTCATCATTTGATTAACAATAATACCTGGGATATTGTTTTCAATGAATCAAGTACGTTCTATGGGAAGCACTCTCTTTCCTATTTTAAAATGGCTTTTAAAAATGTTGTAGTTTATGTTATTTGAATGTGATTTTTTTGACATGGAATACAGATAAAGAAAAGAAGTAGCTTGACTTGAGCTTATCTACTTTACTTTATTACAATGTAACACAGATTATGGGTTAATATAGAACTGATCTGTGCATATATTAGAAAATAAAAATTAAAAAATTAGAAAATAAAAATTAAAAAATCATTTTTTCCCATTTTATCATCATTATCATCATTATTAGCTCAAAAAGTAAGCCCGTGGTTAATATGAATTTTAACAATAGCTAATGCTTAACACGGTACTATGTGTCAGGAACTACTCTATATCATTTACACATATCAACTTCATAACAATCTAAAAGGAGCTACTATTATTATACTTCCTACAGATGAGGAAACTAAGGCATGAAGAGGTTAAAAATGTTTCCAAAGTCACACTGTTAGTACCTTAGTCTAGGGTTCAAACCTTGGCAGACTGATTCAAAAAATTCTACTCTTGAACCCTAAGCCCTCCATCATGCCCAGAAAGCTCAGCAAGGAAAAATGACATCACTAATTACAATTCCACACTCTTTACAAAATGTTTTATGTTAAAATTCAAAGCATATCTATAATTTTTACCATTTTCAATTAATTCTAGTCCTTATGGTTTTGTTAAATTATTTTTTGTCTATTGGAAGTGCCCTTTAAACCACTGTTTTTGGATATCTGCAACAGATATCTTGGGAAAGACTTTCCAATTTAAAATGTAAAGATAAGGGGGAGAGCTTCTGCATCATACATGTATTTAACATTCCTTGAAAATATTTAAAATTTAAAAAATAAAGAACAAAGTGTGTAATACCTTATTTCCCTGAAATATGAATATTTCATAACTGCCAATAGCTAGTGATACATAGACATTCAAATGAAGTTAGTAGTATTCATTCAGTAGTTACTTTTGCTACATAATAACAGTTAAGCAATTGGACAGATTTATCACTTTTACTTCTTTAAAGTTGAATAGTAGTAACTTGCGGAGTAGTAAGAACATGAGTGTTCTTTAAATGTTTAATTACATGGACTGGGTGCTGCCTCTTGAAAAGAGCATCACTATGGAGAACACTGTTTTTGCTCTGATCTCTAAGGATATTTATTATGCCCATTATTATCATTAATGCAACACGAGTTCCTTGACCCACACAGAAGTGGACAAAAGAGGGGAGGTACAGGATTTTAAAAACAAATAAATTGTAATTTCTTATAACACTGAAGTTATAGGGTTATGGGTTTATATGGGTTTATAAATATGCTACAGGATCTTAATTAATTTACCATATTATTACATGTTCTAGCTTGAAAACATTATAAACTTAGTCAACATAAAGATATAATAACTACGTGTCAGGAAATATTCATCTTTTATATGTATCAACTCATTTAATCTTCACAACAATCTTAAGGGTAGTTTATAATAAGCAAATTTTCTGAGGTTTCTGATTGTATATGGCAGATAATTTACTCTAAAAATAAAAGCAAGTAGATTCTAAAAAGAAGTCTCCTCCACATTACCTGACCCAGCTGATTACATTGCCACCTTTCTTAGACTCATTTACATTACATTTTAAATTTTTATTCCTCCTTACGAAATACAGTGTTTTGGATCTTGTTCTTAACTCAAACATCATGGATGTTGACAGAATGTTATTTTTTTTTTTTTTAAAGATTTTATTTATTTATTTGACAGAGATAGAGACAGCCAGTGAGAGAGGGAACNGATTTTAAATTTTTATTCCTCCTTACGAAATACAGTGTTTTGGATCTTGTTCTGAACTCAAACATCATGGATGTTGACAGAATGTTATTTTATACTATATATTCTACAAAGAACTGCCTCTTAACGCATTTAGCTTCCCAATAAAATGTTGGATCCTTGCCAGCTGAGATTGTGTTTTATTCGCTCTTTTACCTTCTTAGTCTNCCGTATCGCCGGGATCACGCCCTGAGCCGAAGGCAGACGCTTAACCGCTGCGCCACCCAGGCGCCCCTGACAGAATGTTATTTTATACTATATATTCTACAAAGAACTGCCTCTTAACGCATTTAGCTTCCCAATAAAATGTTGGATCCTTGCCAGCTGAGATTGTGTTTTATTCGCTCTTTTACCTTCTTAGTCTAGCATGGTGCTGCCTTGGAGAAGTAGCTCAAATAGAATTGTAGAATGAATAACATGAAATAAAAGTATGGATTCGAAGATAAAATAAAATTGAAAAAAATCATTATGGGAAGCTCACAGTTTCCTCATAACGTTACCTTAATATCGTAGAAGACCCTAGTAGAAAAGTTNATTTTATTCGCTCTTTTACCTTCTTAGTCTGCCTTTGGAGAAGTAGCTCAAATAGAATTGTAGAATGAATAACATGAAATAAAAGTATGGATTCGAAGATAAAATAAAATTGAAAAAAATCATTATGGGAAGCTCACAGTTTCCTCATAACGTTACCTTAATATCGTAGAAGACCCTAGTAGAAAAGTTGGCAAGAGTACCAGTTCACTAGATTCAACATTTTAAAATATTTTAAAAAATGTTTTTATCTTTAAAACTTAAAGAAAAAAACTACTTTTTCCCCTTTATTGACAAATCCACACTTTTTGATGAAAAACAACAAGGGATGAATAGAGGCTTTTAGAGGTCAGGTATTAAAGCTGGGAAAAGAATCAAAATTAGCATTTAAAAAACCAAATGCTCCCCATGAACACTGCTGCAGCTTCCCAGATCCCTTAATAATTTGTTTCCTAGTTAAACTTTAAAGGTGCTACTGTGGGAAGACATGCTTTGGCTACATGTATAGTTCATATCCTCCTCGCTTATGCTCACTTCTGGCAGTTCCACTAACAGAATTGACTGTACTTTTCAAAACACACAATGTATTTTTGTTTTTGTTTTTTCATTTGAAAGGTTTATATAAGAATTATGTCCTTTTAAAATTATTTGGCCCAGGTTGAATAAATGATATCAGAGAAAAGAAGGCTCAAATGCTTACTTATTAATAGATAAATAATAATGATAAAAATTAAAACAATATATTCCTTTTCTATAAACAACCATAGAGAATGTACTTTTGATACTATGAAATATTTGAAAAATGTAGTGAAATGAAATTTAATATAATGCTGATTTATTTTGTGACTATTAAGAAATTGGCAATACGCAATTTGTTTTTGTGATTATTTACATCAAAAAATAAAAATAAAAAAGCACAAGAATATTTTTTATCTTTTACATAACATGTAATGGATAAATGCAAATTATGTTTTAAAATTATGAAGTAAATTAACATTTTATGCTTCATGTTTAACTTTTTTTGCCTCGTTAACTTTTCTCCTGCAATTTTAAATAAAATATTCTTTAAATAAAATATTTTTAAAAGAATTTGTTTTTTTGCCTCCTGGATACGCTGTCATGTCTAAATTCCCTTCTTGTTAACCCCCATAACCCCTATGCAAGAGCAATGAAAATAATAAATATGTCCACTAAGGCAATATTCCAAATATAGAGAGTTACATACATTTTAATGCCTTGATAAATCTTAGCTATTTTAGTACAAATAGCCTGAATTTCCCAGGACATTAGAAAACTCGAAGCATGTAGCATATAAAGTAACATTTATATAGCTAAAATGAGCCAAAGGGTGAACCAGCATAGTTTATAATTCTACTTAGAGATCCAATAATAGATGTATTGGCTAGACAAAATATTAGGAAAAAAGGTAGTAAACCTAATATTTAAGTTTGCAAAGATATAACTTTTATTTCATATTGACATGATGAAATTTGGTGTCAGCATATTTGTCTGACAAATTGTTTTCTGTTCATATTTTATTTTATAGGAAGAATATCCTTCCAAAATATATCAAATAATTTATATATGAGAAAATTTCTGTAATACCAGCTATTTTCCATAAACACAGACGGATGTGTTTTTAATCCCCAAAATAAAACAAGAAATCATAATTATATAGCTAAGTACTTTGAAATGAACTGTTTAGTGCTTTGCAAAAGGTAGCCAAATTTGATCAATGATTTCCTACTGATATCTGCTATTTCTGGCTTAGGATTTTCAAATCTAACAAAATGTAAAATCACATTTTATAATTATGACATTTTAAAATGTTTGATAACATATAGGCTCTGAGAGTTTTTTTATAATTGATGTAATTGCTCAGTTTCTGACATTTACCATTATATATGTCAATAAACATGAAGATAAAATCCTTTTCTGATATAATCATAATGGATAATCTTTGTTAAAGAAATAGCTATAAATTCATTTCATCAAATTATCTGGAATTGAATAAAAATAATAATGCTAAAATATATTCCTGTTAAAAATAACATATGCTATTTATAATGATCTTATTATCAATATATCACTTTAGAAGTCAGATGTTGTGTCATTAATGGTTTCTTTCCATATTTATTATATATACATATAAAGAGAAATAAGCTAGAAAATTCCTACAAACTGCTATTGATTTCTAATACAAATAGCATAGCTCTCCTAAAAACTTTATGTTTTTTTACAACAGTATATATGAATGCTCTAATTCAGTGATTCTTAATTTGAGATTCAAGGATGAACTTCAGATGACCCATAAAACCTTGAATATTAAGCAAAATTGTGTCCTGGGGGAGCACATAAATACGTGTATTTCAGGTCATTTTGTTATTTTCAAGAGAAAACAAAAATTAATTCTATAGTTAACTAATTAATTTACAAAAGACTTGACTTAAAGGGTATGGATAAGTTAAACAAACTGAGAATATATTTTTTTCTTAAATAAAAAATTGCTATAAAAAGAAATTTTTTCCTTAAAACAATAACTATGTTTAACAAAAATTCCTATAAGAAGTCACCAATTTAAGAAATTATCAATTTAAGAAATTTCACTCACTTTTATCTCACATTCTAAAATTACAAAACTAGAATGCTATCCCACATACTAGCTCAGAGAATTTTTCCATCTGAAATGGTCTCAGCTTGGGAGTTTACCACATTAATCCATTAACTCAGTATACATTTAAATACAAGAAAATATTGAATAATAATCATGCATGTTATATAGATATTAATGCAGTTAATTTGGTAAATACACAAACATTTATATAAACACACACAAACAACACAGACACCACAAACTTCACTCTTGCACTAGAGAAAGTAACAAAAAAGGAGTACACTCACAGATAGAAAACTTGTTGCTGTTGTCTTTCCCTGGAAACAATTTAAATCCTCTAGATTTAAAATCTATGGCCTTTTTCACTAGTTAAGAAAACAAACAAAAACATGTATCAGGATATACAATTTTAAAATAAAATTCAAATTAACAAATTTTGTTAGCATTTAACTATGCAAGTTAAAGAAACTGCTTTCTTAAGCCTGATGTAGGGTACACAGAAGAAAATAAAAAAGAAAATACAGCAATATAATCAGTAAGTAGTAAAGTACCAAGCAGTAGCGAAGGATTTTAAGTGTTCTATAGGGAGAATCCTGCATATATGTGTGGATATGTTTTTAAATATTATGCAAGTTTTTATATGAGAGCAAAACATTAATACTTTATATAACTTGAATTCATCAAATTTTACAGTAAAATTAAACTAGAAAAATAAAAATACTGAGACATTATATAAGTGGGAAGAATTTAATGAACTATTTTCTTAAACTAACGTACTTTTTTAGGTAATTTAGCCTAAGTGAACTATTAGGACACACTTAAGAAAATGGTATTGGAAAAACTTAAAATATATTTTCATATTTCTGCCAAAAACTCTTTCTTTTCAAAGTCATAGCTTTTGACATTATGGTCTATAAAATTTATAAAAGTGAGTTACAACTATTTGGGTTTCATCTAAAATAACTTGCTATTTTTTTTAAAAGATTTTATTTATTTATTTGACAGAGAGTCATCGAGAGAGGGAACACAAGCAGGGGGAGTGGGAGAGGAAGAAGCAGGCTCCCAGCGGAGGAGACTGATGTGGGGCTTGATCCCAGAACGCCGGGATCACTCCCTGAGCCGAAGGCAGAAGCTTAACCGCTGTGCCACCTAGGCGCCCCTTCCCCAGAAGATTTTTAAATCGAATCAAAACTTTCCATCAAAAGAGAAAAGAAAACCATGGTCTTTTTATGTGTATTGGGTCCCTAAAATAACTTGCTATTGTTTTTGATATGATATTGAAAGCCAATGTCATAAGAGGCTGGTATATTTCATTGTGCACTTTATTAAAATAGGTATGACTGGATTTACCTAAAAGATAAATATAAATTCAATGAAGTAACTGAAATACTTTTGAAACATTTTTTCAAGAAATTTAGATGAAGGAAAAGAAGTATTTTTTTAAATATAAATTATTAGATTAACTACAGTTGCTATGTACTTTTTAAAAGTGATACACAATAATTACACCAAGTGAAATAAAGGAAATCTATTTAATTGAAAGCCAACTAATTAAAAAAAAGTTATGCAACCTTATCTCATGAGATATTTAAATATCAGTTATTTTTTCTTAAAAACCAGCATGAACAATAATGCAAGGGATATATTTAACTTCTTCAATTATAATTTAGAAATTTTTACATACTGATTTTTATAAGATTTAAAGGCTAGGGATTACATTAGGCAGTTAGGTTTTGTTCATACCATGAACTGGAAAAAACCAATACTGATTTTTGTTAGTTTAAAATGATCATTTCACTAATTCTTACTTGCTATTTTACCCACTTAGTTCATATCACAGGTATTTTATTGGTTTTGAAACATTTTATGTGATTTGTTTCTTATTAACACCTCAAAAGTAGAATGGTAGAGACAGGGTCTGATGATTTACTAGACTGTATAGTTATGGACTATTTATACATATTATGTTTAAAAAAAGAAGGAGATGACCATTGGAGCAGGACTTAAGAGACCCGATTCTTAGAAGTTATTAGTTGTGTGATTTTGAACAAGAATCTGTCTTTTTACCTCAATCATTTCTCTTAAGATAAGAAGCTAGGACTAGATGACAGCTCAGTCTCTTGATAGCTCTGAGATTCTTTATCAGCAAAAGAATGACCATCTCTGTCTCTCACGTTGCGCTTTCTGTTGTAACTCTCTTCCACACCTCCCTCCCCATGGTAAGCCAGTGTTTAATTCTACTGGAGTATTCATTCAAGTGCTCTAAATTCAGTTCTGCCACTTTGTGAATTTTCCTGCTTTCCTTAAATTCTTCTTAATAAAATATACATTTTCTATTTTGAGGCATATTTCTGAATAATCACAATACAAACAAGAATTATAAATAGGAATCTACCTCTTTCCTCTGCACTCTAACATTTGACTTCAACTATTACAGATGAGCCTGAAGATTTCATGGTAGTTTTAACATAAATCTGGAATTCTTTAAAGAATAAAGAAGAATAAATGAAAAAATTGTAAACCCAAAGGCCAAAATTGAAGAGGAAGAGTCCAGAAGGTCAAAAAGAGTTCAATTCTATAATGTGTAACTGGGAATAAAGAATGTTGAAAACTACATTGGGGTGTGTGTGTGTGTGTGTGTGTGTGTGTAAAGGTTTGTGTAGGATTTTTGCATTTAGACTATGTGGTTGGGTGAAGTTAGGAACAATACCTAGCTCAGAAACATCATCTCAGACCAAAGAATTTTAAATATTTCATGATTCTAAAGTGACCCAGCTATTATTATTATTATTATTTTATTATTATTATTATTATATTATTTTTTTTTATTCATCTATTTTTCAATTTAAATTGAAGAAAAAATCTATCCTTTAAAAAATGTGTTATAATGCAATACAGATGCAGAAGATGGAAGACCAGGAGACTATTCATTTTTAGAGGAGAAAAAGGAGTGACTGGAAAAAAATATAAAGTTTTAATTCACAAAAGACTTTATGTTAAGCAGTAAATACATACTTTAGATCTTTTTATGATTCCAATAAAAATAATACATAATGTATATATCTTTAGAAATAAATCGAAAGGACAAATATTGCAAGAATCAACTACAAGACCCTACTCTAAATTATTTATCAGTGAAATGTTAAGTCTAAAGTATATGCCATAAAAATGTAAATTTTATTATGTATTATAATAACAACACACCATTAAGCCATGAGTGCTTCTATTAACCACATTTAACTTATTATAAAATTAACCTGATATTTTTAACAGGTATATCTCAGTAATCCTCATGTAAAATTTATTTTATCATAGAGATATATTAAAATATGTTACGGTCTATAAATAGAGGTTAAGAAAATGTTAAATGATTGTGTGTTGTTTGTGTCAATTCCTTTCACTGTACTCTGAGCTTCTCAAAGGCAGAAACAGCATTTTACTCATGTGGAACTTCTCTGAGTGTATGACTGAATGAATACGTGCAACATTGTAACTCTTGGCTCAGTTAACTAAAGACATTTTGTTGGGAGGATTTCCTTTATTAATCATAAGTCAGAAGAAAAAAAGCAATAAAAGAATGAATGTTCAAGCAGAAGTAGTTTCATATATAAAGCTATTTTTAAATATATAAAAATTGTATATGTTCGAATAATTTTTTTAATTTCATTAAATGCAAGATGTCGACATACGCACAATTACCAATTTCTTTTGTTTTCTTCTGTTTTCACATGCTAAACAGTTTCTGTTAACTTTTTATTTACTACTTTTTTAGTTTGACTTNAATTTCATTAAATGCAAGATGTCGACATACGCACAATTACCAATTTCTTGTTTTCTTCTGTTTTCACATGCTAAACAGTTTCTGTTAACTTTTTATTTACTACTTTTTTAGTTTGACTTATGTTTTTTTTTAGCATAAGGNTATGCTTTTTTTTAGCATAAGGGAAATATTTTACAATAGGAAGAAGTCTGGAGAAAGGACTATATTGGGGCAACAATCAAATCCACAATCCACCTTTTTTTTTCTTTTTTTAGTTGTAAGCCCTGGACACTAAAAACACCATTTTGTTCCTGCAATCTTTGTTAAAGCAGTTTTAAATCACAGTAGGGGATTAGCACTGCAGTATTTTTCAGATCAATTATTATTGTTATCTTCAAAATCAATTTAAATTCTCAAATGCATTTTAAAACTTACCCAAAAATGGTGTTTCATGTTTCTTAAAACTCATGTAACTTCCATGTTAATCAGCTAAAGTCACCTATTTGAAATTATTTCATTTATAATGCCGATTATTAAAATTAACCATGCATATACATATATGGATAAAGAATTTGATTTTGTTCAAACATCAATATGTGTGTGTGTGCATGTGTGACTGAAATTGGCAGCATATGACTTTATTTTTATGTTAGAGAATCTTTATTAGTGTAACCTGAAAACATATAGTATTATTAGGAGAAAACTGATTGGAAGGTAGTCGATATAGTGTTGGTGCCAGCGTTTAATGTTAGGAAATTGACCATATCACACAGATGTGATAGAGGGAAGTTAACCTCAGTTGCAGGTTTGCAAAAGATGATGTTCAACTGTTCCCACTATCAACTGAGCTTCTAAAACTTAAAGTCGTAAGACATCTCCTGGCTTCAAATTCCTTATTTGAAAATTAATAGACTCCTTACTACATAATCTCAAAAGTCATATACCTGCATTTTTTTAATTCTCTTTCATTGCTACACATAGATAATATGCAATTTTGCAGAACTATGATCTTTGAAAGAGAAAAAAAAAACAGACATGTTTAGCATCAGGGAGCAACACTTTTTCATTGGAAAAAAATATTTCAGACTTCTATGGGACTCTAGTAGAAGAATAATGGCATTATTTGCTAAGGTAATATTACCTTCCATTTTCTACCTAGATTATATTCTAACATAATAATAAAAATAAAACAAATGCAATATCCTGTTCATTATCATAATCTTCCAAATTTGTAGTATTTTGACAATAAGTTATGTTCCAAATGTCAGTAGCCACATTATAAATCTGCAATTAAATCCGATTATAATTCTTTGGAAAAGTAAATAATTTCTTCTGAGAAAGTAAGTCATTCTACCTTATTGATTGGGGGGGTTACTTTTGCTTCATTTCAACTTTTCAAGTGCACAATAATGCCTCTCTTTTCTACTGTGTTTTATAACATGATGCCTGGATGTATAATTCTTACTTCTTATTTTGAATTAATTACAACCCTATCTTTATCTTTATACTCAATAAATTACACTAATAAAATAATTTCCTTTAGGTTTTGTTTTGGTTATTAATACTAATATGTGTGGGGGTTGTTTAATTTAGAGACTATAGCACATCACACCATTCACAGTAGATTCAGCTACCTGGGTACTAAGTAATATAATCAATCATTGGCTAGGAATTTTATTACAGGTCAGTATCATATTAAAGAATGGTGTCCTATTTGTGGCATTTCTATCACAGGGGGTTGGAAGACCTGTGTTCTAGTCCCAAAAGACATGGGACAAGTTGTTTAACTTCTCTATTCATTTCTAAGAGATTCATTCATTTATTCTTAAGTTTTTAGGTGTAGAATTTGGACCAAAGGGAGAAGGAAAGACTGATGTAATTGGAAAACTCAATTTCTATCCCAAAATTTAAAATATACAGAGATTATGAAAGTATCAA
The DNA here is from genome assembly GCF_002007445.2 of Ailuropoda melanoleuca. Taxonomy (NCBI): domain Eukaryota; kingdom Metazoa; phylum Chordata; class Mammalia; order Carnivora; family Ursidae; genus Ailuropoda; species Ailuropoda melanoleuca. The sequence continues at coordinate 78,708,180 of NC_048226.1, forward strand.
ACTGTGTTAAGAGGATACTTTTTGGTTTGGCTGGTTGCTGTTTAAAGGAAATGGTAGCTCCATGTAACTGGCCTAAGCACATTAAAATTTAACACCTGTTTTCTACATCCTGTAAGGGCAGAACAAAACAGTTCTTCAGGACATATTTAGCAAGAGGGGAGCTAATTGGTCACTCCTTTCACATCATCCTTGGAAGAAAAAAGATCAAGAAGCTATACTGACACTGGAGTAAAAGCTAGGTGGTATTCTTGCAGTGTCTCCTTAACCATCTTTCATATAAGATCTACCACTCGATACAAATTTCTGAGAATAGAATTTTGCATATAATTTTCTGTAGTATAATTTTTAAAAATGATTGGAGATATTTTGCAATTAGATCATGTTTCTGGATTATACACAAAAAAGGCATAATAATTCAGCAACATATTACTAAGTGGCTTCTGAATCTTTGTGAAAAGTATTTTATTTTACAATATGTTAAAAGAAGAAAAATGATACTGGCCACCATTTAATGAAAAAGATAGTGGTACAAGGAAATATGTTCAAAAGCACTGAAAAGTTCATTTGTAGAAACTTACATATGTAAGATGCAAAATATTCTCAAATTTAAAATGATGGAATTAAATAAACTAAATGTAGTAAGAAATGATACATATTCAATCCTGAAATTACTTAAAATCTAATGCATTATCCCTTTTAAAACTGCTAGGAATAAGTAACATGGTTTAGACACTCTAATTTTTTTGAAGTCCTAAGCTTAGATTTATGCTACCATGCTAGTTTGTGGCTAGCACTTAACCTTGCATATAGTGTATATATAAATGTATGTGTTGTCCAATTTTTAGCCGAAAGAAAATTTACAATTATATATTATAGCTCTATGCTTATATTCAACAACAAATTTCAGGTATCCAAACACAGCAAGAGTTTAATAAATGTTAGTTATTCTTATCACGGTTATTACCAGTTATAATTTTAAGATCTAATCAGTTTCAGAGGCTAATTCAATTGGGGCTGCAATATACAAAACAATTTCCAACTATTCTGGGTCATGTCTTTTTCACTGTGTATAGATAGTATATAAGTTAAATCATCCTCTTTCTCTGGATTTCTATATATATCTGGGTATATAGGTATCTATATGTATCTATATCTATCTATCTATCATCTATCTATCATCTATCTATCTATCTATCTATCTATCTATCTATCTATCTATCATCTATCTATCTATCTATCTAATCTCTAAATCCTTTGACCAAAATAGTAAATTTAACAAAAATATAGAGAAGCATCCTTAGATATACAATCATACTAGTTTTCCTGAACATAGCTATAGTTATTAAACATATTTTAAGGCATTCTTGTAATAGGCCCATTTTCACTTTTACAAAAGAAGATTCTGAAGCTATAAGGTCTGAAAGTTTTAATGAGATCAACCTACACCCTAAATCTTTGAAATCTTATTTTTCAATCATTTCAGACTTTGAAATAAGTGCAATTTTTTTTAAACTTAGAAAACTAACAGAGTAACAAGAGTGGAAAGGAGACATCATGCTTTATAAAATCAATTTCTTAATTTTCACTGATCTGAATTAATTTTATTGCTTTTTATTTGAGATAACGGATGACTGAGTAATTGGTTGAAAAATCACACAACTAATCATTGGCTAAAGACTCTAAAATTTGTATATGGGCTTTCTTTCCTTCCAGAAATGGAACAAATTCAGGAATCCAAAACACTTATGTAGATACCAGCAGATGCACCCGCAATGCTTGGCGTAACAGGTCTTACAGTTATGTCGTGCTATAAAATGTCAGGATTATACGAAAAATGTGGGATTTTTTTATATTCTCTTTAGGGATTCTTATAATTGGCATAATAAAAGTCACCATATGGGAAGAGTCTCCATTGGTATGGTTCACAGACACTTTTAAAACTTTTAAAACTGTATTAACCTTTAATCGTTTTAATCCTCATTTTTATGAAAGCTTCAAATGAACTTTTTAAATTATCTTTAGTCCTACAATTAAATATTAAGATCCACTCCATTCATTTTCCTAAGCCCTTTTTTCTTTTGGTATATTCTTCTAAATAGAAATGATTTTCTATTCGTTTTGTTTGCAATTTGTTCTCTTCTTATAATTTTCATATTTTAATTTTACTAAGGATAATTTCACGATAAAATATAACATGAAAAATGATATCATTCTTTTTTTTTAAGTAGGATGCTTAAGAGAGCCCTGGTTTTCACATGAATGCCTTAGGAATATGAGGATTAGGCAAAACTTCCCAAATAATCTCAACAAAAGAAATACACCTGCAGGTTTATTAAAAACAACAAAAACAAAAAAATCTTTTTCTTATTCAAAATAAATGAAGTAATTTTATGTCCCATATTTGTTTTTACACTTGACATCAGAGATCACTATAATGCCTTCTAATATGAAAATACTTGGGAAAGAAAGTGACCACAGTTAATGAATATCATTAGACTGAGGCAGTGGATTATATTCGTCCACTACAAATTTCATTGGTACAGGGAATAATTTTAAATAAAAAATCCAGGAAAATATTACTACTTTAATAAACAACAATATTTCCTCATCTCTCTCATTTCGGATTATCATATTTCATTTAACTTCTTCACTGGAAGCCTTGGTATCATTGCCTGGCTTCTGCTTAAAACAAGCATAGACGGGCTCTGATAGTTGTATTTAATGCAGGGCTATACTGTTAAAGAAATGATGTTGAGGACAGCAAAGAATGATTATAACCCACCTATGTTCTATATTGTCTACATGCTTTCCAGATCTGTCCTCCTCATTGTTCTTTGTGAAGCTTGATCTGAATAGGCTACATCCTGCCACATAAACTGTGGCATTATCTATAAGGCTTGAATTAACTGGAGGTTTGTTAGAAAAGCAAACTACCAAGCCCTACCCCAGACCTACTGAATTAGAATTTATGGTTTAAGAAGATCCCCACGTGATTCTTATACACATTTAAGTTTGTGAAGCACTAGATTCTATCAACAGACTCCCTTATTTCTCTGGAGAATTCTACCAGGATGGAGGGAGGAAAGTTAGATCAGGATGATTCTTCAGGGTCCTCACCATTACTTTGACTGAAGTTGACTAGGACCTTAACTGAAGGTCACTAGTTTTTTCATACTAGACGATATACATATCTTTGTCCAACATCTCCCTCCACTCATCCCAGTGGGTTGGCAATGGTGAAGCCTAACTGCTACTGCTCTGCATTACAGCATGATCCCCTGTGGTTTCTTTACATCCACTCATTTAGAAATAATTCCTTTGTAGGTAAACCCTTTTTGAATTAGCCCATGTTCCACTGTTCCCCAATGGATTCTGATGGATATACCACTGGTACATGAAAATCATTGGAGATGTGTATTAATATCTTAATGTATTTAAAACCACTCTTACACTTCAAAAGGTAACATTTAAGTAAAAATGTGGGTGACTATTGCTCATAATTCTACCATTAGTTGCTTCCTTAATTCCTAGGGAATGCTTTCAAGAGCTAGATTAGATATCTACTCTCTTTTCTAAAATTTCTTTTCTCTGCCCAAGAAGCAAAGAAAATTCACAAGGATAGGATAGATAAAAAGATATGTGAGTTGGCTGTACTAAAGTTAGAGAGTAACTGAATTAAGGGTAAACTGGCAAAAAAATATGAGGTAAATAGAAACCCAAGATGAACTGAATGCTATACATTACTTTGGTATAATTTATATATGATTCAGTATGGATAGTGTTAAATAAGGCTGTATATATTAGTTGTTTCCTTAATTCTCTATCAATATTGCATTAAACTTATCTATATTCATTTCTAAGGAAATAACCTAAGAAATTTAAAACTCTGTGTTAATTGTTTTAATTTATTCACATACTTTACCTTATGTACTTTTTATATTACTAGAGCATAATTCTATACCAGCTCCAGAAGTGCTCAGTATCATTTGTTGGTTGTTTATCTAAAGCACGAGCACTCTATGCCTACTGTTTTTAAACCACAAAATATCTCCTCAAAATTGGATTATTTTCCTCCTTTCCACAGATGTAAAATGGAGAAGTGCTAAGTAGACTGCCCAAGGTCATACATATGTTAGTTAAATATGTTCATTCAACTGACTCTGATACTTCAATCCTATTGGCTATACCACCTTCTGACTATGTAATAACAGCATTCCATATATTTAATCAGAACTCTCAAGTGTATATCCCAGAAAACCACAAATAAATGGGATTAGTATATACTATCCTTGTTTATTTTTTGAATCAAAGCTTATCACATAATATTTAAATGTTCAACATTATCTAACTTTAAGCATGTTTCACTTCAATATGGAGACTTGGCTTTGTAAATTTAATATTGAAAAAAAATATTATTTACTGATAGTGCCAAGTATAGTCCGATGGCTTGAAGTCTCTTAATACTTTATTTTAAAAATATGAACAGATGAATAAAAAAGGGGTAGCACAAGCCAACTGCTATATGAAATTCAAATCATCCTGGAATCTTTTTAGTTAAATCATCTTTGGCTGCATTCCTTTCTAATGGAAAGTTCAAAAGAGTTGATAAACTTTTTTTCTTAATGTAAGCCTTATAAATAAAAAATTTCTAACTTCTCTGGGATCTAGATAAAAGTCAATCCAGAAATTTGTCACTTTAATCCCATTTGGTATTGAGGAAGAAATGCCATTTAAGAATATTTTAAACAAAGAAAAATCAACCATCAACACTAAAAAGCAATAGTCCATGATTTAGAATATAAATGATGCAATTATGAAGAGAAACATATTCTATGCAAGGGCCCCAAACCTAATACTATGCTGTTCTGCCATATATGAAGATTCTGCTCTTCCTAAAATTGTAAAATTTAATTGTGTGATTTCACTCTGTGCACAGCAGGGCAGCCATATGCTCTAGAAAACTACATGCAAGGGAAGCAGCTTGTTGCAAAAGTGGGTGAAAAAGCCCTGAAATAATTCTGAACAAGATAAAAATGTCTCTAACATAGGACCATTCCTTCATACTCCAAAAGGCAGAGGAGTCCACTTTGCACCAACTTTGAGCACAAATAGAAAGTCTAACCCCTTCAAAATATTTTAACAAGGGAAAAGATTTAAAAGTCACAAGTGTCACATTTACTGTGACCATTGTTCACAGGTAAATAATGAGCTCTGTTAACCATCAGGGGAAATCAGTGTCACACAAAACCATTTTCATCTCCAATCTTTAAGCTTTCCTTTCTAATCAGTGTAGTATGAATTTTCTTCCCTTGTTTGTCCATTCTATAAAAGTGAGAAATAGTATGTTAATATAAGGAATAAGCTACCAAGATATACGATTAACAATTACTGAAAGCATAATTATGGGGTTGAAAATCTGAAAAAATAGCATTTATGAAGACCAGTGTTTTGAGATGATAGTTCCAATTAATGTGAAAAGATATATGCCTTCTAAAATCTACTCAAAGGAAAACAGAAACACGGGGTTATAAGTAGTTCTTAAAATCCCTGCAAAGGAATAACTCAAAAGCATGGCTTGAGGGGCAGCATTGGATAAAAATGTTAAAATAGTTACTTACAAATTTATTAGTTGTGAAAAAAATGTTTTCATTGCTTATTGTCATGAAGATCCTCTGGCATTCAGGGTATTTTTATCTAATACCTTTTTAAAATACATTAACCTATTATCAAGTAAATTCTAATATTTTATTTTTTCTCTTCTTTCTCCCTAAGAACAACTCACTCAACAAAATATAAAAGAATTAGAAATAGAAAAATATATTTACTGGTATGAATAACATAGTTTTGACAATTTTACAAATGTCATGAAATGTGGTAATAAAACAGAAAATGAGGATGATAATGAATAAATAATTATGTATTTAAATAATAAATTGGTACATTTCTAGACATGGATTTTTAAATTGCTACAAATATCAACGCTGAACACAGTTTTCCACAAAATAATATAATTAGGAAAAAGTCAAGAGAACAATGAAAAAACCAAAAAAGTGACAAGATATTGATAAAGCATGCAGTAGTCAATATTTATATGTAGTACATTCACCTAAAGGTTAATAATTCACTATCTGTTAAATATGTGTCTACTTGACCAATATCAAAGTTCTTCCATAAAAAAATCAATAATATAATAAGTGAAAGTGTCTTACAAGAATCATATGCAACCAAATAATTTATAAAAAGCTATAAATTCTCTACTGTTATTATTTATGCTAAATATACGTGAAAATCAATACATCACTTAGTCTCATAAAGACAGACCTGGGGTTTCAAGCAGGCAAATGCAACTTTGCCATTTATATAAAATAGAAGATAATGCTTAATTATTCAATCATGAAAATTTTTGATTTCATAATCAAATTTTATATCCTTCTTTTCACTGGTTTGCTTCCATCTATCAATTAACCTTCCAGAGATTTGAAACATGGTAGGTAAAGGGAAACTAATCTTTGTGTTTTTTCTTTATTATTTGATAATACATTTTTAAAATATCCTTTCAAGTTATAGAATTTAGCATAAAAATTAAGAGTAATAGAGGAGTTAAAAATTGACATGGAAATACTTTCATCATTTATCCATACATTCATTGATCTTTCCAGTGAAATCATAACTAATATAATCAGCTCAGTCATTCTTAAGAGTTGACAGAAAAATTGTCATTAAATTGACCCAGGAAATCCATCTGCCCTAAAATATCCCCTCCACTCATGAATTTCCCACCACTAGAGTAATTCTTACAGAATTAAAATATAACTTTTACTATATCCTCTGAGATAGTTAATCAGCATGGGGAATATTTCAAGTGGAGAACAAGATCTCCTGGAGAGTGGACAGAGAGCTGGTACTGTTTGACAAGTATTGCTCTCTCTCCATGATAATCATCCTCATGTAAAGTCTTGCTATTCAGAGTATCATCATAACCTGTAGTCTAGTTAGAAGTGCAGAACATCAGATCCCACCCAATTCCACCAAATCACAATCTGCATTTGAACAAGACTGCCAGGTGATTTGTATTCATATTGAAGTTTAAGAAGCACAGTCTAAAGACAGACTTCCAGTCTCTATCAACTATTATTTGCACCTCTGTATACATTACTAATTTGTTTGCCTGCTCCTATTTAAATTTTTTCTTTAATTTCTTGTTGAAATAACATCTTAAAAAAGTTACATTAGATAATATCACTTCCCTGCTAAAGACCACCAATGGCTCCAGTCTTATTTAGACTAAAATAAAACTTTTTGCCTCAGCCTCAGAACCTACTTGATCTGTGGTTTCCAACAGTTTCTCACTTAATCTCCACCCCTCTTCTCCTTGGCCAGTGAACTCCAACACACTGGGCTATCTTTCCCTCAAACAAAACTCAAACTCCTTCTAGCTAGTTATTTTCTCTACCTGATATGATTTCCTCCTGTGATTTTAGCATAGCTGTCTTCTTCCATGTTGTTCAGGTCTCATTTTGACTTTTACCTCCTCAAAGAGGCCTTTCCTACCTCTCCAAACTAAGGTAGTCACCCACATATCACATAGCCTGTTTTAATTTTCTGCAACATCCTTGATACCATCAGGTAGTTTTTTTGTTTATTTGCATGTTGTCTTTTTCTCCTCACTTAAAAATAAACTCAGTGAAGCAGGGTCTACTCATTTTTGTTCAATATTATTTCCTCAAGAACTGGAAGAAAGTCTTATGTGTAAGTAACTCAGTAAACATTTGTTGAAGAAGGAGGAAGGGAAAGGAAAGGAAGGGAGAGAGGGAGGGAAGGCAGAAGGGAAGGAGGGAGGGAGGGAACAGGGGAGGCAGAAAGGAAGATTGTTGAAGAAAATAAGTGAGAAAAGAAATAGACTGAAAGAAAGAGATTAATGGGGGGGAAAAGCCAGAAAGAAAATACAAAAAGGAAGGAAGGAAGAAAAGAAGAGGAAAGAAAAGAAAAAAGAAAAGATCCTGAAGAAAGTGCCTCTGTCATCTTAAACACTAAAAAAGCTAGAATTAGATCTCAAATGGAGAGTTTTGAGAATTTAAGGCATATAGGTAGGCACTGGGCTCTGGGAGAAATGTATATGTGGCCGAGTTCTCATCTATTGAAATAAGGAGAGAGCCAATCTGCAATTTCCTTGATATCAGTCCTGGTCATATCTATGGTTGTTTTAACATTGGCTATACAATTTGATAACCATATTAATAAGTCTACATCAGCTCAAACATCAAGAGGAAATAGAAGATGAGGATAAATACATTTAATTAATATATATCTGGATAGATTTATAGACGCTTAGGATTAGAAAGGGCAGTAATAATCATATTACTGATATACTCTTTGATGCTTAAATGCTTTCTAAATACCTAATTTGCCCATCACACAATGCTTGAATATCTTATTAGTGATGTGGGAACTTACTGCTTCCTGAAACATAAAATCTGTATTTGAACAAAACTTAATGTTAGAAGTCTTCTTTATAATTTTTTTTAATCTCCCTGTGGTTCCATACACCAAGTTCTACAACCTGTGACCAAACAAGTTTGATCTCTCTTACAAATAACAACACATCACACATTTGAAGATAGCTAAACTCATCCCCACTCACATATACTCATTCTGTAGCAATTCCTTCTCTTAGATGTGACAGATAATTTTTCTCTACAGTTTTATCCCTACAACTTTTCCTTTGAAAATAAAGACCATATTCTATTTCTTTTCAGTTCATCACATGCTTAGCAAAGAGATATTATATTCAATAAAACCCTAATATTTGATGGACATATATCAATATCCATAAAGATCTAAGAAACTACCCGTAAATTAACTTCTTTATTGTGCTATTACTTATGAAGATTTAAAAAAAAAGCAAAAGAACATGTTTTAGATTTACAAATGTATACTCTATAACTATTTATAGAATTTTTGAAAACAGTATTAGTTGCTTACAAGCTGTTGAAAATATTTAAAATTTTACATGTGGCCAGATAGCCTATTAGTGGAAGGCACATAGGCACCCAAAAACTATCACTTCAATACAATAAAGTTTTTGTCATGTTACAGTTTGGTTTTTTGAACAAAGTTGTTACATATCACAGAATTTGACATCTGAGTTAAACTAGAAATTTCAGTTTGATAGTCTGTTTTCCCTTTTCTGTTAAGCAATGTAAATGTTAAGATGAGCTTACTTGAAAAAAATATTGCTTATGATAAAATGAAAAAAAAATACTGCTTTTGTTTAGATTAAAACTGCTGATCTAAGATGAAGTTTTGTGGTGAATTAACCATTCTTATCTTAAAGGAGAAAATAATAAAAAGTTCTAGTCAAAAACTGATGATTAAGATAGGCTTTCTTTTAGGCTGCTGTTATAAAGGGGGGGAGCTTACATCATATTCAATTTTAGTTAAACATAATTTAATTTTATTTTGTAAACCAAACTAAAGTTCTGCTTGATCCTATTGATATGATTAAACATACTATTAAACATACTATGGAAAAATTGACTACACTATGTCAAAATAAACAGCAGCAATGGCTCTAAAATACTCATATCACATTTGACTCCGCATCATGTTATAATCATCTAAGTTAATATTCCACTAGAAAAAACAATAAAAGAGAGTTTATAATTATATATATTATATATAATTATATATTGATATATAGTAACTCTTCAGAAGAATATATCCACATTTTGTACTTGAAAACATAAAATAAACAGCTGACAGAACTTGTTTACATATTGAAAAAAAAAGAAATATTCTACAATATAAAAGAAAGACAATGTTAAATTATGTAGAGAAAACACATCTTAATGATTATTTTTTAAATGAGTGACTATAAACTTGAGAAAGAAACACCAATTGTGCTTATCAGCTATATTACTTTGATGTTAATATCATACAGTACAAGGTTTTGCATATATTAAACCCTTGTAAATTCTGAATAAATGAAAGAATGAATGAATACTAGTCTAGCAACATGAACTTCCTTTTCATACATCCTCCGCCAGACCACAATTTTCTTTGCAAAATAATGATATTGTATTAGATGAATCTGAACTATCCTAGATAATTCTTAAAGATATAATTCTAGAAGTACAGGACGCTCTACTTGTAATGTTTTAATTATATTATTAAATAAGTCCTATTACCTTAAGTCAACTTTGAGCTGAAATCTCTTAGGGCTATCGTACTGAACTACAGGGTTTAGGGATTATTGGAAAGGGTGTTTTGAAAAATATTAATAAATAATTTCAAAAGAGCTTATAGTTAAGGTGAAAGTATTCTGGTGAAATTTAAAATATTACTAGATATAATTTACATTATCTAATTTCAGACATGTGGGTATTTTGTAAACTAAAAATATCAATCGTTTTTAGATTATTTATATGAATGTAAAATCCTATTAAGCATAGTTGAACACTTTATTTACTTTGGTATAGACTCCTCACATTTTTATTCAGCACAAATATCTATTCAAAGCACTTTCAATGCATCTTGTGATAAACACAATTTACTAGTCTGAAACTTTTATTCATATTTCAAGAACTAGTTCTAATATGCCCTGTGCAGCCTTCCTTGACTTTTTACATTCAGAGGTAGTTAGTCGCTCTCCTTACTTCAATAGCATTTCAAAAGTACTGCTCTGGTGGGTGTTTCTCACAGTAAATTTGTAATTAATCATTTTTTTTTTTCAAGTTACACAGACTACCTGATGGCATAGCCTGCATTCTTCATTTGTATACCCTTCCTATCCAGTACAATGTCATGCACACAGCAAGAGTTAAAACATATTTGGTGAATAATAATACAAGTAACAGTAATTAGTACTTGTTGAACACACGTCAGCAACTGCGCTACATTTTTTCCACACAGCTAACTACAAGTCAGGTTTTCTCCATTACTAAGAAGTTGAGCTTTGAGAGGTGAAGTTATTGCTCAAGACCAGATAGTTAACAAGGGCCAAGTATAAACTCAGCCTAATTCTCCAAACTCAGAAGTAACTAGCAATGGTGGGCAATTTGGTTTTATCTTTCCGCTGGGAGAAAAAACCTAAGATTTTTGCAGCACTTCCAACCAATACCATGTTTAATCCTCACAGAAACCCTAATGTAATACAATGATACTACTTTACAAATATGGAACTAGAACTCTTGATAGTTCACATAACCTGCACAGGGTCTCAAACACAGCAGGTAGCAAAAGTGGACTAAAATCCAGTCAATAAAAACTGAATTCTCCTTCTGAGGACTATTGTATGCTAAGACCATAGGAAACTGTGGTGTGGTGTTAATACACAGCTTAAAGAAGATCTAAACCAACACTGTTAATTAGTATTCTTTCTTTTTTACTTTTTATTTCAATGTCAAGAGATTCTTCTTTAAATGGAGAAAATTAGAAATGGTTTTCTTTTACTGAGTAAAAGTAGAAAGTGAGGGGCGCCTGGGTGGCAGTTAAGCATCTGCGGTTAAGCATCTGCCTTCGGCTCAGGGCGGTTAAGCATCTGCCTTCGGCTCAGGGCGTGATCCCGGCGTTATGGGATCCAGCCCCACATCAGGCCCCTCCGCTATGAGCCTGCTTCTTCCTCTCCCACTCCCCCTGCTTGTGGTCCCTCTCTCGCTGGCTGTCTCTATGTCTGTCGAATAAATAAATAAAATCTTTAAAAAAAAAAAAAAGTAAAAAATATTTTAAGACGATAATTGAAATTGAATTAACTGATTTATTTTATTTAATTTATTTATTTGAAAGAGAGAGAGAGAGAACAAGCAGGGGGAGCAGCAGGCAGAGGGACAAACAGGCTCCTGTTTGTCCAATATGAGAGCCCAATATGAGACTCAATCCTTCCTAGGATCATGACCTGAGACAAATGCATAAGCTCAACCGACTGAGCCACTCAGGCATTCCAAATTAACTGATGTTTTAACTATAGTGTGATAGGAAAATTAATTCTATATAGTATTCTATACAATAGTATTCTATAGAGAGTTGAAAATATCTTTGATAAACATTCCAAGCTTTTCTAATTATTCATTAATTATATGGCTGTTATTGACAATAAAGTAACTAGCTATGCTGATGTATAGTAAGTTAATAAATAGATTTTGAGTCCACAACACAGAAGTACCAAGTACCAAATACTCTGTGCAATTTCAATGTCCGTGTCTTCTTTGTGTTTATAGCGATACTGATGCAAACTGTAAGTACTTTAACTGCCCCAACTTATTGAGAATAAATTGGGAACTAGTAATGATCAAAAGATATCACAAAATGAAAATGAAATTGCAATGTGACTAGAGAAAAATTATGAAAAATAAACTAAATTATCATACAGTATAAGATAGTATGGACTTGAACACCTCAAAGGAACCTATGCTATCACAATCTCTATCACATATATGCTTTAAATGGTAATGACTTTCAGCAAAATAATATCCACTGCACAACATTAATATTTATTCATATGAAATTTATCAACTTTATAGCTTTCTTGGATTTAACTATAAATATCCTTTGATTTTATAAATGGATAAGGGCTATAAGCAAGGCATTTATATCTAGTTTTATGTTGTGAATTTTGAAGTGGTAATATATAAAAGCAATATATTATTGTGGGTTCGTGAGAATATCAATGATTTTTAGGACTTAAAAACACTGGCAAATTCATATTTATGACAAAGTGAAGTAGTTATCTTTAATACTGAAACACATAGATATTTGAGTATATTGCAAATTATAATTTAAGACTTCTAAGAAATTTAGGTGAATGGTTTAGCTGGTCATATTGTAAATATTTACGCATTAGTTTAGCAAATATTATTTAAGTATGTCTATGGTTCAGAAACTGTTCTAAGCACTGAGAATGCAGCATGAACCAGACCTACCCACTCCTTACCTCAGAGGTAAATTTTATAGGACAAGCCATAGGGCTAGTGATTACAAACATAGGCAAAGTACAGAGTACAATGGTGAGTTATAACAGAAAAATCTAACTTTCCTGGAGGTGACAATTTAAACTAAAATTTCAAAAGGGAATTAAAATGATCTGTTTGAAAGGACAGAAGGAATAGTTCGTAAAAGTGGCTTCAAGTAGAAAAGAACGTAGTATGTTCTAAACTAAAAGAATTTCCATTTGGCCAAAAAAACCCAAACCAAACCAAACCAAACCAAACCAAACCAAACCAAAACAAAACAAAAAACCAGAGTGACTGACAGTCATACAGGATGCATTTGGAAATATGGACAAAAGCCAGATCATGGAATCTCCTGTGCATCATCACCAAGTCTTGGTTTTATTCCTAAGGTCATGGAGGAGCCATTGGAAGCTTTAAAGCAGTGGTGTAATTCTGACTACATTGTAGAGCTTGGAATAGAAGAACAAAAACTACTTTGTTTTCTCTAAAGTATCTAGAAAAAACTAAAACTATTTTTGCATTACGTTTACTGACTCATTTAAAATGTCTATTAAATGACTCACTGTCTGCGTATACCCCGTAACTCTTCAGTATCTAATCAGCTACTAAGTTTATAAAATTTTCCTTGTACCAGATTGATTTCTCTATTTCTTCCACTCTATCTCACTCTCTTAAAGGAGAGGGTCATCTAGTATCTTTATTTTCTAGAACACATCCTGGTATGCAGTAAGCATTCCAGGTATGTCTGGTGAGCTGGAATTATATTTATAAATAATACTGCTTTGATGTCAGTCGATTCCAATTTAGAAATGTGGCCCTGCTAAGAGTCAAGTTTTCAAAGTCTATTTTATTTCTGAAAATACAGCTAAATATTGAGTGTTTTCAAAAACATTAATAGATGTAGGATGACCGGTCTCTTCTACTTCTAACATTGACATTTTTAACCCAAAATGTTAAAAGCGTGTGTCTCAAATGTAACAATTAGCTATCTGAAATCACTGAAATAGTAGATTACTGGAGAAGTATCAGAAGGACCAATTCTAATTAATATAGAAATTTGATAAAAGTATAATAATTTGTCATTGAAAAAATAATATACCATTTAGAATGTTTTCCATACACATACCTAAAACATAAATAACCGAGAAATATTTCAAAAGTAGATGGCATTACCACATGGCTATTATATTCAGCAACACTATTTTAGTAAGAATATGGGAAAGGATGAAACATATTAACTCTAAAATAGTCAGGAGATAATGATAACTGAGAAAACTTGAGTACTGATTTAGAATTTATCAAGGAAGTACTATGCTTAATTAAAATTTACTTTAATGTGCCTCAAAATTTTAGATTGAGTAATTTTCAAATCACTTTATTGAATCACTTACAATTTATTCTCTTTTTAAAATGAATTATTTTGCTTAGTTCTATAAAATATTAATTTGTAACCCCAGAGTTTCTCATATCACTTGGTGGCAACTTTGACAAAAGCAGTATTTCTATTATTACTTGATTTATGTAATAAACTTATGTTTGAGAGTTACCTGTCTTTTATTCGATGGGTTACAGAGGAATTTGTCAATGTTATCTCATGCAACTTTCCAAAGAGAGTGAAAAAACTGAAGAGAAGAAGGGCTGTTCCTCAGTATTTTAATAATATTTAGACTTTTTAAATTTCCTGGTACTAAGGAAAATGTCTGCTTGATTAAGCAAATCATCAATTTTATCAAGACTCCTATATTCTTAGCAGTGGAAATATGGAGAGAAGCAAGGTGATATTGATTTAATTCTTTCAAGGAGACTACTACATGTTAAGAATTCATTTTAGTATGCTTATTAAAGAGAACTAAAGTACCTTCAGTATGAATTTTGATGGAAATGAGCTTCTGAGATATTTCTATAGGATTTTCAACCAACTTAGGTAAAGATGTCTTGATTTTTCTCCTTTGTACACTAAGCACAGAATGCTTTCCATTACTTACATCATGCTCTGTATAAACCATGTTCAACCACACTATGTAAACTATAACCAGTTTGGAGAATATATGATGATGAGTTGGAAACAGAGTTGGATTAGGTATTTTGCACTTGAAACATGGTCAATTAATATTTCCACCGAAGCGTATATTGATATAAATTAAGTCCCTTTATTTTTGACACTACACTGATTTTTTTTCATGAACTGCTCAATGAAACTTGCTACCAAGTAACAAAAAAATACACTTGCTATACTTCCTAATTTTGTAAAAGGTAGGCTTATGCTAATTAACTAGAAAATTATCAACATATGCTTTGGCCTTTTTTTCTATAAAAATTCGAAAGTTAATGGATATTTAACTTTTAGATCCATATTCTCAATGAATAGCTGTTACCTTTTCAAATGAGAAATCTCAGTACAATCATATAGCTCAGGAAATAGGTAATTAAGATATAGAAGAGCAAGCTTTATAAAATAATCACCAGACAGAATTTTTTCATTTTGCCCAAATTATCTATTTTCTTAATTGTTAAATAGCATCTGTGTAACATAAAAGTTTCATGCAAATACTGAAAATTACTACATATGATAAATCATCAATGTGTAAATATGTACACTAATAAATAGATACTAGCTATTTTATTTTCAAATTATCTCAACATCATAACTGGCATGTGATATGCAATAGATATTTAATACTTGTTTTTCATCCTTTTTATGCATTTTCTTTCTACATTTACCCCCACCCCCGCCCAACATTTGCATTTCCTTTAAGTTTTTTTTTGTGTGTGTGCTTTCAAATTATTCAGGTTTTCGCTATTACTCCCTGTATTTTTCAGCTGCTTTAAACTTTTTTTTCACTTCCTACATCTTGGCTCTCTTTCAGCTCATTCTCTAATTAGAATCATTACCAAAATATAGCCTTGGCTGTAACTAAATGGGCACAAGTAAAATAACATCCAATACCTCTATGAGTAACAACTGCAAGCTCTTTAGTTCTTTCTATCTGTTCAGCATTTCTTGGTCTTCTCCTTGTACTCTGTGTATCTGCTTGATGAGGAGAGAGCCCGTCCTTGGACGTGTTGGGGTCCAGACCTGAATTTCTGAGATTCGTAACTTGCACTCGCTGTTCCTCGGATAGTCTATGGATGGTGACAGCTGTAACACTGGATACAGTAACATCTGCAGATGTGCTAGCAACAGCAAAAGCACCAGTGGTAGTCCTGTTATGCTCCTCTAACTCACCAGTGGAGGTAGTGTGGGCCAATGTAGAAGAACCTGTGGGACACAGTAGCACTAGATGCTAACTTTTTCTTTTAAATTTTGTTTATTTTTTTCTGATAATTTAATAAATTATATTCCCTTCTATTACCTTAAGGATAATCAACATGAAGACGCAAAACACAAACAAGCCACTAGAATGTGAAGTAACCAGATCAGATGATTGCTTTGTATCAATCAACCTATGATAGATATCACACACAAATATACCACATTTTAACTGTAATACATTGGAGGGGAGGCGAAATAGTAAACCCTTTATGTGGCCCTGAATCAATCTTCTTTGTTATTTATCTACAGATGAATATTAGCAAGGAATGCCTGGCAAGTGACAAATTTTGACAGAATGGGTAACTGTGTAACCACACTTTTCTCAAAAGTATGCTTTGAATAGTCTGTGCCATATCTCTTCATAATTTCTGGGAAAAATATCAAACCTTCCTATTTTAAGATAAGCAAGTGAAGGAGAATTTAAAATCAAAGCCAAAATTAAAACAAATGATTAAAAAAATAAAACTCTGAAATAACTACTCTATGTAAATGTCTATCTTAACCTCGCTTGCCAGAAAGCAGCCACATGATAAAATATTCAATGTCATGAGATATACATGCTTTAGACTTTAGTGGGTTGTTTTTGGAAGTTGGGTAATATTTTTTGCTACTTTAAAGTAAATTTTGAGATTAAACAATTTTCAACTAATTAAAAGTAAACAATCATTATATTTAGAAATGGTTGAAAATTAATAGTTTGGAGTCTTTATTCATACAAAACTAGCTTTAATAAATGGTTGAGAATATCCAAATATCTCATAAGCATTCCATGGCATATATTTCTCTACATTCTTAACCTTATTAAGGTTTCACAGTAATTTTAAAATAGATTTTAAATATGCCAAATTAGGGTTTTCTTTTTCTTTTCACTTAAACCTTTTTAAAAGATTGTCCATGGTAGTATATAATTCTTACAAAATGAAAAAGTAACCTTATAATAGAAGTATGAAATGGAATGAAGATATATTCAAAATGATCTTGACTTCTAAAATGCTTAACAAGAAAAAAATACTGAATTTTGGAAGTACAGCTACTAATTAGGAATAATCATTAGGTCCTGGTTTAAAAACTTCTGAGTATTTTTTAAGGCCAATGAGTAGTATGTTTTCACATACTTGCCTTCTCAATAAACTACATCCTGAGCTTCTATCCACAAAGTATAAATAGATATTGTAGACAAAAATACATAGGAATATCTTAACCATTCTGAAAAAGGAAAATAGTTTTACCAGTTAATGTGGTTTGGGCATGCTCTGCCTCTTTTTTTTTTCCTCCTGTACTGCAGGCAGGTGGCTGGTAGGGCCAGTAATTCTGATTTCTCCTTTAAAGCCAGACAGGAAGTCAAACACAGGGTCCTCTCATTCATAAGTAAATAAAGGGACACATGGCTGCTACTAATTCTGCCAGCCTAAATTGTTATACCTTTGTTAATTTGATTGAGAAATTCAGAAGAATTAAATTATTGTACTTTGAGGCAACCAAGGGTAAATGAGGTATGACAATTATGAGATTATTTTAAACACCTTTAATATACTCTAAAACATCAGTCAGGAAGAAGTTGCTATTGAATATTTATTCAAGTCATTTTGTGAAGATTACGATCTCCTAAATCCATGTTGGTTATGCAAATTGGCCAGTAACATTTACTAAGCTAATATTAGTAAGGTTTTTCTTTAATCACATGATTAAGCACTAACTATGCTTACAATACTAACACGTAGTAATTAACCTCATGGTTAATCAGACATTTGAAATGCCCATGTGCTTATTACTATAAAAACAATTACGTGATCCATCGTATTCACCTGGGGAATTTAACTGCACCTTCCACTTTAGAAAGGAAGTATAAAATCAGGGAGGATGAAAAACTAATACTTTAAAACTTTTCATAATTTTATCATAATTTCCAGTTTTTCAGTTTTAGTTTAAAAAAGGAAACCACTTAACTATGCACATACGTTGCAAAATACAATCTAAAATTATGAAAAAGAATTTATACTCTATCTCAAATCTCAATATTCTAACCTCACTCCAAGGAGTAAACTGGATAGTTATTTATTATGTTCCACCACTGAAGTCATTACGGTTAGTCACAAATCATCTCTTGTGTTTGGGTCAATAATTCTGGGATAATTCTTGGAATTATTATTAGGTTGCTTCTGTAACTAATCCAAGACCTACAGACCAATTCCAAACACCCATTTTCTTGAAGACAAAATAAATACAGGCCTTGACCAAATTTGAGAGTTAAAACGATCTTTCTTAGCCTTTAGATCCAGGATTTGCTAGCAATTCCAGACTTAAAATCTTCAGTAATAGAGCTCTACTTCTAGCTAACGGTGATGGTGGTTCAGTACTATCCTCTCAGCCTGAATGCAGAACAGGATGGAGTTTTGGAATGAAGGATTGAAAAAATAATTTATCTAAAAACCACAGTCCAGGGGCGCCTGGGTGGCACAGTGGTTAAGCGTCTGCCTTCGGCTCAGGGCGTGATCCTGGCGTTATGGGATCGAGCCCCACATCGGGCTCCTCCACTATGAGCCTGCTTCTTCCTCTCCCACTCCCCCTGCTTGTGTTCCCTCTCTCACTGGCTGTCTCCATCTCTGTCGAAAAATAAATAAAATCTTTAAAAATAAATAAAAATAAATAAATAAATACAAACCACAGTCCAACCAGATATATATTTTAACCAGATATTTTGCTAACTAGTTCCTATGTTTTATGTATATTTTGTGTGCATATTCCTTCTTCCCCATGCTAGAATGCAAGCTCCCTGAAGGCTGAGATTTTTGTTTTTCTATTCTATTCACTGCTGAATACCTAGCATCTAGAACAGTGCCTGGCACACAGTAGATGCTCAAGAAATATTCATCAAAAGGAAGAATAAATGAATAAAGTTAATAATAATGTTAAATATTAACAATAATAATAATAATAAAGAATAAATTTCACAAATGAAATATGTTCATAATTTTTAGCAAGGCAAAGTCATATTTCAAACATATAATGAAGAGAAATTCCAAAAGGAGGAAAACTGACAATTTTGTTTTTAACTTTCAAAACATCATTTTGAAAAAGTGTGGAATCTGAAAATTTATTTGCTTAAGTGAGAGTTACTTGAAGATTTGTGTCATAATTCCCAACCCTTAAAAGTATGCAATGTTCGTGTGAAATGGGTTTACTTAGATTGTTCAAATTTTTGTAGAGTGAAAAGTAACTGTATCTTATAATAGTAGGAGACAGAAGTGCATCTAAATTTGCTTAAATATGTTTGATATATAAAATGGAACAACTTCTATAAAAAATAACATTGATTTCCTTTGTAAGGCAATAAAATCATCCATCACCATACAATTATATCATATATTATATAACCATTTTTCTAAAATGTAGACCAGTTTAGAGTACTGGTTTTGGTACCACTTTAAATTGGCAGTGTGTGAAGCACAGATTTTTAAATTGTCAAAATGCACCATTTACCATTTAACAGTTTAAAAACACTCAACATTTTTGCATACATAACTGTTTTATGAGGTAATTGCCAATGTTGGAAAAGTCTTAGGATTAGGTATAGCAACAATTCATTGTTAAATATATTATATAGCTAATCCAATAATATATTTTGTTTTCTTTCAAAAATTTAAGTATGCTACACAATTAAGTAAACATTACCTTTAATAGTACAGTATTAAATTCATATATTACATGACATACAACCCAAATTAAAGAATAAAATGTACATTCAGAAAATCCATTCTTCATCTGAAATCAAATTATGTATACAAGATGTGTTTTTCACAAGTAGATTATCCTGCCATTAAATTGTTTGAGATATATTTAAAAATTAGATGTTTACAATATAAACAGAGGTCTAAAGTATATTTTATTAATATTCCTTAATAAAACATTTCTCAATATAACAAAAATAAAATGAAATGGTTTACATATATAAGCATGCTTCTGTAAATCATAACTATATGTCATCTTTGGAACTATGATAATGGAAAATGACATATGTTACACATGTAAATTGGCAAATATATTTAACAGTAATCCTTACAATATTAAATTTGGATTATATTATGTATTATAATGAAAATTATGTTTTTGAAGGCTTTCTTATTTCAACAAGATATCTTCAAGAGACTAAGCATAATTCATATAAAACCATGTCATTTAGAAAGTGTAACAAATGAAAACTCATTTCATAATTGAATTTTAATCTATGATGAAATTTTTAGCCTTACAGATTTTAAAACAATTCTGTGCCACTCCGCTTTGTAATTATTGTTTAACTTCTCACAGAACTGAAGAACAGAATATGTTGCTAGAGATATGAGTGGATGGTCCAATACGTACACAGCTACATAAGTTACATGTTAAAGATAATTACATATTCAAAGAAGTGGCTTTTAGATATTTATGTCTGGCATGTTATTTTATATAAAAATATATTCTGTTCCATTAATTTTAGTATTTCAAGTGAAACATCTGAATGAACATTTAACAAAATAATTCTAAGTGAATAATTTTGTGGCATTACGATATATAAATGAAGAAAAATGCAATAAACATTTAACATTAAAACATGCAAAAAGGAAAAATATACAAAATGACATCAAAATAAAACCAAAAACAACTAATGCAACAATTCTATCTGAGCCATTATTTAAATATTCTACAAATTTTAGCATATGCAATTTAATGTGTATGTTGTAAGTTCTTCTTTTATTTACTATTACTTGGATGAAACTTAAATATGTCAATAAGTGATGCAACTCTTGAAAACTAATTGCAGTATGTGAGAATGAGTAAAACAAAGCCACTGCTTTGTTACATGCTAAAATTTTTAGGAAGCGTATTATAGTCAGGTACATAACTTAGGTATTTTGCATGTTAAACACTATTAATTCCAGTATCCTAAAATCAATATAGCTTAGTATTTTTCAGTACAAATTAGTGGATGTATTTGTACTTTGAATATTCAACTTAGAGAAGAGATGGATAAACTGAAATAGAAAGTACCCCTCAAAGTGTAAAAAAAACATAAATAATCTACTTTGATTAACTGTTACCTAATATAAAATTGTCTGAATAGGAGAATTTTAAGTGAAACAATCCTGAAAAAAAGTAGTTTGTAAGTTAGTTTTAAGGAACAGGTCTGTATTAGTCTTATAGTTTTTATTTTAGATTAAAATGCTATATTTATGTTGAAATTACATAAGATTATGATATTAAAATATCTAATTAAATGAATATGAGATACTCTTGATGATAAGATGTACCTCTAAGGGAAAAAAAAATTCTACCAATTCAATTGTGACATGACAACACAAAAACCCTGTCACCTACATTCAGATTTCTGAAATGTTAAAATGTGAAAAGATAATGATCTTCATAGAGTTAAAAAGAAATCAGTAATTCAAGTAACAGATTTTCTATGATCACAAATTAGTTTATTTAGGTGTGTACTAATTTAAAAATAGAACTGAAACCTTAAATATAAATTGTCTTTCTGAATTGAATATGTATTTATGTTTCTATTTATATTATATATTTCTATTCAAATTTCTAAGCATTAAATAGGGAAGTTAGTATTAAATTTTGCAAATGGATTTGTTATTGTTTATCAGGTACAAGTGATCAAGCTGATTTAATATGCAAAGTGAGTGAATAAATATTTGCAATCTAAGCTGAAACTGATGATAGCAAGAGTTAATGGTACATCTACTAAATTTTCACTTACTGTGAGTAAATAAACAATTATAAAACAAATGTTCAACAAGATATTTACTAATGTCAAGTTGTTTACATGCAAGATAAGAATCCCATATTCTGAATTGTTTGAAATGTTGATAAATCCACATGCCAAGCAACCATAAATACCTTTATCTAAATGAAATATAGAAAATATCAAAAGTTTTAGAAAGTATATGGAGAGTACTGTATAGGGCAACCATGACACAAACTATATATAAAAAATATATATGATAAATATATATTTAAAACGTATATATTGTAAATGTCTGAATTTTATACTAAATATCACGATTTGGTTATAAAAATGTGAGAGAACAGACATCTCATTTCTTAGTACTAAAAATAAAGAGCGTGCTAGGGAAAACTTTTTAAATGCAGAGTTGTAAGAGTCTTGAAGATCACTCTCTCTCAAAGGACCATTTCTTGTTTCACCTAGTTGATTAAAGTAAAGTTGCAGAATCGAATTTTTTCATCATATATTCCTTTTCAAACCCTTTGGAAGTCTCGACTATGTATAGTGGTGGATCCTTGGGGGTCATTTTTTAATGTGTCCAACCACAAACACACACCACTTGTAAGAAT
This sequence comes from Ailuropoda melanoleuca, assembly GCF_002007445.2. NCBI lineage: Eukaryota > Metazoa > Chordata > Mammalia > Carnivora > Ursidae > Ailuropoda > Ailuropoda melanoleuca. Next base: position 78,730,782 of record NC_048226.1, read on the forward strand.
AAATATCCACAAAATACAAACTGAAGTCTTTAGCATAACTAAGCATAATGTTCTTCCATAAGGTCACAATACTGACAATAAAACTTAAAGAGCTGGGTTTTAGAATAAAATTGATGTCACCCTTGTCACATTTCATAAGAATATGAGAAAGGGACAGATTGCCCCTCCACATCTTTCTAAAACCATCTCCTAGAGTCCTGCATTTTTAGGCTTCTCTCTTGCAGCAGCTCTTATCTCTCAGCTAAAGTAGAAGTATTTGTTATTCAACAAACAAAATGTAACAACACACCCTTGTTTAATTTCCTTCCACACCAAATCTTGTGGAATAGCTGCCAGTTACCTTGGAAGACGTAAAGTTGCTATTAAGAAAGGTAAGTACTAATATCCTTTATTTCAAAGTGTTACATCAGGAATTCCTTCACTTTCAGAGTCTTGCTGTCCCTGATAATTGATATGTATTAATAACTTTTTGAAAGTAGAAAGGATGTCTCAAATGTATGCAACCCCACTTCCCCTTGAATGTTTAATGTGTATAATGAGAAAATAATAGGGCTAAACGTACTACTCTCTTATTTCTAAAAATAAATAAATATTTTACTTTATGTCAATGACTATTTATTGAGAGTTAAATGTATTTTTAAGGATGTAAATATAAGAAATTGAACCTGTTCAGATGTGTTCAAACAATATAAAAACACTCCATTATAATATAACTGCAATTGATATGGCATATGATCGAAAAAAAGGAGAAGAGAGGAAGAAACATCCAAGAACATATAAATCACTCCTTCATTTGTGTTTTCTCAAATGGGGGTAGTATTTCTCTTCTCTTCTATTCTCCAGCACCCTTTTCACCCCTCAAAAAACATCTTACAATAATGATATTTGGCATTGTGAAGGAAAAAGGAGAAAAGTAAGGGAAAGGGACTGGTGGAGTTTCTCTATCTATCTATCATGGTTAAAAGGAAAAATAAAAGGCTTTATTCTGACCCAGCCCATCAAGTCCCTGAGTCCTTCTCACCTTGACTATTTGACTGTATCTATATTTACCCTCTATTTCTTTCTATAAGGGCCTCTAGTTTGCGGAGGGTGGATGTTCTTCATTTTTCATTAATTTTAAGTGTTCCTCTTTTTCTAAAGCCAAAAGTACAAGGTTTAGTAACACTGGTTTTATATATGTGATATGATTTAAAGGGAACCAAAGAGCTATCCTGACCCCAACATTTTTTTCTGTGTTCCCAGATGGTATTGAAAGATGCTCTTTGGGATTAGGCATTGCCCTCTCAAGATTTTCCGCTTAAAACCACACAAATACCTTTCTGGTTGAGAGAACACACATCCTAGAGTAATTGCTTAACTATTCAGTTTGAGTAAGTTTAAAATCCTCCTCAAAATAAGTACAAAATAAGACACTTTGAAATACGTTTTTGAGGCTTGTAAAGCTTGCAATAAATCAGTGAATGCTCCTGGGTGAGGCATTTACCATAAATTGATACCTGGTTCCACGTGATTGTTGTATGATTGTAAGAACTGGGTTCATTACTAACAAGTGGGGTGTAAAGGAGGTGTGGGCGGGTAGGAAAGGACTGACATAATGAAGGAAAGACTATTAACGGTGTCTCGTCATTGAAAGGTTGCTGAGCAACTGGTGAGTATCTGCATAAATATGTTAAAGTAGAGCAGCCTAATAAGAAACTGAAGCCAAGAAAGGTTTTATTCTCCTGCATCATACACTCTGTAAGACACTTTTTATTCTATAGCAGCTAATTAATTAGCAGCAGAAGTGATCTGCTTGAAAATAAATGCCAATTTTGGCTGAGAAACGTAGCATGTTGGAGGAAAAAAAAAACACCTTCAGAAATAGTAAGAACCTGTAGCGTTCATCTTCAAAGGCTACCATTAATCAGAAAGGCACATATATTTCACATTATATTGGGGTATTATGTATAATTATCTGTTAGGATATTTAAAATATATATTTCCATATTGTAAGGTAAATTTTTATATTCCTTTATGTAATTACTCTGCCAAGTTCCTTTTTTAATTTTTTCACCAAGAATAACATTTTATTTCAAAAGAGTATGCAAACACTATCTTTTAATATCATCAATAAAATAAAGGTATGAATACTATAACAATGATGGCTGAAATTTACATTTATACTTGTCTTCAAATATGTTTTGGTTCTTTAGTTTAGTTACAGAAACAGATATGTTAAAATTGAGAGCTAAAATGTGGGCATCTGACTGAGGAGGATCTCAAAAATCATCTATTCTAACATTGTGACATCTGGCCAACTCTCTTTGACACTTTCTAGTCTAGGAGTAGAAAGTTTGATCCTCTGGGTGATCCATATCAGAAGGTTAATTAGAGATTCCTTCACTCAAATCTTCCCTGGGGAAGAGACACGTAAGTTTGTATTTAAAATACAAAGTAATCCCATCTCTTTTAGGGCAGAAGTTACTTGGAAAGACAGGGGAAAAAAGAGCAAAATATGAACAAAGAGATTCAGCAAGGGACTTCTGCTTTTACATTTTTTGTAGATATTGGAAAAATAACTTTATCTTGTATTAATTCTAGAGAAAGCAAATATTATTTACTTATGAATCTTTCTCTTCCTCATCATTTCTACACTGAAGAAAGTAAAGATTTTTCCCTTTTCTATGTTGCAGTTGCATTTCAAATATCTGACTTTAAAACCTGAGGCATTTCATCTTCCCTTTCCCTCCTCTTTTTTCTTTCACAAACATGAATTAAATAACTACTGTGCATCAAGCACAAATACATCCCCCCAACAAACATCCACACACTCTTTCTCACACGTATCCCATCCCTGTCTTATAAGTAAACGGTCATGAATTTAAAAAATCAGAGTCATGGAATATGTTCAATGAAAGACACATAGAGAACTATGAAAATACAGCAGGGAAGCCCTTAGCTATTCTTCCAAAATAGGACAGACTTTCTAGTGGAAAAGACATTGGAATTGAGTGTAAAGGATGAGCAGATTTCATCCGGCGCATGAGGAATTACAGAATATCCTAGTCAGAGGTAATAGCTCAGAAAAAAGGTGTGGCAGAGGAAAGCTCAAAACATGCTGAGGCAGTTGCAAATTATTTGGTATGGCAGGAATGAAGAGAAAGTGGTAGCAGATTTGGTAGGCAGAGACCAATGCCTGAAGAGCCAAGAAATTTTGGTGGGAAAAGGATGCTTGAAAAGATAAGGCATCAATAAAGAATATTAAGCAGGAGACTAACATGAAAGATTGTCACTTTAGAAGGATTGTAACTGCTTTAATGTGGACAAGGTACTCGAGCTATATGGACTAAAGGCAGGGCAAATATTTAGCTAACTCCACCATATGACTTTAAGTACCTTGAAATATGTTTGTTAGATTTAGTAAATAAAAACATGGGACAGTGACTTGAATTTGAATGTCAGATAAACATTATTTTCCTATATGTATGTCCTGAGCAATACTTGGGACAGATTTAAAATAAAAACTATCCACTGTTTATCTGAAATTCAAATTCAACCAAGAATCCTGGATATTATATTATCTGGAAACCCTACTTTGTAAGCAATTCAGTCTTACAAACGCTGAAAATTTTCTGCATACCACACAAGTAAAAACTATTAAGAAATGTTGATTCACTTAATGTAATATGTTTTGATTGATCTTATGAAACCTTATGGAATGCTAGGCATGATGACAGCACAAGAACATCTAGAGAAAATTCATACATCCATCTTTTTATGAAATGAAAACTAAAAAGAAGACAAGTTGAATGAGGTGTGCTAAGAACTTTTATTCTGTCTGTATTTAAATTCTACATTCTTCTTTTGTATTAAAAAATAGCTGATTCTCTAGCCATTTCTTCATTATAAACTGTATATTCGATACTTGAAGAAGAAAATAATATTGAGAATTAAATTTATAGATGACTCATAAAAAACATTGCTAACTTTCTTATTAATGCTTCAGTCCAAACAAACCTGAATTGAAGATATTTCCAGCAAGAACTTAATGGACTTTGAGTTGTATCTAAGCACTAGAAATGGCAATGAATACTGAAAAAAGATATCATCCTCAAATTATCAAGTAGGCCTTTTTGACCTGTAAGTCTTTTCCCATCCTGCTTTTTTCAGATGACAGAAAATACAAAATGAAAGTTAAAAATTCAGTTATCTCTCTTTATCCCTTAAATATATATATATATGAATGTATATATAAGTTCTGATTTATATAGAGACTTATAAACTCTCTCTCTCTCTCTCTCTATATATATATATATACACACACACATATATCTTCCTGTAAAACTATATATGAATACATATTATGTATATCTAATTCCATAGAGAGACACACATACACACTATATACATATAAATCTATATCCTCTTAATTCTGAAAAAGCTTTCTGGAGTAAAGATATTCTATTTGATCAAGATCACATATATTTTAACTAACAGACTTTCTGATGAAAAAGATTAATTAAAGCAAGAGCAGTTTTCTTATCCATTGAAGTGGTTTTAAATATCTAAAATTTTATATCTAACCAGATGATTTTGGCTTATTGTAATTGCAATATACCAAAGGTAATAATATTCATATCCAAATGTTTTTCTGAAGTATATTTTTAATTTTTATAAAGGTGATAAAAACTTGCTCTTCTCACTTGTGGGATGGTATCTTTGTATCTCCCCAATTTCAGAACAGAGTTGATTAAGACACTACAAATATGTTTGGCATTCTAATATGTTTACTGTGACTAGATAACAGAACTATTTAAACAAACATGTTATAAAGAGCAACACCATTTACTGAGTACTAAATATGTTCTAGACACAGTCATAATTAGTTTATTTCATCCTCAAATGTACCTATAAGCTGAGGATATTAAAGCTCAAAGCAGCTTCAAACATAAACTTACTCACTTTGCTGGTAAACCGGAAGCTGGGAATTGGACCTAAATAGTGCAATCCCAAAACCACAATCCTACATCCTGCAAAATCGGGTACACCTCTATTTAGCCTCCTCAATACAATATAGCATGTAAACACTTGTGTCTGAATCAACATGTAAGTTATTTATTTATGCTTTGTTTTCTTTGTATTTCTTCCCCATTCCTTGCTTCTCCAACACATGTCTGTTTCTAGGTCCTTCTTGCAATTCCCTTGCCTCAGGGAAGGATGGTCCTGTAGGGTTAAAAGGAGATTTGCTCTAAGATCTCTCCATATCTTTCATTTCCTAACAGTTTAGGCCTAATTCAGGGGATTACATCAAGTGACAGGAGAAGGGAGATGACTGGCGTAGAGGCTGGAGGGCCAAGGAGAGGCAATAAAGATGACACACACACACACCCTTCCCAGTCCACTGCAGAAAAAGTGGGAGGGTCCAGGAACCTGGACTCTCACCCTGGGCTAAGATTCTCATCTCAGGCTTGTTATGGGAAGTGCAGAATCATTTGCTTTCAAGGAAAGTGTGGTTAATAAACAAGGACTGGATGCCTTTCTCCCCACTGTCCCTACACTGCAAAGGCCGTTTCAATTCTTGTGCATCACAAGGGAAGAAGAAAGTGCCATTGTTTCTTCCACCCTCCCTCCAAAGGACCTGAACAGAATTTTCCTCCTGTTAGGCACAATAGCAGCTCTCAAAGTCATTTGAATTCAAAAGAACAAAGTAACATTTATCGCCCATTCAAGTCTGTGGATAAATTTCCTACCTTTTTCACTTGCAAATATGGTCAAAATGCACACCACATTCTAATAGACTATCTTGCCTATCTTGCCTATCTTGACTATTATTTCAGCTTCATATATAATGCCTCTGTGTTCTATTTCCTCCTTCAATTATTACAGTTTTTCCCTCATAAAACTGTTCTTAGTAATCTAATTTTACTTATCTTTTAAAACTATCTGCTGCTTAATAGTTTAAAGGCTCACATTATCATCCCTGAGGCTTCATACCCTGTTCCTAAACTGGATCTTTTTTTTTTTTTTTTTTTAAAGCATGAACAAAGCTTCTGGGTCTAACTCTAAATTTCTGGGTCTAACTCTCAACTACAAAGACTTCTCCAATCTTCAGAATATTTCATGGAAGGTCTACTTTTTTTTTTTCTCAGTCCCACATAAATTATATTATTCAAGAAGAATAGATGCTTTCCTATAAGGACTTGCCCTAAAAACCCAAGAATCGATTAGTTTTCAGCAACTATTCCAGGCTGATTCAAAGTCCTATTAATCATAGAATCTAACAATTACCAATCATTTACTTGTAGTAAGTTCCATGATAAACATTTTACATTTAATCTTTGTAACAATCATAGGTGGTAGATTATAATTCATATAGTCAAGGGTAAATACCTTGATTAAGGGCATTCATTCATATATTCAACTCATGTATTTATTCAACAAGAATTTATTGAGTACCCATTCCATGACAGGCACTGAATGATCCAGAGGTCAGTAGCAGACAGTATGTTTCCTAAGAGAGATTACATTCAAGGGAAGGTGCCAAGGAATGTACCGATTAATATAACAGCGGGTGGTGAAACACAAAGTGACATGTGAGCTAAAAAACCTTAAAAAAATGAAAAAGTAAAACATAAAAATAAAATACCTGATTGATCTGGCACTTTTACTCAGACAGATTCCATAGTTTGTATTGTTAATCTTGGTGGTATACTGTTTTCTATTCAGTTATGATTTAGGCATTTCATTTTATTTCTCTATAACTATATTCCATGGTCTCTTGTGCTCTATATTTGTATGAAATAATATGTATTTTTATTCAAGATATATTTTGATAATAAAATTTAAATATGTGAATTCCACATCATGAATAAAAATTAATAGCATCACTATTTTTGTTTTATTCAAATACACATATATATTAGATGTCTACTCTACTAGTCACTGTTATGTGATCAGATACAGTGGTGAGCTAGAGAGGTGGTGTAAGTAGAGAAACAAGAAAACACTAAAAAAACATGATACACTATGTTGCTGTGTTAGGTTAATGTGGCCACAAATTCTTTGCAACTCTTTCTATCAAGAGGTAGAGTCTTGATAGAAAGATCCTCACCTCTTGGATCTAGACTGTCTTCATGACTTGCTATGACCAACACAATACAGCAGAAGTGATACTGTGTGAGTTCTAGAGTGTCAGTTCCAAAAGGCCTTATAGTTTTCACCTTTGCTTTCTTGGGATAGTTCCCTGAGACTGCCAGGTAAGGAAATTTGTCTAGTCTATTAGAAAATGAAGGACACAAGGAGGGGAACTGAAGTGCCCCAGCTGACAGTACTCAGTGAGGCCATACCTGGCCTTGCGTCTCAGGCAACTCTCTAGCTTAATGCAGCTACATATGCAAGCCAAGCGGTGTCCTGACAACCAATAAAATTATGAGAAGTAATAAAGCATTGAGGTTTTAAACCTTTTTCAAGCCATGGGTAACTGACACAATAAGTGAAATGCAGAGTTTTATAGGAATACATAATAGAAACACTAATCTGGTCTTGGAAGTGACTTAGTAAAGAAAAGATTCCTGAAGGAAATGCTTTAGATTCAAATAAGAAAGATGACTAGAGCTTCCAAAGTGAAAAGAAAGGAAAGAGATGGTCCAAAGAGTGTGCTACATGTATAAAGGCCAAGAGGCAAGACAGATTTTGTTAGTTTCTAGGAATTTAAGACCATTTAACATGTGTAAATCAGACTGCAAGCAGGGAATCACAAGAATTTAAGCTGAAAATATAGGTAGAAGGCATATTATGAGAATATGGTACAGTAGGTATAGTATAATGCACAGGAAGATATTTGGACTTTGTCATGAAGCCAACAGAAACAGTTCCTCAAGTCCACTCTCCAACAAACTCCATATTTCTCCCTTCCCTTCACAGAACCATATTTCTTTGCAAGAAGGTAGTATCGTGATAAGATGTATTCTCTTTCAACTGACAGAAAACAAAAAGCCTTCTTGAAATTAAGAAGTAAAATCTTAGTAATTTTTAAATGCGTCACCTGGGGTCCTCTCAAAATTAAAAATTAGAAGATATTTGACTTTTGGGGTGACAGGATGGCTCAGTCAGTGAAGCATCCAACTCTTATTTCAGCTGAGGTCATGATCTCAGGGTCCAGCAATCAAGCCCCACATGGGGAGGGGAGTCTGCTGGAGATTCTCTCTCTCCCTCTGCCTTGCCCCTTCCACCACTCACGTGTGTGCACACGCATGTATGTATATGCGTGCACACACATGCTGTCTCAAATAAATAAATAAATCTTTAAAAATAAGAAGATATTTGACTTTGTTAATCCACAAGTCTTACATGTTTGTATTCATTTCCCCCTGGTTGCTATTTTTCAATTTTCTAAGGTCATGCCAATGAGGACCAACTTCATCAATTCCTCAAAATGGCAGGTAGAATTCTTTGTTGAATTAAAAATATAACTTCACTACAAGGTCAATCAAGGTCTTTTGTTACAGGATGAAACTTATGTTGTGTAATTTCAGTCACTAGTTAAAAGTTTTGCATAGGATTGGGGGAATGTCAGACGATCTCAGAGTTCCCAGTCATGCCATAGAGTCACCTACAGTCTCTCTGCAAAAATAGTAAGCTTAAGTGTATCTTTATGTGTGATTACAAAATGTGTTCTCAAAAGTTGCATTTTCCTTTGCAAAAGATGATTTTAGCTATAAAATGTCACTGAATCTGAGTTGTGGCTTTCCTAACTGAGAATAGAATTATTTTATATTAAACTTCTAAAATTTAATTAAGATGAAACTTCTTATGGTATGCCTTGAAACAAACTAGAATGAAAAAATAATATACCAGCCAGTAACATAAACTGAGGTTTGCAGTACAGAAAATATGAGATGAAGAAAATATTCTGTGATCCTAAAATTACATGTATACACTGAATACAGTGCATTTTTGAGTTAGCCAACTCAAAGTCATCTATACTAATTAAAAATCATTTATAATATGACTACATCCATACTTTCACTTGTCACAAAATATGACTGCAGATGGTTCCTCACATAATATGCTTCAACTTAGGATTTTTTTTTTACTGTAAGATAGTGCAAAAGTGCAATGCAGTCAGTAGAAACTGTACTTCAAATTTTGAATTTTGAGCTTTCCTAGGCTAGCGATATGAGACATGATCCTCTCCTATGATGTTGGGTAGCTGCATTTAGCTGCAGCTCCCTATCAGCCCTGTGATCACAAGAGTAAACAACCCGTACAATTAATGCATTGTGTACCCATACAACCATTTTGCTTTTCACTTTCAGTAAAGCATTCAATAAATTGCATGGGATAGTTAACACTTGATTATAAAATAATCCTTGTATTAGATGATTTTGCCCAACTGTAGGCTAATGTACTCATTCAGAACATGTTCATGGTAGGCTATGCTAAGCTATGATGTTGGGCAGGTTAAGTGTCTTAAAAGTATTTTTGGCTTGTGGTACTTTCAACTTAAGATAGGTTTATCAGGATGTAACCCCATCATTAAGTCAAGGAAGATCTATATTTACAATCATTTTTTTAACATCACTTCATTGATGAGCTGTATACAACATGAGGAAGAACACTATTTTGAAATTAGTTCTGGGTTTTATACTGACTTCGCTAAAACTAGGAATAAAATTGTAGTCAATTCATCTTAGTTTCCTCACTTAAGCATACGAAGAGGTTGGACTGAATTAGTGGTTCTCAAATTTTTCAATGAGAAGTGCTACTTTCATTATATTTCTCTAAGGTAAAAAAAATTGGAAAATTTCTCTTACAAATAAACTGAATCACTTTCACAATAAGAAATGTACGCTCATTAAAAAAAATCAGTCATAACACCTGCTAATCAGCCCTTCTAATCACCATGAAGTAGCCAATATGTCACTAGGTTAATTTAATTATAGTGCTAAGTAAATAAAATTGATATTTTTGTTAGCATGTGAAGCCCTGTGATGGGTAAAATTGAATTAAGCTTTTTGAAGTAATGAAAATAATGAACTGTTATTATTTTTCTAGGGAATCCCAAAAAGGAATCATTAGGTTACAAGATCTATTCTAGCTCCACACATCTATGAAAATAGAGAATTAAAGTAATATATCCCCCTTTCTCTCTCCACCCCTATGCTTCCCTTCCTCCTTCCTTCATTCTTTTTTCTTTCTTTCCTTCTACAAACTGTATTAGGAATTCAATATATTCCAGGTATTCATCTGGTTCTAAAATGATCAAGGGAAGGGAAGAGATACCAAGAGAGTAAGCACAAGGGTTTTAGGAATGTTAGTACTATGAAGGCAGAAATACAGGAGCCAGTACTGGTGAATTCCTAAATTGTGGAGGGTAATCTAAATTACATTGGCTTATTTTGAGAAGGTTTTTTTGTTTGTTTGTTTTGTTTTGTTTTTTGTGCCGACACTGGAATGATAACAATAACAACAAAAGCCTGTCATGGAAAGACTTGAGGGCATAATTTTCCACTCAGAGAGAACACCAAATACAAATAACTTAAGGCTGAAAAGATGTTATGTTCCTAAAGGCAGTGAGAGAATGTTAAGTATTAGGAAATTAGGGACTTGTATGCCATTGAAAGAAGTTTGGATTTTATTTTCTAAATTACTCTAAGTAAGCAACATAAAGGTAAGATCTGATTTAAATTCAGATCACTTTGCTGTTAATGGATAATGTGTCTATGTGCATGTGTGTGCATGCTCATGTATGTGTATGGGTGCATATAATGAGTTGATGACGGTCATAGTTTGCTGCTATGGCAAGAAATATGTGACACAGTAGCATGCGGAAGAAAATGAGGTAGATTTCCTGGCCCTTTACCCCACTAGAGCGTTCCAAGATGAAAAAGTTCGAAAATAGCTATTACAGAGAGCTTCTGCACCAGAATGCACATTTGCAAAGGCTGAAAAGGTAAATACATCAGACCAGAGACTCCATATTAAGAGCCAAGAGCAGATCCATGCAGAATGAGAAACTGCCTGGGAGGATATGGAAAGTATAATGAGTACTGAGGTTTAAAAAATATCCAAATGGCTAATTGAAACCAATGTTCCAAATAAATAACAGAAGAAGTGATGGGAATGCTAAAAGCTGAGGAGCACAGTCCCTGAAAGAAACAGATGCTGTGAGCAGCAGGGAGACGCCAGCGTAACTGGCACAAATGTGACTGTGAATAATGCTCTTCCGTGACCCTTAAAGCCTATCATACAGGCTGGAAATTGTATCCAAGTTATTCAAAAAATCTTCATTTCTGAAGTTTTAAGGAACAAGAAGGATGCCGAAGCTAAAATGGGGCATAAAAATGAGATTAGGGCATTCTACAGAATGACATAAGATGTACTAATTCTTCAATTAAGAAAATGGAGTAATATGTCTAACAAGAAGCATGCATTCATTTGTTAATTCATTTAATAAATACCTATGGAGGTCCTACTACGTGCTAAGCACAGCTATGCCTGGGATATAAAGGGAAAAACATACTAAATCTTCCTTTCAAGGAACTTACATTTTTAAAAGGGAAGAGATACAACAAACCAACAAATTAGCAGAGAAAGGTAATAAGTGATAACTAGTTGAAGAAAATTTTAAAAGTGGCATTATGGAGAGTCCTGGTACTTGGACAATGAAAGCCTCTTAGAGAAAAGGACATTTATACTATAACCTAGAAAGAAGAAGGAGTCAACTATATGAAGGCTGGGAGAAAATGTTTCCAGAAAGTTGATGTTGCTGAGACAGAGGCAGGGAGGAGAAGGATGAGTCTAGTGATACAGGCAAGGGTTGACCATACAGAGTCAAATAGCTGTGTCAGTAAATTTCTTTAATATTGCACTTGGAAGCCATAGTAAGGGTTTTAAATTTGCATATTTTAAAAAATCGCTCTAGTTTTGCGTAGAGAATTGATTAAGCAATAGAGTCAGAGGACAGATCAAAGTAAAGGCTAGTGCCATTATAAAACATAGAGATAACACTACCTGATGACTGGGGACAATGGATTGATTCAATGGGCAAATCAATAATCAGAGGATGATTAAACTAAGAAGAATTTTAAAATAAATCAATTTGCTTAATTTTTTGCAAATATCAAGTACAAATATGTGATTGCACTAGTTGATACCCATTAAGGAAATTTTAAAAGCAAACAGTCTGTAAATGTGAAGTAATCACCTCTGTTTCATCAGATATGTCCAACTTAATGAGCACATACTTCCAGCTACTAGCAGAAACAGGGTTGTTAAAAAGAATAATTGAATGCAAAAAGCAAGTGAAAACTAGGAATGTACTTCATTATTATTACTCCAATGAAAAATACAAATGCAATAAAGGAAGAACATATACAATGCTATTTTGTTAGTCTTTTTCATTAAAAATGATCATACAATAAATTAGGTAGATCAGCTATGTGAGTGCCTGGTATGTCTAAAATGCCAAGGTACCATGACAGATGCTTTCAAAATACCACGGGATATAATTATCAAAATAATTTAGACATTAATTGTATCTGTTTTATCACCAATAAAATTGAGATTTTAAGGGCTAAGACCTTTATGGTTTTGACTCCAAGTCCAATAAGTGTTGTTTGTTCTCTTGTACTACATTGATGCCCCCCACATCTTAATATTCATCCCTTCTTCACATTATACTTTAGATAAGTGTTGAACCAATACACCTATGTGTATAAGCCATATTTATTTAGAAATTAGGATATCTACACAAGTGACTCAATTCATTCCTTTCCAATGGGTAAGAATAATAACCTTGCCAATTAAAAATAATTAAATTAGATACCCTCAGTGGTAAAAATGTCTTTTATACTTCTATTTGAAAAAAAAATGCATCTATAAGAGTCGGAAATGGATAATAGGTAACTGATATATTATGCAAGCAAAATTAATAAATAAAAATTTTATATGCACTCATTCCATAGAAGACATCTAAATTTATAATCTCCAAGGCACTATTCTTGGTCTGAAGACAAAATAAAGGTTAATAAAGTATATATTTTTACCTTAGAGGAGTTATGGAATTTATAAATATTGGCTACATTCAAAGAAATAACGTGAAAAGAGAACGATCATACCTGAACTGCTATAGAAGGAAAAATACAGGGAAGATGGCATTTGAGTGATACAGGCAACTGCGGGGAGGGGGCCACGGCGATTAAAAGAAAAGCTTGTGCAAAAATGAAGAGGTATGAAAGAACACAGACAATGACAGTTCAGTTATGGTGCAGATAATGTGACAGGAATTAATAATAATAATAAAAAAGAACCTTATCAAGGGTAGTGTGAAGGATAGGAAACAGTTTGAAGGAGTCATTTCTTACTCTTCAGACATCAAGAACTATATAGTTCTAATAGGAGAGATTTGTTGAAGGATTTTAACCTGTCACATCTTTTAGCTTTTATCTGTGATTTCCAATTCCAAGTTTCACTTGGAGCTGTGATAAATATTTAATTAAAATTTACATGAGGAAATTTTAAGTAACTGAGGAGTTTAAGTATTTAAGTTCTAAATAATTAAGGTGCCTTAAATAAATAATGAAAGTAACCAAAAGAGCCATGACTTAGTTTTAATTCATAAAACATGCTATGGAATCATGAGGATGGAAGCAGAAATAATCAAATGTAAGGGAGAATCCTTCTCAGCCTTTTTGACAACCTTAACATTTCCAAGATGGAAGTGCTATTCAGCTGATCTGACCTTATAATATAATGTTAATTGTTCGATGAATTTTGTTATATCTAATTAAACAGGTATATTTGCAGCTGTCCATACTATTCTCAGTGAAAAATAATATAATTAAAAGTGATATTTGTATCTTTGAAGGACAGGGTAGTTTAAGTTGCCCTTCCATGACCTAACTTAATGAAATCTATGTGGGGAATAAAGGGGAATTTTGAAAGTATGCAATGATTTAGTACTTCCGGGAGACATATGCATAGATGCAGGCAGGGAAAAGACCTAATCTTACTTCAAATTTAGTGGGAAACACCCACATCTAGCAATTCAGTTAATGGGGCACACACTGAGAATAATTAATTAACTAGTTTTTCATCATGGCTGTCACTTAGATATTTTAAACAGTTTTGAGGGGGAAAAAAAGGTGTTTTGAATAGATGGGTAAAAAATACCCAGTGGTTTTAGATAGAGGGTGGAAAACCATGAAGAAATTTGCGTGAGTATATGTATATATATATATCCAATATCTTAAATAAATAAGTGAACTTTGCGCTAGGATGAACTCTAACTCAAAAAGGTAAATTCATTCTGCTAAATTATAAGCCAATGTAATAGTATTTGTATATCCTAAAAGAAGTCAATCAAGAGAGTGATAATATATGACAGTGTTGGTTTCTGACAGAAGTCATAGAGCATTTTGTTCCTTTCCTTCAGTCATACTATGCTGGATAAGAGCAATGCTGTGATGTCAGAAAGATCTAGTTATGGATTTCTATGCCAACACTAAGTTGTGAAACCTTCAGGAAACTCATTAGTACCTATGAATCTTGTCATTCCTAATTTATAAAATGAAGAAAAGAAAACCACTGCATCATGTGTTGTGAGGATGAAATGAAATACAGGGAAAAAAATGTCTCATATGATACCTGACACAAAATCAATGTTCAGGGGTAATGGTGAGAAGAAAAAGTTGATAGAGTTCATTCAAAGGTAGTGATGAGAAAGAACAACATTACTTTATTCTTCTCTAAGTTAGATTCCAGCTCTTCAATAAACTTGTCACATAAGTTAGAACAATTTTATTAAGTAAAAACTAAATTTCTAAATTATTTATACTTTATCTGTTTAACCCACATACTTTCAAGTAATTAGTTATTTCACTCAAAGTTGTAATGTGTATTAATGATTTATGATTCTTTGATGAATACCTGTTTTCCCCATGTAACTGTCTCTATGAGATATAGTTGTTTGAATTTTTGTTTTTATGAATGTATGAATAATAGCTAACATCAGGTGCCAGGTAATTACTGGCTAGGGAATTTACAACCGCTTGAATAATTTTGTCAGAACTCCATAATAAAAAGATGGCATTTTGATAGCCAAAAGGATATAATATCTGCACTTACCTTTAATTTTATATCAGATGATATTATCAGAGCCTAAAATAGTAATTTTATTAAAGATGTTTTACAAGTTTGATAGTTTGATCCCTATACTGACTTCTACCATTTTGGTTGTCACAGAATTATACAATAACAATACAGAAGTTAAGATTTTCCCAGATCCTATAATCCATCTTTTTTAAAACTTCTTTTATAAGGTCATTCCTTGAAAAATTATATATAAATACTTAACTAAACATTATTATATTCACACAAAAAAGTTAAAGTGAAATATACAGCAAATTCTATTAGAAAGGTCATGGGATTTGGGATAAAATGACTCTAATGTTTTTCTATCAGTCCCTATTTTATTTAAGATTTCTTTCTTAATTTTCTCACTACTACCTTTACTTTGGATAACTTTAATTTATAAATTAAGTCATTTGTATTTTTTATAATGCTGAAATGTGTGACTTTTTCCAAACTGAAAAATAACCTTGAGTTTACTATCATTCCTTGAGAATAATTTAAATAAAGAGAGTTGTAGAGGAATTTATAAGTAAACATTTATCCCCTTTTCCTTCTCATTATCCTGGAAGAAAATATCCTTCCTCTTATAGAGAACAAACAAGCAAGCAAACAAACAAACAAACAAAAAAACACATCTACCCACTTGTGCTCTGTATCATATCCTATGACCCCTCCAGAACATTCCTTACTCTCCTGTAATACTAATTTCTCTTATTCTACATAGTCATTTATATCGTTACAGAAATACAGTCTCAATCTCCAAGGTTGAAAAACAAAAAATAAAGTAAAACCACATACTGACCCTACATTTTACTTCTAACCACCTTCACACTTTTTTCTTCCTTCTCATCTGAATTTCTTGAAGACACTGTCTACACAACCTATTTTTACTTACATAGTTTATATTTATACCATAAACAAATTTGTCTAAGGTTCTGCCCAAATTTTACCACTGAAATGACCTCTGTGTTACTAAATCTTATTCTATGTCAACTTACTCATTTGACAAATATTTACTGTACACCTACTATATGCCAAGAACTCTCCCAGTGATGGAACATATAGCAGATAGCAATGCAGAAAACAGCCAAATATTCCCTGTGTTTAGGAAACTTATATTCAGATGATGAATAGCACTATTAAAAATAATTTGAAAGGGTAGTTGAATGCCAGGAAAGATGCAATTTTAAATTGAGTAGCATAGAAGACCACATTAAGAAAGTGAGATTTAAGTGAAGGTATGAATACATCAGAGATTGAGCCATGCAAATATTCAAAGGAGGAATTTTCCAGGAAAAGTGAATGCAAAAGCCCTAAGCAAGCACTTATGACACTTTGAGAACCAGAAAGCATGCTGCTGTGGCAAGAGAAGGCATGGGGGCAAAAACTGTGAGAGCAGCAAGGTAAAAATGCTAAATCAATAATAAGTAAATTAATAAATAATAATAAGTAAACTAGACAAGATTTTGCTCTGATTGAGAAAGAACCACTGCAGGGTTCTGAGCTGAGGAATGACAGTTATCTAACTTATAATTTTTAAAACATCATTTTGGCTACATTATTTCTAATAGACTATGGAAAGCCAAGGATAGAAGCAGGGAGACCTTTTGGGAAGAAGTGGCAATGACCCACCCAAGAGGAGAGAGTGGCAGGAATGTAGGTGGTTGCAATGAAAGGAAGTAATTGCATCATGGATATTTTGAGGTAGAGTTGATCATGACTTGCTGTTATAAAATGTGATAAAAAATGAGGAGATGATGATTTCAAGGATTCATTCTGAATAACTGGAAAGGAAGAACTGTTACTTGCTGATATGAGAAGACTGAAAGGAGCAGCCTTTGGGAGAAGAGATCAGTTCAACTATGTAGATACTAAGTGTAAGAAGCGTATTAGAAGTCCAAGTGGAGATACTGTAGAGGTGCTTGTGGATGCCAAGCTGGAGCTCAGGGCAGAAGATCTGAGCTGGTGATGTAACGTTAGGAGTCATCAACAGAGTATTCAAATCCACAGGATTGCATGAGATGACCAAAAAACTTTGGGCAAAAAGCCTGATGGCAGATCAGAAATCTGAGAAGAAGAGAAGGAGACAGAGGAGGAATCACCAGTGAGGTAGGGTTTAAGCAGGATAGGAGCATTCTAGAGGCCAAACTGCAAAATGTGTTTCAATGAGGAAGTAAAAATCAACTGTATCAATTTCTGTTAATAGGCTCAATAATAGGAAGACTGAGAAATAGTGACCTCCATTCATTATAAAGGTAGACACTGACTGGAAGTGATCCAAGAAAGAATGAGGCAAAGAGAATTGGCTATAATGAATATCAAAAAATTCTGAGAATGTCCTGAGAAGGAAAGCAGAAAAGCTATTTTTATTTTAAAGATTTTAATTTTATTTATTTATTTATATGACAGAGACAGCCAGCGAGAGAGGGAACACAAGCAGGGGGAGTGGGAGAGGAAAAGCAGGCTCCTAGTGGAGGAGCCTGATATAGGGCTCGATCCCAGAATGCTGGGATCACGCCCTGAGTGAGCGGAAGGCAGATGCTTAACAACTGCACCACACAGGCGCCCCAGAAAAGCTTTCAATGTATGTCATACATTGACCACTGCCGCCTTCTTGAAACAATCTCTTTTCAGAGCTTATAGAAAGCATTCTCTTCTAGTTTTCTACCCCCTTTATTAATAGTTGGAAGATTCTTTTCAATCTATTGTTGGCTCCTGCTCATCAGCATAAAATTTAAATAGTGAGTTTCTCAATCCTGGTTGTCATTTCTTTGACTGCACTTTTGAGTCTTCTGAAGGAACTCAGCAAATCCCAGGGATTTAAATTGTTCTCTTTATGGACTGAATCCCAACTGAAATTCCAGTTTCAGACATAGATATGCATCTTCCTTTTGTGAACTTCAGACATAAATATGCATCTTCCTTTTTTATGTACCTATATGATCATTTTTGTGTGACACAAATATGCTCTGGAACTCAAATACAACAGGCCTACAGGCCTCAAAGACCATTTTTTCTTTCTTTCCACTATAAACCATTTTCTCCTTGGATCTTTTGTTTCCTACCAACAGAATTTTAGAGATCATTTATAATTTTTCTCTTTTCCCCCTTAACAATATCCAGTTAATCAGTAAATCCTCTCAATTTCAACTCAAATTTATATCTGATCTGTCTTCCTTTCATTTTTATCTCCTTATCCTAATTCAGCCAGTGCAACACAACCCTTTTCCCTACTTTCATCCTTGTCCCCCTACAGTACATTTTTTACACAGATGGAAGAAAATAAATCTCCTCAAAGATTAAATCATATTGCCCTTCTCTTCTGCATAATATTCTTCTATGTATCCTTCATCATTGCCGCAGGACATGAGCCTATACAACTGCAGGTTGTTCTCACTAAATTCTGCTATGTTTCGGCCACATGGGTATTTTTTAGGTTCTTCAACCTTTAAATGTTTTTTCTTCTGCAGGACCTAGTTCATTCTGACTGGCCTATTCCCCTCAATCCAACTCATTTGGTACTGCCATACTCCACTCTTCTCATACGATACTTTGGGTTGTCTCATGCATCACTCCATCAGGGAGATATGCCACCTGGGTATCTAACTAACCTAGGTTCTACTTCCCCTACCTTATTATTCTCTATTCCAGCCCCTTCCATTTTCATTCACAGCAGACATTCACACTTAAAATTCCTCTTTTTCTTTCAGTCTGTTTAATACGTGTGCGCGCACACACACACACACACACACACACACACACGTACATGTTTAATTTTATTTCAAGCCCCTCAACTACATTGCAACAACCATGAAGGCAAGGACTTTGCTCCTCTCCTTTACCATCATATCCCCTAGCAAAGCACATAGAACAGCCTCAATAAATGTTGGGTGAATGAATGAACAGATGGTTAAAGGACTATTATGGGCAGTTCATGGTGGGACTGCAGGAGTGAGCTGAATGTGTCTCTTAAGGAACTTCATCAATAAGAGGGGGACCTACAAACAACTATGAGACAAAATACCTTAAGCGACCCATAGCAGTATAAGCTATTAGGTAGAAATGTAGAATAATATGAGCTGACTTTTTTTCTTTTTTAGTTCTTAGTATGTAAGTCAATGTGTTAATTTCCTTATAAACGATTTCATTTAATACAACTCTTTTGAGATATGATAATATTAACATGTCTATTGTACAGTTGAAGAAAACAAGTTTATGAGGATTCTACAGCTGTTCAAAGATGAAAACAGGATTTGAACCTAGGCCTCCTTTTTCCAGAGTTTTCATTCATAACCATGAATCATAAAAAAACTCATCACTCATGAAATATATTTAAATATTTTATATTTTCTTTTGATATATGTTATTTCTTTTTCACTTGTGTTAAACTATGGTTTTCAAAAACCATCTTTTTGAAAATAAAAAAGTAAATGCTCACTCATGGAGAAGAGAAAACACTGAATCAACTATGAGCTTTCTTTAATGAGGCAATTAGCTTTAATTAAGAAGAAATCTCAAAACAATCATTTTCACTTAAATGTCCGTTTGGTCAAGTATCATACTGAATTTAACTTTGCTGTATTGATATGAAAACTGGAGGTCAGAGTTTAGGGAGTTAAAGATTCAATTAGTTCACTAATCAGATTGGGTTAAAGGTCTGAAAAATGATTTAATTTGACTAGGTTATACCTTTTATCATATATTATACATCCTCTTTCTTGTGGTTCCTAAGATTTATTGTGAAGAGATACGGATTTTCCTGTCAACTTTTTTACTTACTTGTCATTATTCATCTGACATCCATCACAACTGACCTAAATGTTTATGGATTTCCAGTTTGTGAAAAATGTTTAAATAATTACATGAGGTTATAAATCATGGTAAGTGTGAGAGGCAGTGGAAACTCAGAACCTGCTATAATATTTAACTTAACAGAAATTAACTTGTACTGAAGTAACTAACTTTTCCTTGTTTGCTGACTTTTTCTTTATATATTTGTTCTTCAAAAATTGATTTTTATTTTGCACTCTATAAAAATGAGTAATCTATTGTATTTTAGCACACACTTTCCTTGTTAATGTTTTTTTCTGTTGTATTTCTAATAAGTGTTTTTGCCAGTTACCTAACCTAAAATATGGATAGTATTAATTTTATCTGATAGTTAAGATAAACTATTAAGACAATTAGGATACCTCAACAGTAAATATTTTATGTATTAATAAAAGCCAGAATAGGCTCTGAGAAAAAAGAATACAGAACAGAGGACTTGAGGAAAGGGGAAGAAAGGACAAATTTAGGAATTTGGATTATTTAGTGAGATATTTTTAGGAAAGAAAATGAATAAAAAGCATAATTGTGGAACAAATGGGAAAACCAAGATTTGAGTTCAGACATTCTGCTTCCAGAAATACTATTTACTACTATGCTATCGAGTGGAGAAACTAGTATTACTATTATCTTCAAATGACATCACTTGAGAAATTGTACATTTCAACAAAGCATAAATAAAATCTAAATAATATATGCGTCACAGAAATAACAGCCTTGAAAACATATCTCTGCCATTTCTGTGAAGACACTGGCCTTGGATATAAAATATTTATTTTCCAACTCCTATATTTAAGCTATACATTTAAGCCCCCACTCTCCAAAAAAATAAACAGTAATGATAGAAATACAATGTAACCACAGAACTTATTTCAAAAAGGATGTCAATTTTTTTTTTTCTTTTTTGGTTTTGTTGACATTGTCTTGATTAAAGAAGCCCTCGGATATAGACATTTTTGTAAAGTTTTCTATTAAATTTGTACCACTTTTAAAATGTGTTATTCTTTAAGTACCAAGATACCAAGGAATAAAATCCTCTTGTAGAGTATGAAACAAATTGGTCCCATTCAGATTCAGATTGATTTTGGCCTACAGCCCTACTTATCATTTAATTAAATGGGAGTGCATTGTGCAGAGCTATTAAGGAAGTCGTGTAGCAATAAAGCAAAGAAATGTAGCATGAAAATACATTATAAATTATATAGAAAGAGTTTTCACAGGAAGATGTGAGTATTGCAGGGTCATCTACACACAAAGTTATACTAAAAAGCATTCAACATAGAAAGAGAAAAAAATGAGAGCAAATAGAAGAGTTATGGGACAATGTGGAAGAAAGCTTAAAATATTGGGTCCTTTATTTGTAAAATAAAGTTGTCATGAAAAAGGACCTTGACCTCATTTCCTTTACTTCTAGTCAGCAGTGGTGGGGAGATCATTTCAGAGCATTTAGTACTAGATTTAGTGTTTTGTTTTGTTTTTTTCTTTCAAGGTAATTTAATAGCTGTGGAATCAACTGAACAACTCAATCGAAAAAGTTAAAAATTTAAATCTGTGCACCAAGAAATAACTTTAGTTTACTTTAGCAACTGTTATTCAGAATATTAGGGAAAGGAGGTAAATGAATTAGAGGCCAAATTTCTAATTTATTGATTAAAGTATTCATTTGTGGTTGGCAATATTTAGTAATATTAAAGGTATAAACAATAAATAATAAAATTGTCAATCTGTTTTTTAAGATTGTACTTATTTATTTGAGAGAGAGAGAGTGCGGCACGGAGGAGCAGAGGGAGAAACAATCAAACTCCATGCTGAGTGCAGAGCCCAAAATGGGTCTTTATCCCAGGACGCTAAAATCATGATCAGTAAATTTTTTCACTTCTAAAATTTTTTTTTAAATAATAAATGAATGAAGGCCATCTTAGGACAGGTATGTGCTGTATATTGACATACTCATAAAATATAAACTATGTGACTTAAATTAAGACCATATAGAAATCAAGTTCATTTGATTCTCATTTAGAGTCAGCTGCAAAATAACGTTCCTAAAACTTTATCCTCATAAGCATGTATACAAATTTTGAAAAAAAATATAAACAAGCTCTCAAACATTCGGTCATCATCTGCAATTCATTTATGGAGAGTCACTGATGTACCATTTATTTTTTTAATTTTTTTATTATAATAATATTTTTATTATATTATGTTAGTCACCATACACTGATGTATCATTTAAAAAAGAAATGGCATCATTCAAGATTTTAAAAATTACCTAAAAAGAGTGTAATGATTATATAATCCAACTTCCTCATTTTCTTTATGAGTAAATTAAGATTCAAGACATTCAGCATTTTTTATATAGTTAGCCACAGATATAACTGGGATTCAGTAAATAACTTTAGATCTTCATCTTAATATTAGTGCCTTCCTAATTTCTCTTATTGGAAAAAAAAAACATATTTGAAGTTTGCAGTCTCCTATTCACTATACATTCAACCTGGCCTCCAGAAACTTCCAACTATTGTCTGATTTTGCATTATCTATTCTTTGTGGGCTTTTCATATTTAATTTATCAACTATACAATATCACAGGAGATAGATTATTCAGAGAGAAAATTTACAACTAAAAGAAGACAAAGATGCAAACCATACATACAAATATTATACCAAGTACTGAAAATGATAAATATAGTTCCCATTGGCTCTCACATATTCTGGCAAAGTATAAAAACTGATTTCAGCAAGTTTGTAAACATTTTCATATATGTATGCATATGTGTCTGTGGAATGTGTACCAGGAGGTTAGAATGGGACAATTCCTGATTTAGCTTCAATGGAAGCACTAATTCAGCAGACATTATGATAGTTAAATGAATGTATGACAGATTAAGCTTCTTATAGGAATCATTTTCAAAAGAAATGTAGGGGAATCTATTATGGGACTCTTGGACTCTTTAGACACAGCAAATATGTAAAAAGGGGACAGAGCAGAGAGGAGATTGGTGAAATTATTTCCTTTGAGAGTACCCTTATAGATCATTGAGTACCCTTTCCCTAGCCTTTCTGAAGTAATGGTGGAAGAATGATACCTTCTGGTGTTAGTTTAGTGATTCAGTGGGATCATTCAGTTATGAAATTTGTTTCATGCAGTTGGCACACAAAAAAGATTGGTGTCTGTTCATGTCTCAGAAACTAAAGTTGAAATCACACAGGAATAAGATAACACTGACATCTGTTGAGGAAATTAAGAGGGTGACAGAAGAAAGTGCTTCTGTGTTGAGATAAGCCCGCTTTTTGTGCTTCTCAGAGCAAAAGAAAAAAACAGGAAAAAAAGCACAACAATTTCTAGTTTACCAAGGAGGATCATGGGTTTTGGAGATTTAAAATAGCATCATCGGGGGACCTGTCAAGTAGATTACCTGAGGAGTAAAGACTACTTTAGCAGAAGAAGGCTGGGGGTAGCAAATGGCTGGAGACCCACTCTGGCAAGTGTCCATTTAGAATAGATGTACCCCCCTGGGGAAAGAAATTGTAGAAGAAACTGACCCAGCTGGAATCTCTGAAAAGGCCCCAGGACTGCCCATGACAGAGTCAGCCTGAAAATCAGGAGCAGAGTATGTAGCCAGTTTAGGACTAAGGTCAAGACAAATCTCTTTACCTCTTCTCTGCTCTACCTCTGATTTATCTTAGTGAAACCTAAAACAGCAGTGAATAAGGAGTTTAGAAGAAAGAGGAAGTTACAAGATGGAGGGAGAGAAGAGTCAGTTTCAGCCCTCTACTTTATTTACACAAGTACCTGGCTAATAAGTGCTAGGATGGGAGAGAGGGAAGAACTTCACATTCAATGATGTTTAGTATTTTGATTAATAGCTGGGGCTTGGTATACTAATTATAGAATTGAAACTATGTCTCTAGTTTTATGGCTGACTTGCATCCCTCCAAAATTCATATGTTGAAGTCTTACCCCAGTGCCTCAAGATGTGACTGTATTTAGGGATAAGTTCTTTAAAGAGGTTAAGTTAAAATGAGTATTTTAGGATGGGCCCTAATCCAACATAGCTGATAACCTTAGGAGAAGATAAATTTTTGACATGTGGAGACAGACACCAAGCATGAGTGTCCACAGAGAAAAGGCCATATGATGACACAGGAAGGAGGTGACCATCTGCAAGCCAAGGATGGAGGCCTCAGAGGACATCAAACCTACCTACACCCTCATCTTGGGACTTCAAGACTCTAGAATTGTGAAAAATAAATTTCTGTTGTTTAAGCCATCCAGTCTGTGACATTTTGTCGTGGCAGTCCTAGCAAACTAGATTACCACGTTAATGTGATCATAAGAGCTGAGTTTTCATCCTAGGTAAGATGCATGTTGAGGGTATCTTTCTTCTGGAATAAATGCTGGAAATTATTTATTAGAACCTGTTAGTATATCCCACAGTGAAAACTAAAATAAATCTGAGGTTTTCTTAAAACTTAACATGCATTTGGATATTTTGCTTTTTGCATATGGTTACCACACTTCCTGAATCAAAGAATGAATATCCATATGGAGAAAATGAAACAACAGAACATAAGAAATCATGCCTAAGTTAGATAATCAGAACATACTCAATCAGAAACATTCATCCCTTTTCTTAAATACAAGCTTAAACCTTCTCAATATTTTTGTGGTAGGGAAAAGACAGATCTGTCCCACATGTCTGGCAGAGTAAGCATGCTGGAGGGAACAACAAAAAGGAAAACAAAAAGGAAAAAAGAAAAGAAATTGGTTTTCAAAGAAAATAATGTTTTAAAAAATTTTAAAGGGGCATGTCAGAGTTTTGTTGAATGCTTTTATTTTATGGATTTATTTTAAGCTGCATATGGTGGAGAAGGAAATCACAATTTTTCAAATAATTATAGATTCTGAAGTTATGAAATAAGGCAGATCCTGCAGTATAATGATCGTATACAGTAAGTCATAAACATTAGTGGACAGTAACACAAAGCTGAGGACCAATGGAGAAAATGATACTATAATCATATTATCTCCGTATATGTATTGTGATTTTTGAACATATTTCCTACTTTCTTCTAATTGGAGAGCACTAGCTCAGCTGTCACAAGAGGGCTATCCACCAAACCTGCAGAGGCTACACAGTGCAGTAGCCACTGGCCACTTGTGGCTTTTGAGAATTTGCAATGTAGCTAGTAAGACTGAGAAACTGAATTTTTAATTTTATTTTATTGTAACTAATTTTAATTTCAACTTAGAAATAGGTAGCATGAAATATTTTTCCACTAAATGCAATCTTATTGTTTTGGTTCTACATTTTAACTGTTGCATTATGTAAGATGTAGTTATGTAGTGAAAGTGTTGGAAGCATACATTATGACGTGTTTATTTCAATATTTTATGCAGACAGTAAGAATTACAGTGAAATCCAAGTAAATAACAGTTGCTAATACATTGAAATGCTGTACTTATTATTATAATTATAAGTAAATTATTCTTCTAGCCTATTAAAAATCAACTCTTCCCATTCAAAATTTAATGTTAAGTATGAGTTGTGTTGTAAGTGTAAAATACATTTAGATTTTTGAGACTCAATTGAAAATATAACACAAAGTACAACATTAATATTTTACATTACTGTTGAAATGTTAATATTTTGGACATAACAGTTCAATGTAATGAAATTGCATTTTGCCTGTTTCTTTGACTTTTTTATGTGGCTACAAGGAAATATAAAAGTGTGTGTGTGTGTGTGTGTGTATGTGTACAACTACCCCTGTGAGAAACTTCTGTGACTTACTGGCATTGGAAACAGTAAATTAAGCCAAATAATTTTAGATTCGGGAAAAGTCTATTTTTCTTTTATCAAATGACCTCAAGGTCCTGAAATACTAAGAAATCCATTCAAGTTCACAGAGTTGAGGCTGTATGCAGATTTGCCAACTTCTAGCCCAGTGTTCTTTATAGACCAATACTTGTACAAAGGATATTTTATTCCTGGTAATCTCTACCTCTCTGTACTCTTGCAATCTTAGTTTTTATTGTTATTTCTTATTTAAACACCTGCCTCAGTAAAGTGTTACCTGGCTTTCTGTTATGTTTATAACCTGGAAAGATAAGTACTTACTTGGAAATTCAGCACAAGTGTAGGAACACAAAATCTGGAAGCTCAGGTTAGTTAGGGAAACTCTAACCAGTACTTGTTATGTTTTCTGTAGGAAAGAAGAATATAGCCCAATGCAACAAAGTTACATTGTGATCCACAATATAATGTTTTGATTTGACCTTTTCCAACAAAAGTACACTGGGTGTAATGAAACTATTGCCTTTCCTAATAAGTGTTTTATACTTCTTTCACCTTAAGCTGTTTTATAGCTACAGATTCCTTTTTGGGTTTTCTAGTAACAGTCAGTAGTACCTGATCTAATAAAAAGATAAATCAGCCTATAACAGCAGATGATTTCATTGTTTGTTTCACCCCATAGACATAGGGTAGAGCAAAGAATATACTCTGCTGGTATCTCACATGGTTAATTTGTAAGACACTTGTCTTTTAAATATTTGATATAGTTTACTGGGACTAATTTTTATTATAATATCTACTGTATTGAAACCTGTACTAAACGGAATCCTTTCTTTTTTTAAATCAACAAACAAGCATGCATATTATGTAATCAAATAAATATGTCTCCAACTAATTACCGTGAAAAGTTGAGATATTTTCATTTCAAATAATACCCCTATTATTCATAACATGCTTGAAATTGCCTTTCAAGTCATTTTTAGCAAAACAGTAAGGGTGATGAGACTTCTCCTGCTGCTGCTGATAGTAATAATAGCTAACATTTTATATCATGCTTACTCTCTGTCAGACAGTATTCAAAATGCTGCCCATATATTAACTAATTTAATAACTAGCATCATTGTTTTATGAACATGTCACTTCTAATCAAGGACAGTGTATTTCCACAATTTTTACTTACTTTTTTCACCAAATTTGACTCTCAATGGATTTTAGCCTTTTCTAAAAATAACAAATCTACTCTACAAATTTGCAAAGTTTGAGGATAACTAAGGCTGGAGCTCATAGCAGATTTAGCACAGGTTTAAAAGCAAAAACTCAAGAATTCAGACCTGGTTCTGCTATTTTCTAACGTGACCTTGGGCTTCATACTTTTTTTGACAGGGCTGCAGTTAGCTCAAACAGGACATTTGAGTCAATCACACAAATAAGCTCCTTTCTCTGGGTGAAGGAAGATCAGGCACAGGACTGAGCCAGACGTGCGCAGTCCCCACTAGCCACCTAGCTTGAGTGTCCTTGTGCAATGCAGGCCTGCATCACTTGTCCCAGAGTCTTTGTTTATTGTTTGGTAAAGTAGAGATGATAATACAATCTTTGGGATGACATGAGATAATGCATGTGCAAATACTTTGTAAACTGTGACACATACATACCATATTCAATTATTTGTTGAACATTATTTGGCACCTATAAAATGGTAAACTCTGGAGATGCAGGAATAAAAGGACACAGTCACGATCTTTAGGGAGTTGCAAATTATAAAACCAAGTAACTATGCAACAATGCAGAATTTGTTTTCTAGCTTTTATATAGTAGATAGAACATATAGTTCATAACTTTTAATTTGCACAGATATGTGTTATTCTTTAAAGTAAACAATACACCTTTTTAAAGTAATCTAATAGTAATAGACAGTAGTATTTTTTGCTGGTCACTTTGAATTTGTCATGAACCAAAAGGTCTGGAGTGATATTAGGGACACTGAGTAACAGCTGGTAGGGACTAGAAACTGAATTGTGAATGTTGGTCACTGATAGTATCTAAGAGGTGCTCTGTTGTGACAGATATGAGCCATTTGTTATATTTCAGGACAATCCAGTGAGTCTTGAAAGAGATGGGGCAGGTCAGGAGTCAGGAAGGCAGTGCAGATCCTCTTGGCCCGATAAGAGTGGCTATTTATTTACTAATCAGTACTATTTCAACATTTTAATAACCTGTACAGCAATAGTACAGAGACTAACATAGTTTTATACCATAGCTATCACATCACCATTCTAACCTAAAACTCCTCTGCATCCTTCATTACTCAGGTTTTAGGTGCCAAGTATTTGTTTTCCTGGACCACGTATTCTCTTTCACTTCCTTTATGAGCTTGTATTTTCTTACTTATAATAATACTTCATAAATTCTTTTTCTTTTCATGGAGTTTTCACTCATCTTTTCACAGATTGGACAGGGAGCTCTGAATTCAAGGACTGTGTAATTGACAGAGCCTTGCTCAGTGTCTTCTACAAATAAGTGCTCAGTAATATTTTTTTGAACAAAATTGGATGGCTAGTAAATAATGGAATACATAAATGTGCCATAATAATCTCAAATGGGGCTTTGATCTAAAAAATTATTTTAGTTTAATTAAATAACATTAGCAATATGCCTGTCTTGTTTATACTTCAGTTAATTACATAACTGAAGAAAGATCAGGCTAAATAATAATAAATTTATTATCACATGAAGCCAATCCTTCCATTTATCCTTTATAGGATCATCTCCCAAAAGGTACCCTGAGGAAGAGCAGGTCCTAAATAAGCTTAAAAGGTATTATTTGCTTAAGTCAAACAATTCAACTTAAATTTGTTTAACCCAGTGTTCGTGGAGCTTTTTGGGCCCCAAAATTGACCCTGTGTGACCACCATTGCCATACAACTCTAAACTTAAGGAAAATCCTAATTTTTTTTTTAATCATTTGAAGGAACTTTTTCTAAATTGCTTAACTATTTCTGGATATCTGTGCATTTGAATTAAAAAGCCTAGGGATTTTAATTCTGTGATGTTATTTAAGAACGGCATGGTAAAACTGCCTATGAAATGAATGTAAGGTCCACAAGCATTGCCTCAGACTCCATTTTTCATACTGACATGGAAGAATCAATCATCTACAGTGTGTTTGATTTCTTGTACTTGTCGTGCTTGATTGAAGAAGCCCTTTGGAGTTCATCTTGTGCAATTATTAAATCACTACTAATGACAAAATCACCTGTTCAATACACTTGTCATGGCAACAAAATTTATAAAACACTGAATTTTGTTTGTTAAACACCAACTTAATCAATTATCTTTTGTTATATGCTCATCCTAACATGATGTAATGAAATTGCCCTCACTAGGGACAGTAAATGTTAGCATTTAAGAATTCTTATTATGAGTAAAACTCTATCATATATATTTATATACAAATGATTACTAAATGGAAGAATATTGAATCACCATGAGGTACTACCATAAAATGATGGCAATTTTTGTAATCTACCAGATGTACTTTGAAATTCAAGAATTTCAAACAATTATAAACAAAAAGTGTTATTCATGAATTCATTACATTATAAAATTTTAAAATACTTGACAGAAATTAACTGAAAACACTAGCCCAAAGTTGGTTGGGATAAGATAGTAAATATTATAGACATACTTTTTTTTTAAGATTTATTTATTTATTTGACAGAGAGACAGCCAGTGATAGAGGGAACACAAGCAGGGGGAGTGGGAGAGGAAGAAGCAGGCTCCCAGCAGAGGAGCCTGATATGGGGCTCGATCCCAGATCACCGGGATCACGCCCTGAGCTGAAGGCAGACGCTTAATGACTGCACTACCCAGTCATCCCTATAGACATACTTTTTAAAAATTAATTTGTAATTATAAATGTATCTTAAATAACATTATTAAATCAGTACAGAATATATTTTAAACAGGAAATATAATATGTGCATTTCCTTGAGGATATCAATTTTGAACTTAATAATAGCTGGACTATTTTGAAAATCTAAAACATTTGTATTTCTTGTTTTTATTAATCTTGATACTGTGGACTTTCCTCATTCTTTGAGCCCTTGGGGGTCCCTTTGATTTTAGAGAGTTCTTATACAACTTTGACTGAATATTACATTTTTTAAAATTCATATCCAGATATTAGTCTCAAGAGTTATGTTATGGTGAAAAAGAATATGAAATATAAATTTCAAACATTTCCTTTTTCAGATCAAGGGGCAAAACTGGAAGACATAGTTAATAGAGCTTTACAAAACCTATGATTAGTGAAAACTCAGGACATGACACAAAAAAAGCCTTCCCACCATCTGTTAGGAACAGAAAGTCTAAGCTGCCCTACTGTGTAAAAACTCTCATGGAGGACTGAAATTAGATATAGTACAAGTATCTATATAAATTTGTCAAACTATATTACTAAAGGAATTAATTCTGAAATCTTAAAGCATTGACTTATGGAAAAATATAAGCCCCTTAAAGACATACCCAGATTCAGCAGAGCACCAGAGTAATATGTGTCCAGCAAGTGGGTAGTTTTACACTTTACTGACCAATGGGTATTTGGTGGTAGATAGGTATCACTGAATTAACACAGAGCCAGGGCCCTGAGATGGGGACACTATGGTAAGGGAAAAAAAGAGAATTAATAGAAGAAAATGAGGTTTAAAGAGCTTTAGCTAAAGAGTAGATGGGAAGACGCAGCAAAAGCTGTCATGGAGTAGAGTTAGAAATGTGGACGACTGACCATATTTAAAGAGCATGCAAGTTGCCTTGTGAATACCAGCAATAGATGTTTACAGGATTCTAAGTTACCAAGAAGTGACATCTCCATGGAAACTGGTTAATATTTATGAATCAGAGCAAGGGTGTAGATATGGACAGGCCATTTTATCCCATCACTATTAGGCCTCATAGGCTATCACTTATGTCTAGAAATTTTCTTTAAAAAAGAAAGAAGTGATCTAAACCCTGAAAAGTTTGAGTTTTTGCCCCAAGGAAGTTAACACAAAAGAGATGTTTTTCCTAGAAGAGACTGGTAAGTTTATCCTATGATTAACAGGCAAGTATGAGCCAAATTAAAATGTTATGCCAAAATGATTTTTTTTCAGTTGTATAGTTGTCAAGCACTATATTTTAAACTTAGTATATGTTTTAGAAAGTATCACCATTGGATATTTGATAATTATCTCCTATTCATAGTAGTTGCTGTATTTGAAAATAGTAATCTAAATCACAAACATTTTACTAAGATATTTCTGGATTCTTACAAATTGTATGAGATTATAACATAAGGTTAACATAATTTGCCTTTCACTTTTTAAGATGTATCAACAAAGGGTTTATATAAATGGATTAAACACGGCTAAGAGAGAACACTTAGCAAACCATAAAGATTTTATTTTTTTAAGCATTAAATATTTTTTTAAAGAAACAATCAAAACATTGTCTTAAGAAAAAACACTTAGCAAATGTAAGCCTTAAAGATCTTTCTTTAAAGTAACAATCCACGATATTTTCCTTCTTGACTATGTCAGAATCATTCTAATATCAATGTTATGGAGATTGATTCAATTCCTTAGAAAATAATGAAAATTTTATAACAGAATCTCCATACCATTTTTAATATACTGATTTCTATGACTATTTAAGTACATACATTCTTTCTCTTTATATTTTCTTGCTACTTTGCTTAAAAATCCATTGTCACCTGGTTTATGTGATCCTCTTTATCAGAATCTGAATGTAATGTTTCCAAAGTACCTTTTTATCCTAAATGACATCCATCAATAACTCTGGGTACTCTCTGTGTTAATGCATATAGTTAACTCACAACCAGAATTAAAGAACTATAAAACAGTGAGGTGAGATAAATGAAATATTATTCCTAATATTCTACTCTATATCTAAATTCTCATTTCATGTATTAAAACTTTGGTTCAACTCTAAATACAGTCATATGGTTTAATTTTAATTCATCAGTGTTAAAATGTTTAGCAAGATAAATTATTTTACTAGAGATTGTTATGTTTGACTAAAGTTAAGCAGAAATGAATCACTAATGTGTTTCTGATTTACAATGCCTCATTCATGTTACTAGTGGTTTTTCACAGTGAAATGTCTACTTCACAGAAATTTGAAATGAAATAACAATTAGCCTGTTTACTGTCAAACACATTCACAATTTCTGAACAGAATTTTGGTCTAAGGGATGTATAAGATGATTGTCATATACGTTTTAAGGATGGGAATGGAAAAGTAAATATAGTTAGCTACGGAAGAATTTAATTCTATCATTATCAATTAATATGGTAAAAAAAAGGCCTTAAATGTTATATTGGTATGGACTATAAATTTACATCACAGAGGAAATGCTATCAGGGAGTTTTTAATGGTTCTTTTAGACAGACCAATAGTTACTTAGACCATTTTGACTATTAAACATCCTCATTATCTCTTCTGGTTGTGTAGACATTGTACTAATTACGACAATGAACTCCATAAACCAGACAAGTTCATTAAGCAAGAAGTAAGAGAAGTTTCTTTTTTTCTTAACCTCATAATAAAATTAAAAAGAAAAAAAACGAGAATTTCAAGATGAAAGTAATGATATAGCACTGAATGAGACTTGAAGGGAAAAAAAAGTGATATTAATAATAAAATAAAAAAGAAATAAGGTACAAGATAGAAGTTATTCTCAAACACTATACACCAATGGAACTCAACATTTTATTCCCTCAAAACTCAGTAAATGAAAATAACTAGCTGACTCCCTAAGACTAAATTAATGCATTTTGTCTAATGTATGAAAAGGGGATTATTTTGAGATAACAAAGTAAAGTTTATTATTTTTCCCACAGTATGTACTCACTAAAAAATAATAATAATAACTACCATAATATGAAATATAGAGAGAGTATATCTCCTGAATTGTGTTAGCAAAGCCCTGTCTATTGTCTTCACCAGGAAAATAGCCTAATTGTCCATGTCCAACATTCCTATTACAGTAAACTACATACACCTAAATAATTCGAACCAAAAGTTTTGATCTTCTCTTACTATGTCACAGTCCCACCTCTAATCCTGAAACCCTATGATTCACACTGATGGTTACCAAATTAGAGGAGGAGTTTTGTGATTAGAATGCTGGGATGGGATTCCTTGTGCTTTATTATAAATGGATATACCAACGAACACACAAAAAAACTGATGCCTAAACAAAATTAGAAAAAATAAAGCATTACACGGATCGCTTTAATGTTGTGCTTTATTTGTAAAATTGAACTATATTATTTTAAATATTGTTGGTTTTTTATAACATAACTGAGCTTATTTTTTAAAAATTTCATTTTAAAATTGTGTTCTAAGGAAAAGTGCTTTCTTCCCTGGAGAAATGTGGGAATGTACTTATAAAACATAGGATTTTTCATTTTTATATGTGGTTCTAGATTCGGATTTACATTTGATCACAATTTTTAAACTATTTCTATCTCATGGTTAGGAAGTGTGTTTCTCACCCATTTGTCATGATTATTTCTTTCCATCGAAGCATCTTTATGCACTGCATGTCTTTTACGCATAGAAAACCTAATACATTTTGATTGCACAGTAATTATGTGTCTAGCAACTGTGACTTCTTTTTTTCCCCCCACTGATGGAGAAACCAAGGCTCAAACCAACTCAGATAGCAATTAGTAACCTCAGACTCCAATTCTTAGTCTTTCCCTCATAGACTATGCTGGACCCCTGATAATCTTATTTATCTTTGTTCAATAACTCTGCACTCACGTTTATGTCAAAACAGTTCCACATCTAAGAAATGGATACTGCTTCACAGTTGTTTTTCACTTAAATTATGTGTGTCTAAACTGAGGTTTATGGCAGTGCATATTTAATACAATTTGAAAGTTCCATTCATTAAATAGGTTTTTCTCACCAAAAAGACACACAGCTGATCCCAAAAAGGATGACAACCTCTTTGAG
Source organism: Ailuropoda melanoleuca (assembly GCF_002007445.2). Lineage (NCBI taxonomy): Eukaryota > Metazoa > Chordata > Mammalia > Carnivora > Ursidae > Ailuropoda > Ailuropoda melanoleuca. Next base: position 78,764,540 of record NC_048226.1, read on the forward strand.
AAACTAAGTATTTTCCCTCCTAACCCTAAAATGCACTGTATTTACTATTGACGTATCTTTGTCAAATTGAAAATAATTGTCTATGTAAAGTATTAACCTACATAAGAAGAATTACATAAACAAGATTATGGAAGAAAAGGGAAAATCAAAATGTGATAAAATCTGTAAGAATTTAGAAAACATAATCTATAATATAGAAATATTCATATACTTGGATAATTGGAATTAATTATATGCTGCACTTCTTAAACTTACATACCAAAGAGAATTTTGTGATTATCTATAGCTACAACATCTTTGCACATTAAGAAAATGTGAAATGTTGAATACCTTAAGATGAAAAATGTTGTAATAATATTTCATAGTTGAATAATGGAGACTGATGGAAAAACAGTACTTTCAAATAAACATCATCTAGACGTAAGTTTTTATGTACTGGACAACTGTCATCTGAAAAGCTTCTAATTTAGAAATTAAGAACACATGATCAAATATTCATAGAAATGGAAAATAAGTAGATTTTAGGTTTATAATAAAAATCATGACAATGCTATGGAGGTTTCAATAAATAAATACTAGACCAAACACCACATATAAGAAAAATTACACCACTTATGTGTGACGTAGCACAATTCAAGTTCTCCTTAGAAGAGGTTTAATGAAATTTGAATGCAGTAAGAATTTTAAAAAAACAAAGATTAATATATAATATAGTAAAATGATATTGAAAATAAGTTTCTTTAGGGCAGAGTTGAAAATTAAAGAGGAAAAAATTTTGAAGCATAGTAGAAATAATAATAGGGTTTTCAAAAAAGGAATTTCCAAACTCATGGGGAAAAAGAGTCAGTTTTATTTTAGATAGAAGTGGACATATTCAGTGTGGGATCTGGGAAGGGGGCAGTAATTTGCATATCGAAGGCAATTTATTTAAATCAAGACTTTTCTAAGTATTTTTGAGTTAAACCAGAACTACATTTGTTAGTATGTTATCCATTACCTCTACTTAACCCTATTTAAATTATATCTGAACCAATAAGGAAGCTAGCTTCTAACAATTTAAAGGATGCTCTATTGAGGAAAGCACGTTAGTGTGTCTATGTGCCTACTCCATCCATGATGGGATATACTATAAAACATAGCTAATGCCATTCAGGAACCTTAATAAGTTTGCAGTTAATTTTCAAAGTTTTTTTATAAAGAACATAGGTTAAGCAAAAATGCTATGGAGTAAATAATCAGTCTTTGGAAGCCTAGAGCTTCATTAAAACATTAAATGAATTCAAAATAATAAATAACTCATTAATAATCACTGGGTACCCAATAAATATTTGAGTATTAAGAAACTATTATGTGAAGACCTGGTTCTGACTTCTGTACAGTATATTCCATAATTTTTGTTCTCTTTCTTTGACTTTAATCTAGATACCAGCGATATTAAATGGTAGCATAGTACAATGTAAAACAGGATGATTAGCATTTCATGCTAGGGCATGTCTTTCAGGTTGTCAGAATTATGAATTTTACACCTATTTAAGTCAGTTTCTTAGAGGGCTTTATTTTTAGCCCAAATTTCTTTGTTTATAGTTTCAAGAATTACTTCTCCAAATTAATTTATGTTGCCTAGGTAAAATATTACTTGGACATAATGCAGTTAGAAAAATCAGGCCTAAATCAGGAAAGTTTTAAAAGGATAGATGTAAAGGTGGAATTTATGTAATAAAACTTTTCCTTGATCATATTATAAAATCATAGCTTCCATTTTCTTAGGCCTCTACATTGTGTAGATATAGATTACAGCAAAAATTACCCTCTTTGAGCTCCTATTCCTGCAGAAAACAGAAAAAAATGCATACTCCATAAAACACTTCCTTTCTATTTTACTACAGTGAATTCATTAGGCTCTTTTTCACTCCTGAAACCAGACAGGCAATGCTAGAAAATCAAATTGAACCTCAAGGTACTATAAAAGTCAATTTAAGATCAGCAAGTAGAATATTGAAAATAATAATTAAATACACAAATCTACTGGCAGCTTTGCACTATTGCCTTATAAGGCAAAACAACCCTATCTTTCATGAAACCATACTACATAAAGCAAATGAAGTATCATTTTATTTTTGAGATAGATCTTTTCCCTCCAGGTTATACATTTAAATATTCAATACTTTATTTCTATTCAGATAAGGAGGAAAAGCCATCTGACTGAAAGATTCCATGAATCTAGTAGAAAAGATCACCATATGAGTCAAAGATGATAGTTTTTTGAATTTCTGCCATGCCATCTGCTTTAACTCATTGCAGAGGAGAATTAAAGCCATAAAATCATGTGGCTAGAAAACTCCAAAAGGGGTCAACCCAGAGAGATAAAGAAGCTCTACAACCATTTTTTTTTCAATAGAAAGAGTTCTCTGATTCCTGAAGTACATAAAAATTAGATATTGAAATTGGAAATTCAACAAAATATTATTTCAAATTTAAAAGTGACACTGGCTGAAACTGGTCAAAATCAAGTTACAATGCTCTGGACAGCTGTTTCTAATAAAATATATAAAAGTTATTTTCTGTGCATATTTTTCAATTCTAAAATACAGTATTTTATGATGAATAATGTATTGTTATGAGAAATGCATGATTTAAGAGCATATTTGCATTCATGCATCCAATCAAATTAACTACATTAGCAATCGAAATTATAGATTTTTCTACAGTGGGTTTTGTCTAAAAAAACAATTTTTAAGTTATTATTTTAGCGATTTTTATTACAGTAATACCCAATACAGTATTATAAATGTCAAAATACCAGTCACATTAATCTGTTACTACTATTGTCAGAAATCTTACTGACAGGATGCCTATAGGTAGGTTACTGGTCTTCGAAATATAAATTAAATGTTGAGATTTGCATTCCAGAAAATAGTATGTGGCCTAATAACATTTTAAGTATTAACTATAAGCTGCCTAAAGTCACCGTATTAAATTTGTAAAGTGCCTAAGACTTAAGAACTACTAAAAAGGAAAGCATTAAATAAAAAAAGAAAAACAGATAAATGGAAAAATGTAACTATGGCAGTGCTCACAATTCCCTTAACAGGAGCTGATACACTACTGAGAATGAAATGAATTATTTACATAAGTAGTCTGAGGATAAAGTACACTAAACCTACATAATATTAATAAACACTGTAGAAGCTATATTTTCATTAACACTCCATCTTCATAATAATCTTGTTCTAAATAAAGAGTTTTTTCAAGTTAATACATCAAATACTATATCTCACTTTTTCAAAATTATGTCTGTTAATAAAAATAGTGGATAATAATCCTAACAAGTTTAATTAAACTAGCAATAGCAAACACACTGTATATGAAAATGGATTTCAATTGATGGAGAGCCTATTTACAACTGCAGGTTTTCTGCAGTGTTTTATGGTTCAGCTTTAGGAAGCATGTCCATTTGCTGAAGTAAAGCATGACATCTGTTACATATTATTTTTTAAAGGTCATAATATTCTTTATTTTGAACACAGTATTATAAAAACCAACTAACTTTTCTATTGCAATTTAGTGATTATCACATTATTGCCTCAGCAAGAGAATGACCATTTTTGCTTATTCAAATTACCATTTATTAATGCCAAAGATACTTTGCTTCTAATGCAAAATTCAGCTGTATATACCAAAATCATTTCAATATCACAAGAGACAAAGGAATTCATTAAACATACCTTGATATGGAGCACTAAATCCACGATATCGGTGATTGCTGTCTGTAACAAAATGAAGCCTGAGCCAGTTTTTGTTGCTGATAATTGGTGGTGGTATATTCATCCCAGATAACCTGAATTATAAAAGACAACAACAACAAAATGTTTAAAAACTTTTCAACAGTAAATGTTTTCACTGAATTGGGACCCAAAAAAATGTATACCTGTATACAATATTCATGACATTTCATTTTTAATTTTTAAATACAAATAAATTTTATTTTATGCATAGGAAAGTCAATCATAGAGTGGTGCAACTCCAAACATGCTTTCTAATCAGGTACATATATTAATATAATAAAGTGTGAACTGGATATATTTTTTGATTCACCCAAATTTATTGCCTAGATAATAATAAACAAAAGGGAGGCTGAGCTAATGGTGGTGGTCCTTATGCTCCTCAAGTATATATTGATATGGTATAGTTAGAAAATAGACTTCAAAGCAATTGATATACTCTTTCCACCTAATATATTTTCCAAATTTCATATTCTAGGGCAAATTTCCCAATTTCTTTTCATAGGGCAAGCACTCTTTTAACGTGATTTCCAATACTATAAATTTTTGTGATTAACTTTCATTGTAATATATACTTCTATAATGCACTAGAGGTCTGCCCCAATTGACAGAAAACAGACTGTATTTTGGATGTATATTTATTCTCCATACATTTAGTCTTAAAGGTACCATTTCACAGTCTCCTTAAAACAAAGTAATTAGAGTAAAACTTTGAAACTATGCCCCAGACACTGGTCATGGTGAACAGATGAAGTAACTCTCTTGTTCTATATCTTCTGAAGATGTCCAGGGAAGCAGTTTCTCTAATTTCATTCAATAAAGGAATATTATACCTGTATACCTACTCATTTAAATCCTAGGTGCGTGCTATAAAGCCAAGATAAAATATTCTCAAAAGCTAAACTGCTACATAGTGAAGAAGGGGTCTTCATTAAGGTTTCCTAATAACCAGTATATGATGCATCTTTACTATTCTTCAAAACTTTTGCTTTTCTTCATCACACAGCAAAATAGCTGGTGTGTTTGTGTGTGTGTGTGTTGGGGGGGTGATTACAATTCTTCTCTCAGTGCTTTGCAGGCAGTCACTCTAGGGGACCCATAGGAGGAGATTAGAATATATGTTGTACACATTAACCAGTGTTGAGATGCAGACATGATGATGGAAAGACCCTTTACCAACATGTTCCCTTATTTCCCCCAAACCCTATTTTTCCCAGGATATTTGGGAACTAGCCATCACTTCTGTGGATGACTATCTGCCATGGCATAGAAATATGAATTCACCTTTACTGTATCATTGTAGGTACATGTATATGCACAGGTGTATAGAATGGTCTTGGCAATATTACTGTGTGATCCAATGTTCATGATGCTAACATGAACAAGATGGGTTCTATCACATAAATTTCTCACCCCTCCTTCTGCTTTGGAATACATCTTTTCTAACTTTTCTCGATTAATGCCCAATTTTTTCTTTCATAGGGGTGACTCTGTTTGTTGATGCAACTGGCTCCTTTTTTCATTCTGAATTAAGCAAATTAAGATACATATATACCTTTATAATGTTAAAACTCAAGTTTTAAATTTTTACCTCTTTACTTTCAAAACTATTCAGGTTATGTTTACCTTTGCTGGTTGGTTGGTTTGGAATTGAAAAGCAATTCAATGAGAAAGTATTTAGATTTGGTACAATTATATTTTCAATAGACTAGCCTGTTTCATGCCAGGTTTTTATTTACAATTTGGTTCTCTTCACTTCCTTGATTTGATGCCCATAAATATCCACTAGGGAAAGTTTAAATTATTTTTTTAATATTTTATTTATTTATTTGACAGAAACAGAGACAGCCAGCGAGAGAGGGAACACAAGCAGAGGGAGTGGGAGAGGAAGAAGCAGGCTCATAGCAGAGGAGCCTGATGTGGGGCTCGATCCCATAACGCCGGGATCACGCCCTGAGCCGAAGGCAGACGCTTAACCGCTGTGCCACCCAGTTGCCCCCGTTTAAATTATTTTTGACAGTCTGCACACATTTCTAAGTATAATGAGACTATAATACATGGATGGTTGTAATACATTAAAGTACAGAATTTGGAAAGAGGCCCTTAGAAGATCCAATATATGAGAAACAACTCAACAAGGATATCAACAAAAGTGAGAGAGGAAAGAAGATGAAATAGACAATAAAAAGGATAAACTTCCCATCTTTCCCAGGGACATCAAAGATAATTTCAGCAACAGAGGGTAGAAAAGGCAAGTAATACCTACTATGGAACTATAGTTTGTAACCTGAATTCACCTTCAGAAACTGAGAAGGGTAGAACTGAAGATATTAGAGCTGCAGTAGCTAGAGGCACCATGCACATGAGATGGAGCAAATAATGGCAATTTAACAGGGGTGCAAATAATAAGATATTCTTGACAGCCTCAATGCTTCAGCTTTTGAAGCAGACTTATAGGTAAGCCAAGACACTGAACCAGAAAGCAAGTGCACCACAGGATCTCTCCTTCGAAATGATAGTCCCCTAGTATTGCATATTAATAAAGATAATTTATACAATGTGGCTTTGTCTGTGTCTAATGGCCCAATCTGGGAAATGCATGTACATATATCTGCACCATATTTCATATGCTGTCAGGACATCTTGGAAGTGGAGGATTGAGAATAAGTGCTGCCTAGAAAGATTCCATTAAATTAATTAATTTAGATCATTTATTAAATACTTAAGGACACATTTCCTAAATATAACTCATTGTATTCCTAAATCATATCACTATGGTCATTTGAAGGTACACATATACGGGTTCATTCTAGTACAAAGTCAGTGAGAATCATCTCTCAATAATGAAGAGATTCGGTACATTCAACAGTTATTTACTGAGCACTGAATATATGACAAACACTGATACCAAGGGTTGGAAATATAGTAGTAAATAAGACAAACAATATCCACAATCCTGCAAAGTGAAAATAAAGGCAACTTAGATAAATCAATAAGATAATTTCAGATGGTGGCAAATTATGCACAAAAACATTAAAAAGTAACATGACAAAGAATGCCTAGAAATGAGGTTTCACTTGTTTTAATACCTTTTCCATTTTACATTCAAAACAGCCACACTCATGATTATATGTATTAAATTACTAAGTGGATTTTAGGAGAATTAAATAAAATAAATTTATGATAATGATAAATGTCATAAATTTATAATCTACTATTGTTATTTGTATCCAAGAAGAATCCAAAACCTGTCTTTTGAGTAATTAATAAATTGGAATGGACAGGGTAAATTAATAATGACATCAAATTTCATTGTTTATTCAATATAAAAATACAATAATACACTGTAACTTGCCAATATTAATCTTTACAAAATTTTTTATTTATATGATTTCCTGCAGAAATAACTAAATAAATCATAAACTGATATTTACTTACTTATTTTAATAAACTGATATTTAAATCAGATGCAACATTTTTTATTGTAGCTATTGCCTTAGAGAATATGACTGTAATCAGTACAAAAAAAATTTAATCAGTTAAGTGTAAGAAAGCTGAGAGAATCACAGATCTTTACCAGTTTTTAGAAGTGTCAAAATCAGAGGGAGTTAAGATGGCGGACGAGTAGGGGACCCCTTTTTCATCCGGTCCCCTGAGTCAAGTTGGATAGTACCAGACCAGCCTGAATACCCACAGAATCAGCCTGAGACGCAGGAAGATACATCTGGATCTCTACAAATGAACATCTACAGCGCTGAGTATTGAGGTACGAAGCGGGGAGCCGTTAAACCGCACACAGATCTCGGAAGATAAACAGAAGGGCGAGGGAGCCGCTGTGTCAGGGCCCCTGGAAGCGGTGGCCACCTGCACGGGGGAGCAGACGGACTCGCGGACGGCACCCGCAAGAGAACAGACTGAGACCATGAGCTGTGGAATGCACGCCACCAGACTGAAATGGAGGGAGCTCCGGTGCACTCAGTGGAACCAGACTGAGACCTGGAGCTCTGAAGCCCGCGGGGGCGGCTGGTGGCTGGTGGCTGGCAGCTGGCAGTGTTAGAAACACAAAGGACAGAGACCCGCCAGCCCTGGAAGTGAAGGCTGGGACGCTGGGCATGGGGCGCACGTCCCAGGACGCTGCAGGGTTGAGCAGCACCAACAGAAACAGAGGTAAAGGGGCCAGAACATCAGTGGAGAATGGTAAGCGATCCCTCTGTTCTGAGACAGAGGCTGAGATTCGGCTACTGCTGCTCTGACTCTCAGAAGAGGCACAGCAAACCGCCAGGGAAAGCCGCCAGAGAACAAAAGGCTGGAAAAACCGGCTCACAGTGTGTCCATCCCCATCTCCCCTTCCAGGGGACACGGAGACTCTACCCAAACAGGGTTGCCTGGGTATTAGCACGGCAGGCCCCTCCCCCCGAAGGCAGGCTGAAAAATCAAGAAGCCCACATCCCTAAGATCCCTATAAAACAAGTGCGCACTGCCTAGGTCCCAGTCAATAATTTGGGCTCTGGACAACCCCGCAACCTCTCCTAATCAGAATGACGAGAAGGAGAAATCTCCCCCAGCAAAGAAAAGACAATGAGTCTGTAGCCTCTGCCACAGAACTAATGGATATGGATATAACCAAATTATCAGAAATGGAATTCGGAGTAAATATGGTCAAGAGGATGTGTAGACTTAAAAAAAGCATTAACGAAAATGTTAATGAGAATATAGAACTTTCTAAGTGTGGAAATGATAGCGAATCTGGAAGAAATTAAAAATTCTATGAGCCAAACGCAGTCAAAACTAGAGGCTCTGACAGCCAGGGTGAATGAGGCAGAAGAAGGTATCGGCAAATTGGAGGATGGGTTAGTAGAAGAGAAAGCTAAAATAGAATCTGGACTCAAAAAAATCCACGCTCAGGAATGTAGGCTACAGGAGATTACTGACTCAATGAAACGTTCCAATGTCAAAATCATCGGCATCCCCGAGGGGGTGGAGAAAAAGAGAGGTCTAGAAGAGATATTTGAACAAATCGTAGCTGAAAACTTTCCTAATCTAGCAAGGGAAACCAACATTCATGTCCAAGAGGCAGAGAGGACCCCTCCCAAGCTCAACCACGACAAAGTCACATCATAGTGCAATTCGCAAATATTAGATCCAAGGCTACAGTATTGAAAGCGGCCAGGGCAAAGAAATTTCTCACGTACCAAGGCAAAGCTATCAGAATTATGTCAGACCTGTCTACGCAGACCTGGAATGAGAGAAAGGGTTGGGGGGCCATTTTTAAAGCTCTTTCAGAGAAAAATATGCAGCCAAGGACCCTTTATCCAGCAAGGCTGTCATTCAGAATTGATGGAGAAATAAAGACCTTCCAGAATCACCAGTCATTGACCAATTTCGTAACCATGAAACCAGCCCTACAGGAGATATTAAGGGCGGTTCTATAAAAGTAAAAAGGCCCCAAGAGTGATACAGAACAGAAAGTCACAATCTATGGAAACAAAGACTTTACTGGCTAAATGGCATCATTAAAATCATATCTCTCAATAATCAGTCTCAATGTAAATGCCCGAAATGCTCCCATAAAACACCACAGGGTTGCAGATTGGATAAAAAGACATGACCCATCCATTTGCTGTCTACAAGAGACTCATTTTGAACCTAAAGATACATTTAGACTAAAGTAAAGGGATGGAATAACATCTTTCACACCAATGGACCTCAAAAGAAAGCTGGGGTAGCAATTCTCATATCAGACAGATTGGATTTTAAACTAAAAACTATAGTAAGAGACACAGAAGGGCACTATATTATTCTTAAAGGATGTATCCAACAAGTGGATATGACAATTCTAAGTATATATGCTCCCAACAGGGGAGCAGCAAGATACACAAGCCAACTCTTAATCAGAATAAAGAGATATGTAGATAAAAATATGTTCATAGTAGGTGACCTCAACACCCCACTATCAGAAATAGACAGAACACCCTGGCAAAAACTAAGCAAAGAATCAAAGGCTTTGAATGCCATACTCGAAGAGTTGGAACTCAAAGATATATATAGAACACTACACCACAGACCCAAAGAATACTCATTCTATTCTAATGCCCATGGAACATTCTCAAGAATAGACCATGTTCTGGGACACAAAACAGGTCTCAGCCAATACCAAAAGATTGAAATTATCCCCTGCATATTCTCAGACCACAACGCTCTGAAATTGGAACTCAACCACAAGGAAAAACCTGGAAGAAACTCAAACACTTGGNCTGGAACTCAACCACAAGGAAAAATTTGGAAGAAACACAAACACTTGGAGACTAAGAACATTCCTGCTCAGGAATGATTCGATAAACCAGAAAATCTAAAATCAATTTAAACAATTTATGGAGACCAACAAGAATGAAAACACAAAGGCCCAAAAACTATGGGATACTGCAAAGACAGTCCTAAGGGGGAAATACATAGCCATCCAAGCCTCACTCAAAAGAATAGAAAAATCTAAAATGCAGTTTCTATATTCTCACCTCAAGAAACTGGAACAGCAACAGAGGGACAGGCCTAACCCACTGACAAGGAAGGAGTTGACCAAGATTAGAGCAGAAATCAATGAATTAGAGACCAGAACCACAGTAGAGCAGATCAACAGGACTAGAAGCTGGNGAACTGATCAACAGAACTAGAAGCTGGTTCTTTTAGAGAATCAATAAAATTGACAGACCACTGGCAAGACTTTTCCAAAAGAATAGAGAAAGGACCCAAATTAATAAAATTATGAATGAAAAAGGAGAGGTCACAACCAACACCAATGAAATTGGAAGGATTATTAGAAACTTTTATCAACAGCTATATGCCAATAAATTAAGCAATCTGGGAGAGATGGAGGCCTTCCTGGAAACCTATAAACTACCGAGACTGAAACAGGATGAAAGACCTCAATTTGAGATAGGAATCCAGCAAAATCCTAGAGGAGAAGATAGCAGCAACCTCTACAACATGGGCCAAAGCAACCTTTTTCATGACACATCTCCAAAGGCAAGGGAAACAAAAGATAAAATGAACTTATGGGACTTTATCAGGATAAAGAGCTTCTGCACAGCCAAGGAAACAGTCAAAAAAACTAAGAGGCAGCCCACGGAATGGGAGAAGATATTTGCAAATGATGCTATAGATAAAAGACTGGTACCCAAGATCTACAAAGAGCTTCTCAAACTCAATACATGAGAAACAAGTAAACAAATCATAAAATGGGCAGAAGATATGAACAGACACTTTTCCAATGATGACATACACATGGCTAACAGACCTATGAAAACATGTTCAAAATCATTAGCCATCAGGGAAATTCAAATCAAAACCACATTGAGATACCACCTTACGCCAGTTAGAATGGCAAAAATTGACAAGGCAAGAAACAATTGCTGGAGAGGATGTGGAAAAAGGGGATCCCTCCTACATTGTTGGTGGGAATGCAAGTTGGTACAGCCACTATGGAAAACAGTGTGGAGGTCCCTTAAAAAGTTAAAAATTGAGCTACCCTATGATCCAGCCATGGTACCAGTGGGTATTTACCCCAAAGATACAGACGTAGTGAAGAGAAGGGCCATATGCACCCCAATGTTCATAGCTGCATTGTCCACAATAGCTAAATCGTGGAAGGAACCGAGATGCCCTTCAACTGATGACTGGATTAAGAAGTTGTGGTCCATATATACAATGGAATATTACTCAGCTATCAGAAAGAACGAATTCTCAACATTTGGCTGCAACATGGACAGCACCAGTGGAGATAATGCTAAGTGAAATAAGTCAAGCAGAGAAAGACAATTATCATATGATTTCTCTCACCTATGGAAGATAAGAACTAGGAAGATCGGTAGGGGAAGAAAGGGATAAAGAAAGGGGGGTAATCAGAAGGGGGAATGAAACATCAGAGACTATGGACTATGAGAAACAAACTGAGGGCTTCAGAGGGAAGGGGGTGGGGGAATGGGATAGACTGGTGATGGGTAGTAAGTAGGGCACGTACTGCATGGTGCACTGGGTCTTATACGCAACTAATGAATCATCGAACTTTACCTCAGAAACCAGGGATGTACTGTACGGTGACTAACATAATATAATAAAAAAAATTAAAAAAAAAAGAAGTGTCAAAATCTATTTTAAGCCTTTGTCTTTGGTTTATAACTCTCTTGTCAGACACTTATTGCTGTCATCCAATGACCTCTGTTGTCAAATCTCTTAAAGCTAGCACTTGGAACAACAGTTATCCTCTTTGAGGCTTTAACATCTATTTTTTTTTAATCTTTCCAATGCCCTAAAATCATTCAAACCTAATGACCTGTCTTTCCTCATCTTCTGTACCCTCAGACCTCAAGCCCAGAATTTTTCAAATCACTGAAAATCTCACTCTCCCAACATAGTTCTCCTATACTTTTCTAATTTTACTTCTTTCTCTCTCTTGCTTTCTCTCTCCCTGTCTCCCCCTTTCCTTCTTTTACTCTTTTTGACCCACTTCTTTCTCTGGCTTCCTTGCCCTCCAAGATTTTGTGAGATCAATTGTTCTACTTTGACCTGTAAAAATTTCCTAAAATTCATTCTTCCATCTTAACTCAAGACCTTTTCATGAACGTCTCTTTAAGGCTAAAATGACTCTATATATTTTACCTTCATTTGCTTACTTAATCATTCTCAGTGAAGCCAGTCTTAAAGTTTCAAGGTTGAGATAAACACCCAATCTCCTCTGTCCTCACAGAGATCTTTTGCATAGTCTTATCACATCATTTATTTGTATAGTAGTACGTTTTCCATCCTCACTACTATTTTACATATCCTTTGAAGATAGGTTATTAAATTCCTGGTGCTGAGCACAATGATTGATGAATAGTGGGTGTACACTGATGTTATTTATCAAGAAAATACATGAATATAAGCTGTTTGGGTGCGTGCCCTCTTTGAGTACTTCTTATGGCACTTATCACAACATTCATATGATTATATTGCACATGTTCTATAGATAAGGAGTTAATCCATAAGCACATTTCAAATTATAGATAATGAACATACACTAATCAAATTAAGTAAAATCCTATCACAAAATTTCTCAAAGTATGTTCTAATAAATATTAGCCACAAAAATTGCCTTTGGGGATGAGGGAAGGTACCCCAGTCAAAAAGACTTTGAATTATTGTTTTGTAACCATATCCCCCTCTTCTAGATTTTTTTTGTAAAGTTTTAACACAGAATTTCTTAAAATTATTTCAACAATAACTCTCCCATTCCCATACTTTGACATAAAATCAAATAACATGTTGTACATTTATTTAACAGAACCCTTTCAGAAACCACTTATTTTATGTATTCGTTTATGTCTGGAAAGAAATGTGTTTCATGGTCTCAGGAAAAACCAGCATCTTTAAAAACAGTCAATCAAGAAAAACTAATAAAGTTTCTATTATGCTCTACAGCCTATTGCAAGTTAGAAAATTATTTTAGCAACAAAAGTAATCTATTTCTGGGATGACATTAAAGGCACTAATCTTCCACGCCATGCAAATCATGAGTACTCTGTATGGAGTCTACAGATATCCACACTGACCAGACTGTGCTTTTTTTCAACACAGATGTCTGTGTTCTTGGTTAGATATTTAAAAGTCACTGAACTGCAGAGCACACCATCCTATGTGGTTTTAACAAGAGCATTAAGAAACTAAGCATTGTATTATACAGTCCAATTATTCAGAAGCCAGGTGTTATAAAGTATTTACAAAGCAAATGAGAGAAGCGGCTACACTAAATTTTCTTCTCTTTCCATACCCTCTCCCCCTTTACTGACACAGCCCACTTACTTACCCCCATCTCCACCCTGACTTTGGTTTCCCACATAGTACCTATTTCTCTGATCTATCTTATAGAAATTTTTCTTATAAAAATTGGATGTTGTAGAATAGTGTTACTTTTATCTAAACATATGCTTCAGGAAAATCTCTTTATATTTTCAAATATAATGTGTGTGTGTCCAGCTACCAAAATTTAATGAAGATGAAATAGAAAAGTTTAATAGTACTAAAACCATTTCAAAATTGAACCTGCAATTGAAAACTAGCAAAAAACCTCCACATCCAGATATTAATAGAGAATTCTACTAAACATATAAAGAATTAACAACAATTTTACCCATTCGTTTCCAGAAAACAGAAGAGGAGGGAACAATTCTCAACTAATTTTAGAAGGTTAGTATTACACTTTTTTTTGAAGATTTTATTACTTATTTATTTGAGATAGAGAGAGAGTGAGAGCACAAGCCAGGAGACAGAGGGTTAAGGAGAAGCAGGCTCCTCACTGATCAGGGAGTCTGACACAGGGCTCAACCCCAGGACCCTGGGATCACTACCTGAGCCTAAGGCAGATGCTCAACTGACTGAGCTACTCACGCACCCTGGTTAGTATTATACTATTAATAAAACCAGACAAGGTCAGCACAAAAACCAAAAATAAATAAAAATAAAAAACAAAAACAAAAAACTTCAGACCAATATCTCTCATGAACTTAGATACCAAAACCCTCAAGAAAATATCAGCAAATTGAATTCATCAAGGTATAAAAAGAATTACACACCATGACCTAGTGAGATTTATTCAAATTATGTAAGTCTGGCTCAATCTTGAAAATCAATTAATGTAATCCACTGTACCAACAGGCTATAAAAAATTTAATAATCAGATCAATAGACACAGAAAAAAGCATTTCACAAAATCCAACATCCTTTCATGATAAAAACTCTCAGCAAATTAGGAAGAGAGGGAACATCCTCAACTGGATAAAGAACATGTACAAAAACCTGTAACATAATACTTAATACTGAATTACTGAATGTTTTTTATTAAGATCAGGAACAAAGTACATGGCTCTTATTCAATACTGAGCTAAAGGTTCTGGTGAATCCATAAGGCATGGAAAAGAAATTAAAAGGAATATATCTTGGAAAGAAAGAATTTGTCCCTACTTAAGATGACATGATTATTTATGTAGAAAACCCCAATCTACAAAATAAACTCCTAGAACTATTAAGTGTATTCAACCTGGTCACTGGATACAAGATGAATTTTTAAAAATTCAATTTCTAAATAATAAGAATGAACATGTGGAAATTGAAAAGAAAATTTACAATTTTTTTAAATAAAATTAAATACTTAGGTAAAATCTAGTATATCACTTATAGGGTCTGTATCAGGAAAATTAAAAATGCAATAAAAAATCAAAGACATAAGTAAATGAAAAGACATGCCATGTTCCTGAACTGAAGACTTACCATAGTAAAGATATTAATTCTCCCAAAAATAATCTATAGTTTTAATATAATTCCTACTGAAATTCCAGGAAACTCTTTTTGTAGACATACACAAGGTAATTATAAAATGGACGCAGAAAGGTACAAGACCCAGGACAGATAAAACAAATTTGAAAATGGAGAATAAAGTCCAAGTAAACAATAGTCTTTTCAATAAATGATGCTGGGACAATTGAACAACCATAGGAAAAAAATAAACCTCAGTCTAAAGTTCACACTTGAAAAAATTAAACATCTATATATGATTTTAAAAAGTCTCAGCAAACTGATAAAATATTCAGTCTGATAAAGGACATTCATGAAAAAGGAACAGCTAATGTAATTCTGATAATTCTTAAAGGTGAATAACAGTGCTTTCCCTGTAAGATCAGAAACAAATTATAGATGTCCACTCTCACCATTTCTATTCAGCACTGAATTTGAAGTTCCTGCTAGTGCAATAAAGCAAGAAAAGTTAGACATGCCGATGTTAAAGAATAAAATTGTCTTTGTTTTCAGAGGACATGACGGTCTACATAGAAAATTTCTATAAATCTACAAAATGCTAGCAAACCTCATGGATGAATTTATCAAGATCTCAGGAAAGAAAATGAATGTACAAAAATCAATTGTATTTCTGTGTCTTAGCAATAAGCAATTGAAAACTGAATTTTTTAATAAAGTACCATTTACAATATCATAAAAATAATTGAAACATGAATAAATATAGCAAAATATAGGTCATTTTAATATGCTTTAAACTGCAAATAATAGATAAGTCACATTTATATACTTAGATAACCTAAGTAGATAGAGAGATATACCTATATTCATTTATAGGAAGATTCAACATGGTTATGATGCCATTTTCCCCAATTAATATATAAATTCAGTAAATTCTTGTGAAAATCTCAACAGAAATGAATGATGCTAAAATTCATATGGAAATATAAATTACCTGGAATAAGCTTTTTTTTATTTTTTATTTTTTTTAAAGATTTTATTTATTTATTCAACAGAGATAGAGACAGCCAGCGAGAGAGGGAACACAAGCAGGGGGAGTGGGAGAGGAAGAAGCAGGCTCATAGCGAAGGAGCCTGATGTGGGGCTTGATCCCATAATGCCGGGATCACGCCCTGAGCCGAAGGCAGACGCTTAACCGCTGTGCCACCCAGGTGCCCCTGGAACGACTTTTTTTTTAAAAAAAGAACTTAATTAGATGATTCATACTAGTTGATTTTAGACTGTCAGTCTACAGTAATAATGATGAGGTGTTGCTGATCTGTTATACACACAGATAAATGAAAGAAAACAGAAAGTCTAGAAATAAATCTACAAATATATAACCAATTGATTTTTAACAAAGAATTCAAGGTAACTGAATAAAGAAAAAATATCTTCTGAACAAATGGTGTGGAACTGAGTATGTTAATACCCAAAAAAATAAGGAAACATATCTCAGCCCCTACATAAATATTAACTCAAAATGGATTGCAGACATGAAAGTAAATGCAAAAAATATTAAAACTTCCATAAAAATGCCTGAGAGAAAAATCTGCGGATTAGTGAGAGATTTCTTAGATAAGAGAGAAAAAACATGAATTATTTAAAAAAATAAGTTGGGCTTCATATTTAAACAGTTCTGCTCATGAAAATACACCATTAAGAAAAGTAAATGACAAGCCATAGACAAGGAGAAAATATTTCTGATGCACATATTTAAAAAAGAAACGTATCTACAATACAGAAAGAATTTTCCAAATTATCAAGACAGCAGATGACTCAATAAAAAAATTGGTAAAAAGTTTTGAACATTTCATGGAAAAAAGAGATACAGAAAACAAAGAAGCACATGAAAAAGAAGCTCAAATTAAAATGAAATACCACTATCCACTTAGAAAACTGACTAATAGGAATATTCCACTGAGACCTAATATACTCATTAAAATGATTATTATTTAAAAAACTGAAAATTTCAAGATTGGTGAGAATGAAGAACAATTTGAACGTTTATATCTGGCTGGTGGAATGCAGTGTGGTATAGCCACTTTGGAAAACAGGTTAGCAACTTCTTACACAATATACAATTATTGTTTAACTTAGCAATCACATTCCTAGTTATTTATCTAAGAGAAATGAAAACCTATATCCATACAAAGACCTGTACACAAGTGTTTGTCTTCATTATGTCTTCATCTTCTTTCATAATCAACAAAAACTGACAAGTGGTGAATAAATAAGTAGATCTGGTAGATTCTTACAATTATGCTCTATTCACCCATAATAAGGAATGAACTACTGATACTTGTAACAATATAGATGAATCTCACACGCACTGTTAAGTGAAAGAATAGATATACTATATACGATGTGACTGCATATTGTATAATTTTTTTTTCATATGACATTCAAAGAAAAGGAAAGACAGTCACAACAATGGTTGACAAAACCTGGAGGTGAGGAGGGAGAAGTGACTAAAATGGTACACGAGGAAATTTTGAGGTGAGGGAAACATTCGACATCTTTATTTTGGCTACATGATTGTATATGTTTGTAAAAATGCACTGCATGGCTAAGAATGTTGAATTTTAATGTAAAATACTCTTCCATAAACCTGACTTTAAGAAAACAAATAATTTTAGGAGATTTTGGCTTGCCTGTCAATAACATTAACAAAATAATATATATATTTCTTGCGTGGAGCAAATAATTGGAACAAAATAAATATATTCACTCAAAGGAAAGAACAGTAAGTCATTTTAAATTCTTGAAAAATATCATCCTCTTCATAACTAGAGAAATTAAACTTCAAATATCATTTTACATATATATGCAAATATATATTCAACTATGAATATTCTAAATTGTTTTTCCTTGCATAATTGATTAATACTTGCAGTTTTAACCATAATTACAACCTCCATATATTTATTGCCAATACATTTTTTCTTTAGGTCTCCTGAATTGAAAATGATCTAAAAAGCAAATGTTTGAAAAACAAAAAATATATACAAATTAGCCAACCATTTACTTTATCTGTTTGAGTCCAATAATTTCATTTATCTCTCTCACTGAACTAACTAAAATAAATAGTTATGTTGGAGCTAGATTTCATTTTTTTTCATGTCACAATTTTTTGTAGCATAGCAGCTAAAGAGCATAGGAAATGTTGAATATAAATGATGAATGTATGTATACTCAAGTCATGGTTACAGTATAATTCCTAACTTTCCCATCATTTTTTTTCATATTGTAAGCACAGCAATGTATGAATACTTTTGATTCAATGACTGAATTTTCAATTTTACCTCCATCACTAAACAGAGCTCTTATTTCTATTTTCCTAGAAATGGAAATTGAATAGCTTCAAATTTACTCAGTGAGATGTAAATACCTTCAAAGAACCATTCAAGAGCATCACTGATCTACATCTCCAAATACCACCATATGTAAAGTATTATACGAGGAAAATGTAAAATATTAAAGATTATACATAAATGAGAAAGGATATGGCTGAACAGTCCAAAGAAGGTACACCTCAATTCTGCTCCACTTCCCTTTCCCTCTATCTCCCTTCTGAAAAATCACAGAAACAAATCAAAATAAACAAAACAAAAACAGTTGGAATAGAGTTTCTTATAATATTATTCCTATTTCTATGGATTATCTCTATTTCACAGATTACCATACTTATAATAAATAAGTACATAAATAAATATACAATCTGCAAGACTTGTCAATTATGATTTATGGGGGCTATTAAAATTTTCACAAATTCCCTAATTTCTTACTTCTCCACCTAAAGTACTTAAGTAGACATTTTAGCAAATGAACTACTCACACATTTTGTCAGGTTAATATTAGTAATAATAATGTACAGTATTTATTGAGGGCTATTTACTATGTACTGCATATTACTCCAAGCATACTTGTTTAATTCCAGAAAATAATACCTATGTATTATGAAATGCAATGAAGTAGAGATTTTAATTATGGTGGACTGTTGTGCAATATGTAAATTTGTAAATACTGCTATTTTATTGGTCAGAAAACCATCACAGTGTTTATTCCAGCTATTCTAAGAGAAGTGGTCATTATAATTTATAGCTAAATAATCCAGTGGGAATTTAACATTTGTTAAACTCATATAGTGTCTGACAGTTTAAGACAAGGCTTATAATAAGCTCTCAGAAAGCTTAAACTGACTAATCATATCCGTACTGCCCAATGCAATTACTTTAGTATATGTTCAATGTTGTTTACTTTAGATGTATTACTTTGTTTCCCCTTTTATTTATGCCATTGTCAAGCTTATGATTCCAAAAAAAATGCCTGATGAATGATATTTTCTACATCATTTACCTTTTCATTTTCCTGTATTAGTCTCAGTTATTTTTCTTCCTCTCAATTTATTTTATGAACAGTCAGGTTTTAGATTACCTCAAGTCCGGTGTTTTGTATTACATTGAAGACTTTGTAATTTTACTTGGGAAAAAAATCATTTAGAGATATAATTATCTTTTCTACTATGTGTTTAATTTTGATATTAATTGTTAACCAAATCTGTAAATCTCCCAAGTTCCAAGATCTCACATTACTTTTGCTTAGGACATAGGGAAGGATTAAAAGATTTATCATTCCTGGGGTGCCTGGGTGGCTCAGTCATTAAGCGTCTGCCTTTGCCTCAGGGCATGATCCCAGATTCCTGGGATCGAGCCCCGCATTGGGCTCCTCCACTGGGAGCCTGCTTCTTCCTCTCCCACTCCCCCTGCTTGTGTTCCCTCTCTTGCTGGCTGTCTCTCTCTCTGTCAAATAAAGAAAATCTTTAAAAAAATTTTTTAAAAAAAAAAGATTTATCATTCCTGACCAAAAAAAAAAAAAAATAGCAAAGCAAAACAGAAGCTGAAAACCATGTTTTATTAATTTCACAACAAAAAAATGCAAACATACTCAGGAAGAATTTTGAAGTAAATGTAATAAAGGAACTACATATTGAGTTGTGGGAAAGGAACCAAAATGGAATTCTGTGTTACCAAGGGTAATAGGTTTCCATATTACCTATAGTCCAAATGGGAATTCATTCCCAACCTGTGAAAAATGGGAATGCCTGCACACAGTGAGACCTGGTTCTGGGGATTGTTACGGAGGATAAAGTTAGTCCTTTCTATGGCTAAACTCTCAACGAAGCCAGAGGACAAGGGAAGGCAGAGCAAGGGAGTTGAATGTGGATTGAGGGCAAAGAGAAAGGCAGAGAGAATAGCAGCATACTTGCCAACGTGCTCACTGTTTATTTAAAGATACCAGAGATGCAAGGCTGTCTAGTCACAAGACAAGAAAACTATAGCCTGAATATATATAATAAAGTCAAACATTCATAAAGGCAATATAAAAATCATCATAAAGGATAGATAATGTTGATAGCAATGTCTTTTTTCCTAAGCTAAGAAGCCATTCAACAAATAATTGCCAAGAGGCTTCTATATACCAAGCATTCTTGCTGGGTATGCATGAGTGAACACAGTGCCAGCTTTTTCTTTGTAGTGGAAGAACATTATATAATAGATTTTTAGCAAGATTAACAGCAGAAATGGTAAATCTGTGTATAATGAAGTAGAGGAGAATAAAAAGACTGGCATTAAGGGGTGCATGGTCTAGGAAACTTTCTCACCTCCCCTAATACTCTGAGTAAACGGAACATATTCTAACAAGGTGAGTGTGAAATCTCTAGTAGCTCTGGGAAGTGTCCACATGGTCCATGGAAACACTGGGCTACCACAGAAGGAGCTTTTGACTAGAAGCCCTTGCAAAAAAAAAAAAAAATTCTGGGGATACATTAGTATAAAGCACGCATTTGAACCACCTCACACCTGCCAAAATGGATAAAATTAACAACACAGGAAACAACGGATGATGGCAAGGATGTGGAGAAAGGGGAATGCTATTATACTGTTGGTGGGAATTCAAACTGGTGCAGCCACTCTGGAAAACAGCATGGAGGTTCTTCAAAAAATAGAACCACTATATGATCCAGTAACTGCACTACTAGGTATTTACTCAAAGGATACAAAAATACTGATTCAAAGGGGCACATGCACCCTGATGTTTATAGCAGCAATGTCCACGATAGCCAAATTATGGAAAGAGCCCAAATATCCCTTGACTGATGAATGGATAAAGACAATGCAGTGTGTGTATGGGAGGGGGGGATATATTGGAATATATAATGGGATATTACTCAGCCATCAAAGAGAAAGAAATCTTGCCATTTGCAATGATGTGGATGGAGCTAGAGTGTATTGTGCTGAGCAAAATAAGTCAGTCAGAGAAAAACAAATACCGCATGGTTTCACCTAATTATGGAATTTAAGAAACAGATGAACATAGGGGAAAGAAAAAAATAGAGAAAGGGAGACAAACCATAAAAGAGACTCTTAACTATAGAGAACAAACTAAGGGTTGCCAGAGGGGAGGAGGGCTGGGGGTGGAATAAAAGGAAGATAGGTATTAGAGAGGGTACTTGTGATGAGCACTAGGTGTTGTATGTAAGTGATGAATCAGTAAATTCTACACCTGAAACTAATATTACACTATATGTTAACTAACTGGAATTTAAATAAAAACTTGAAACATTAAAAAACAAAGAAAATCACATGCATTTGTCTCTGGATTTCCTCCTAAAATAGAACTTATACTGACAGAATTTGTAATGGTTAGAGTTAGAAAATGACTGCCTTTTATTTTTGGATATTTCCTTTTTCTTCATGCCATTTTATCTTCTTATACAATTTTAAAGCTAATAACTATTAACATGACAAACTGGGAATGAATTCTGCTCTTCTATATCGTATTTCAGCTCAGATACGATTTTGTTCCTCAGAGTTCTCCAAATATATTTTTTAAAAATAGAATGTATTTTTAAACTAATTTTATAAAATAGTGTTCTATGAAGTACATGGAATTAGGAATGTTCACTAAATTAATATCATAGTAGAAATATTCCATAGTATATTTCTGTGAATATCTTTGAATAATGTTCATCAAATAAACACAATAGTAAAACAAATTTAAGCATATTTTATCTACATTTCTCTTCTATCAGTTTGAGTTAAATATAATATGTGGGTTTATAAATATGAATATAGGTGTTTATATTTAGGATCTTTTTAAAATTCATATTTATAATTTTATTTTATATAACCAAATTTCAAATAAATATTCAATAAATAGCTTCAATTAAATAAATGGATTTTTAGAAGAAAGTTAAATTGTTATATACAATTAGCTTAAGCGTTCATATATGAGAGATATATTCACAAACACAATTTTTATATAATTCTATGTGTGTACATGCACAGAGTCAAGAATTTATCTAGATAAAGCATTAATTATGGAATTATCCCCTCTAGGATACTGATCATATTAACTATATTTCTCATGGCCTCCACACACCTTTATTTGGGTTTTGTCTTTTAGAAAGAGGAGAAAGAAGAAAAGGACATTGATGTCTGTGCATGTGGACTGGGACAGTAACAAGTAGTTTGAAACTGAAGAAGAAAAAAGGGGAGAAGAAAAATCATATTATGCTGATTTAAATGAACAATGAGATATTGCAGAAGTGGCCAGATAGTTGGCAACAAAAAATCAAATAGGTAAAATATATACCCATACTCCAAAACAGTGTCAAATAAAACACTTTAGTACTTCCCCTTTAATCTATTCAACAATGATTTTTTTCATTCACCATTGCCCTATGAATATTAATTGATCACTTTATAAGCATGGGTACCCTCCAAGATAGTGGGGATAGGTATCAAAAAAAAAAAAAAAGAAAAAAGAAAAAGGTACCAAAGATATAATCCTCAAGGAGCTTCTATTCTGATTGGAAGAGAAAGATAATAAACATAAATGTCATACAACTTGCCAGATAGTGATAAGCATGACAAGTAAAACTAAGTAATGTGAGCAAGATAGAGAGTGATATAGTTAGACAGATCTCTGATAATGGCCCCTCTAGCTGAGTTTTGAAGGAAGTGAAGTCATGAGCCATGTAGTTATATCACATATGGCATATATATGGAAACTTGAACAGGGCTCTAAGGCTAGGGTGAAGTGACTGAGAAAGGCAACAGTCATAGGTGGTATTTGAGGGTTAGAAGTCAGCCAGGTTGTACACAATCTTGTTGAGTTATTGTACAGTCTTGAAATTTCATTCTCCTTTATATGTGAAGCCACCAGAATTTAAAAACAATAGAGGAGTGTCAGGTCTGATTTGCATTTTATAAAGACTGAGCCAATGTGTTGAATAGAGTAGGGTTGCTATAAGAGGAGGCTGCTTGACTTATTAAGTGACAGTTGCTGACAAAGTCTAGGAATAGAGTTTATGGCAGCAGAGTTTGATAGGTTATTTTCTGATTTAAATTTGCTGAGAGTCATAGGAGTTTATGAGAAAGGAGTCAAACATGGCTTCAAAATTTTGGTTAACTGAGAAATGGACTGCCCATGGTAATTAAGATGGAGAAGACCATCAGAAATGGATATCGGGGAGGAAATAGTGGAAGCCCAGTTTTGCACATGTGAAGCTTGCAGTGTTTATCTGAAATCCAAGTAGATCTATCAAATACACAGTTGGATACAGGAGTCACTAGCATATACATATGGTAATTAAAGCCACATTTCTAGACAATTGGCATCAAGCAAATGTGTAAATAGAAGAAGATCAAGAATTCACTCTGTTTCTGGTTCTGTCCCTTAAGGTCAACCCCTGAGGCATTATGGAGGGAAAAATGGAAGGAGAACTTGGAGAAAGTTTTCTCCAACAACAGAATATGTGGGTCATGTCTTGAATCCCTCTGTGTTACTACACAGTGGAGCAGCCAGGTTTGAAGGTGGGAGAATAAAAATAGGAAAGGAGATGTTAGAATTAGGTCTCACTTTTCATCCTCTCTTCTCTTGGGATGTCAGTGTGCTACCCCTACACAGGGGGCAATTCCTCAATTCCTCCTCATCTCGTTCTTGCTAAGTGACACAGAACTGTCACTTAGAACTCTGGAGCAGAGGAGGCTGGGGGGGGGGGAAAGACTACTAACCTTTGAATGTTTTGTCCACCTTCTATTCCAAATCTACACAGCTGGTAGAGTTTGGTTTAAACTCATAGAGTCCAACACTGAAGCATATTATTGCTATCAACTGGCATAAATTATTTTTATATTAATGGTATTGAATCTATTTTATTACCATCACTTTGTTTTTGTTTTCAATGTCATTTTTTCTGAAGAAAATTATGCAGTTATGTCTGTATTATCTCATTGTGATATCCTAAATTTCATTCATGCTTAGAAAGCCATTTCTATTCAGAAATTAAATGAACCTACATGTGAACCTTATACAATATATTTTTGCTTATATTTTATGCATTTACATCTTTAATCCATTTGAGATCTATTTTGGTGCAAAGTAGGACATACCATTAAATTTTTTTCCCATACAGCTGCCAAGTTTCCCAGTACCATTTAAAAATACTCCATTCTCCAGTCTCTTATGCAGATGTTTGCTTTATCAAACTTTGTGTTCCAATATATACCACAATTTTTAATTTGTTTCATTGATCACATTTGTTTTCATGTGTACCTACAATATTATTTAATGATTCAATCTCTTTGTATTTCTATGCTCATGGCTAGTACAAAGATCCAAACTCATTACTGTATTTTCCGGGAAAAGTTATAGTGGTTTCCACCTGTACTTTTTCCAAATTATTATCCAGTTTCTGAAAAATAATTGTTGAAGTTCTAATTAGAATTTAAGTGCATTCATTTGGAAAGAATTCACAATCCAGACCATGGTTAAAAATTGTTAATGACTGGTACAACAGAATCAAAAATCAATTAGAATAAAATAGCAGCCCATTGCAGTTATCTGTTTTGTTTGATATCTCTCAGAGAAGTTGAGTAGTTTGCCTTATATCTCCTTCACATTGCTTTTTAGGATACCCTTCCCCATTTCATGTTTGAAGGGTCTGCTCTTGTGCCCTCATAATGCCTTCAAACTGCTTGTTGCTTCTAATGAATTTTATGTGTTTATCTTATATCTAGTCAGTTACTTGCTGTATTTTATTAATTCTAAGTGTTCTTAATTCCTCTATCTGCCCTGGATTTGTGTGTCTCTTCCTTTCAAATTAAAAAAAAAAAAAAAACTGCTTCAACAAAAAGGGATCAAAGGTATCCAAACCGGCAAAGAAGAAGTCAAAATGTCTCTCTTTGCAGATGACATGACTCTATATGGAAAACCCAAAGGAATCCACTCCCAAACTATTAGAAGTTATAGAACAATTCAGTAAGGTGGCAGGATAAAATCAATGCCCAGAAATCAGTTGCATTTCTATACACGAATAACGAGACTGAAGAAAGAGAAATTAGGGAATCCATCCCATTTACAATAACACCAAAAACCATGCGTTACCTTGGAATTAACTTAACCAGAGACGTAAAGGACCTATATGCTAGAAACTATAGATCACTTTTGAAAGATATTGAGGAAGACATAAAAAGATGGAAAAATATTCCATGCTCATGGATTGGAAGAATTAACATAGTTAAAATGTCCATACTACCCAGAGCAATCTACACTTTCAATGCTATCCCGATCAAAATACCGAGGACATTTTTCAAAGAACTGGAACAAATAGTCCTTAAATTTGTATGGAANAGGATAAAGAGCTTCTGCACAGCCAAGGAAACAGTCAAAAAAACTAAGAGACAGCCCACGGAATGGGAGAATATATTTGCAAAGGACACCACAGATAAAGGACTGGTATCCAAGATCTACAAAGAACTTCTCAAACTCAATACACGAGAAACAAATAAACAAATCATAAAATGGGCAGAAGATATGAACAGACACTTTTCCAATGAAGACATACAAATGGCTAACAGACACATGAAAAAATGTTCAAAATCATTAGCCATCAGGGAAATTCAAATCAAAACCACACTGAGATACCACCTTACGCCAGTTAGAATGGCAAAGATAGACAAGGCAAGAAACAACAATTGTTGGAGAGGATGTGGAGAAAGGGGATCCCTCCTACATTGTTGGTGGGAATGCAAGTTGGTACAGCCACTCTGGAAAACAGTGTGGAGGTCCCTTAAAAAGTTAAAAATTGAACTACCCTATGACCCAGCCATTGCACTACTGGGTGTTTACCCCAAAGATACAGACGTAGTAAAGAGAAGGGCCATATGCACCCCAATGTTCATAGCTGCATTGTCCACAATAGCCAAATCATGGAAGGAGCCGAGATGCCCTTCAACAGATGACTGGATTAAGAAGCTGTGGTCCATATATACAATGGAATATTACTCAGCTATCCAGAAAGAACGAATTCTCAACATTTGCTGCAACATGTTTGGCACTGAAGGAGATAATGCTAAGTGAAATAAGTCAAGCAGAGAAAGACAATTATCATATGATTTCTCTCATCTATGGAACATAAGAACTAGGATGATCGGTAGGGGAAGAAAGCGATAAAGAAAGGGGGGTAATCAGAAGGGGGAATGAAACATCAGAGACTATGGACTACGAGAAACAAACTTCCGAGGGGAGGGGGGTGGGGGAATGGGATAGACTGGTGATGGGTAGTAAGGAGGGCACGTATTGCATGGTGCACTGGGTGTTATATGCAACTAATGAAGCATCGAACTTTACATCGGAATCCGGGGATGTGCTGTATGGTGATTAACATAATATAATAAAAAAATCATTAAAAAAAAAGAAGGGGGAATGAAACATGAGAGACTATGGACTATGAGAAGCAAACTGAAGACTTCAGAGGGGTGGGGGTGGGGGAATGGGATAGATCGGTGATGGGTAGTAAGGAGGGCACGTCTTGCATGGTGCACTGGGTGTTATATGCAACTAATGAAGCATCGAACTTTGCATTGGAATCCGGGGAAGTACTGTATGGTAACTAACATAATAATAAAATTTAAAAAATGTAAAAAAAAAAAAACTGCTTCAATTCCACATTTTTTCTTTAACCAGGACTTCTAGAACAATGTGAAATATCATGTACACTTTTAAATAGAAATACAGGGATACAAGCAGAGCTGGAAGTAATTAAGTAGAAAATTTAAAAGAAATGGAACTAAGACTGCTGAAGGAAATATTACAGATCACTCGGCCACTTGGACCTAAAACTTGCTCCTCCTAATCCAGCCTCTACCTGAGTGAAGGAAGCCAACCAACATCTATGCTCCTCTTTAAACCAGCAATTTGGGAATCACTCCAGAATCTTCATCTATTTACTTCCAATTTATCATCAATTTTTCATTTACAGTTACTTCGTAAATATTTCCCTTCTGAATTATCAAAATTTAGACCAGGTTCTCAACAAATATAATCAAAATTATTACAATAGTTTCCGAACTCATTTCACTATCTCCAGAAAAATTCTCTTCACTTCATCATATGTGCTGTCAATGTAGTACTTTTGCTAAAAAGAAAATCTAACCTGTCTCATCAATCTGTTGCTTAAAATCTTTAGCAGTACTCAAACAGATACAGAACAATTCACCCTTAAACATAAATCCAGAGTTTTGCAAGATTGGAATTATATTTATCTACTAAATCTCAGTTTCTCAATTTGTTCACCTCCTTACCTTGCTCTTCCTATAATAAATTTTTTTCTACTTTTGGAGACATGTGCTCTATCATAGCTAAACCTTTGAATATGTTTTTTCCTCTTTCTGGAATGCCTTCTGTATCTCTTCTGTATTCTACAATGGCTTGCTTTTAGAATTAGGTTAAGCATCACTGTAATGAGGAAATAATTCCAGGTATCCTTCAGGTTGTGTTAACTGCTTCTCTTCAGAGCCCCCACAGTATCCTCACACTTCTTTGGCTATAGCATTTATCACAATGTATAAGAAACTTTAGACAAGAAAATTATATTCTCTCTCTCTCTCCCTCCCTCCTTCCCTCTCTGTTTCTGTCTCTGCCTCCCTTCCACACTGTTTAGGACTTTGCCTAACAGAATTATTCTCAAAAATATTTTGCTTTAAATATGCTTCTTCATAACTTAGATTACAAAACTTGAACTAAAACAAGAACAGGAAGATGCTGAAAGTATGAACCACAATAAAATGAGAATATAATCAAGTACAACTACATTGACTTAGTAATTTTGTCTACAATACTTAAGAAGTGCAAAGAAAATAATTATCCTAGGTTTAAATTTGTATAAAAATGAAGACCTCTTTGAAGATAAAGCCATGATATTAAATTAGGTACATAATATTGTACAACCACAGAGATAGGAAATCCCAAGGAAGAAACCTAGCATATTCAGTCATGTATCATGGGATTTTAAAAAGCGATCAAGGGGCTCCTGGGTGGCTCAATCGTTAAGCGTCTGCCTTCGGCTCAGGGCGTGATCCCGGCGTTCTGGGATCGAGCCCCACATCAGGCTCCTCTGCTGGGAGCCTGCTTCTTCCTCTCCCACTCCCCCTGCCTGTGTTCCCTCTCTCGCTGCCTGTCTCTCTCTCTCTGTTAAAGAAATAAATAAAATCTTTAAAAAAAATAAATAAAAAGCGATCAATATCTCTAATAGAAATGACGAATAACTGGGAATATTAATATCTGAGACTGATATTTGAAGATATTTTGAGTTTGGAGGATAACTGGATAAGCCCAAAAGGGAGCAGGAAATCATATTGAGAATAAAAACATAGAACAGCAAACTTCATTTTCCTTCTCTTTTTCAGTTTTGCTTTTCAATAGGAATTTAATCTCCCTTTATTTCTGTCTTTAAAGTTTAGAACAGTATCTAAAACAGAGAAGACACAATTCTGTTGAATGAATCCATGAATGGTTGTTAAACTTTCTTTTTCTATTTTGACTCAATTACTATTGAGAGACAAGATGTAGATGTAACCGTCCAATATGCTGTAAGATTTTAGCACTAACAATTAAAATACCAAAATTTTAAAGTGATTTCCTTCATATAAAATTTAGTGAATTCTTGTATGCTTTCTTGAGTAACAAAGGAAATGGAGGGTTAGCACTAGCGCTTTGGAACTGGCATATAACGGTGAACACATGAACACAAATGTGTCCCACATATGTGACAGAAGTTCAAAAACCACTGATTTGTACCATTTCATCATTCTTATTTTAACTGATTTCCCTGTCTCTGTTTTTCTTCCAAAACAGCCCTAGTATTTTATTCTACTGTATTTGTTTCTACTATTTCTATTCTTTCTGAAATGCTGCTCCTGCCCAAGCAGCCTGGTGAACTGCTACTTATCCTTAAAGATTCAGCTCAAATTTCATTTCTTTGTGAAACTTATCTTTCTTCTTGATCACACAACATTTTGTACTGACTCAACTATATGAGCAATTATCTGAAAATCACTTATATATTTTTCTGCATGTCTTATTATTCATTGAGGGCAGAGAAGACAAAGTCTGGTACAAAGTTAGTGTAAGCACTTTCTAAATCTTTGATGAATAAAAAGCCTAAAAAAAACCCCACTTAGAACACTTAGATCAATCATTTTATAATGTTTGTTTGAATTTCTGCTGCAACATACTTAATGCAGTTATCTAAACTCATAATTGAAATACCAGTCAATCCCTAACATTTGCATGGAACCAGAAAAGACTCTGAATAGTCAAAAGAAAGTTGAAAAAGACAACTAAAGCTGGTGGCATCAGAACTCCAGACTTCAAGCTCTGTTACAAAGCTGTAATCAACAAGACAGTATGGTACTAGCACAAAAACACACAAACATCAATGGAACAGAATGGAGAACCCAGAAATGGACCTTCAACTCTATGGTCAAATAATCTTCAACAAAGTAGTAAAGAATATCCAATGGAAAAAAGACAGTCTCTTCAAAATGTGGTGTTGGGAAAACTGGATAGTCATGTGTAGAAGAATGAAACTGGACCATATTCTTATACACAAAAATAGACTCAAAATGGATGAAAGACCTAAATGTGAGACAGGCAGCAACCTCTCTACCTCAGCCACAGCAACTTCTGGCTAGACATGTTTCCAAAGGCAAGGAAAACAAAGGCAAAAATGAGCTTACTGGACTTCATCAGAATAAAAAGCTTTTGCACAACAAAGGAAACAGTTGACAAAACCAAAAGACAACTGGTAGAATAGGAGAAGACATTTGCAAACGACCTATCAGATAAAGGGCTAGTATCCAAGATCTATAAAGAACTTATAAATTCAACACCCAGAAAACAAATATCTAGTCAAGAAATGAGCAGATGACATGAACAGACATTTCTCCAAAGAAGACATACAAATGGCCAACAGACGCATGAAAAAAATGCTCAATATCACTCGGCATCAGGGAAAATACAAATCAAAACCACAATGAGATACCACCTCACACAAGTGAGAATGGCTAAAATGAACAAGTCAGGAACAAAAAATAGTTGGTGAGGATGTGGAGAAACTTCTTACACGGTTGGCAGGAATGCAAACTGCTGCAGCCACTCTGGAAAACAGTATGGAGATTCCTAAAAAAAAAAAAAAAAAAAAAAAAAAAAAAGAACTACCCTACAACCCAGCAATTGCATTACTAGGTACTTATCCTAAAGATATAGATATGGTGAAACGAAGGGGCACCTGTACCCCAATGGTTATAGCAGCAATGTCCACAATAGTCGAACTATAGAAAGAGCAGTGATGTCTATCAACAGATGAATGGATAAAGAAGATGTGGTATGTGTATACATACACACACATACACATACACACACACACTGAAATATTACTCAGCCATCAAAAAACTGAAATGTCATTTACAATGACACAGATGGAACTAGAGGATATTATGCTAAGCAAAATAAGTCAATCAGAGAAAGACAATTATATGATTTCACTCATGTGGAATTTAAGAAACAGAACAGAAGAGCATAGAGGAAGGGAGGGAAAAATAAAACAAGACGGAATCAGAGAGGGAGACAAACCAAAAGAGATTCTTAACCACAGGAAACGGACTGAGGGTTGCTGGGGGGGTGGATAGGGTAACTGGGTGATGGGCATTAAGGAGGACACATGATGTAATGAACACTGTGTGTTCTGTATAAATGATGAATCACTGAGCTTTACCTCTGAAACTAATAATACACTATATGTTAATTAATTCAATGTAAATATATTTAATTATATTTTTTAAAAATCCAAATACCAGTTAATCCTAACTGACACAACCCCTCCCATAGTTGCACAGTTTTGAATAACTGTGTTCATTTCAACAGAAATATTTCACATTATTATCTTTTTGTCCTAACATAACCTTTGGACCATTGAAGTAAGTTTAACTCTTCTAGTAACTGAATAGCTTTAAATATGTAAAGACAGTTTCATGTATGTCACTAAAGTTTAATTCTATTCTAATCTGTAAGTTCTAATTTAAAATCATTGATCACATTCTTCTAATTCAAACAAAAACATAAAGCAAATTTAACAGTTAAACAAGGCAATTACAAATCTATCAATGTGAATAATTTATATATTGTGAAATGAATATTCCTCTAACATCTGAACTGAACTAGACACTGGGAATTTGGAGTGTGGTTCACAGAACACATACCTCTGCTAATATGGAAAAATAAAACTATTTCCATATCCCTCCATACGCTAAAATTCATCTCAATTGCACATTACCCACAGGCAACACTGACTACATCACATCATTTTGCTTTCAGTCAAAAAAAAATATAAAGCAGCTTTTGATGAAAAAGAAAAACGAAAACACTAAATATAAAATTTTTACTACAAGTCTTGAAACAATTATCTTAAATTCTGTTTTTTTTTCATGGCTTTTTCCTCATTTTATAACAAAATATCTGGAAATTTTACAAATGATAACTCTTGCTTTTGCCTGCTTTTAAATGACTGAATGGATTTAACCTTCAATGTTTTTTTAAACAAACAGATCTTTTCTTGAAGTGATTCCAAGAAAGAAATTATGGATCCTCAGAACACTTGGACTGTTGGCTCCATTACTCTCAAAAGCACTTGTACCAAATATACCCAAAAGCTCACCCAGGTGCATCCGAGGTCTTTGCTCAGATATCACTGTCTGTCAGACTGACTCTGACTACTGTAATTTTAAATTGTTACCCACCCCACCCTAACCAGGCAGTTCCGGCACATTTTACCTTTTTCTGTTGTTTTCCCATTAGCACTTATCACCTTCTAAATACATATAAACTTACTATACATACATACTTAATTACTCATTTACTTATTATTATCTATCTCCCTTTCACCTAAAATGTAAAGCTTCATGAAGCAAAGATTTAATTCCTTTTATTCATAATGTATCCCCCAAATCTAAATGTCCTAAAATAGAGAATGTAATTATACTAAATATTTCACAATAAACTAATCATAATTTATTTTTGGTTGTTTTCATGGAAATCAAGAGCAAAAGTACCAAGTGGTTCCAATAACAAAATAGTCCCATATATGGTCAGTATATCCTTTGCTAAATCCTGTCAAAAAATTCCTGAATATTTGAGGTTGTTTTTTTTTTCCCCTAGAGCGTTGAACATTTAAATCTCACAGTTGTATGTTTACCAAATTGCCTTACTTGAAAACAATGGAAAAAATACCTCTGGTTTGAAACCAGGATGAGTATCTTAGAAATTTAAAATAAATTACTTTTAGTTATTTCAGAAATCAAGAATTTTTTTAGATAATTGATCACTCCTAAGTACTTAAATACATGAGTCAACTGTTACAGAATAGTGGAACAAGTTATTACTAATTATTGCTTAGCAGTACACATTCAGCCATCACTAATCATCATAGGTCTGGACACATGTCACATGCACCTTAGCAGGTATAACAAATGATAAGAGACCAAAAATGATGTAGCATATCCAGATAATTGCACAACATTGTTTCAGAATACTACCATAACTTTCTTTGAAACTAAGTCTGCATCTTAAAAAGTTTTGTTTCTCTCTACATATAAATATATCTATATATCTGTATCTATATCTATCGACAGATAGATAATCATTCACATTTACCTAGTGTGGCAAAGAGGAAGAATAGACATTCTAAGGAAATGAAGCAACTCTGGAATAATGGCCAACGGGATCATGCACCATAATACAGTTTGATGTAACTGCAATTCTTAATGTCAGAAAAATGGCATGAAATGAATACATAAAGCTTTTCTATAGAAACTTCTTTTCGACAGACCAAAAGAATTTGTTTTTGTCAGTTACATTTTAGTCTTAAAAATGCAGAATTTTACAGCATTACACAGTATGTTCTGAAAGAATACTCTGATTAAGAAGAAAAAAAGTGTCAACATGTATGTATTCTTTTAAATTCTGTATAATATCTTAATACACATGTTCTCATTTATTCCTTAAAATGATTTCACATGTCAGGTAGATGGTGATACAATGTTAAGATGGCAGCAGGGAAATAAGAACCATGAAAGATTTGGCAGGGTTCTTCTTCCTTGTCCTATGTCAGCTTTTACTTTTTACCTTGTCAGCAAACCAAAGTCATGTAAATGAATAATTAAACTCAGCTGATTTAATGATTTTCAAGATCTACAAGTTTGAAGATTTTCTCTATTAAAACTGTTGAATTAGCATTTAATGATTCAGAAACCTCTGATAGCAGTCATATGTATTC
Source organism: Ailuropoda melanoleuca (assembly GCF_002007445.2). NCBI lineage: Eukaryota > Metazoa > Chordata > Mammalia > Carnivora > Ursidae > Ailuropoda > Ailuropoda melanoleuca. The sequence goes on from NC_048226.1 coordinate 78,798,323, forward strand.
TGACTTTTGTCCACGTCCAAATTCTCCAAAATTGTCATAGACAACAGGCAAAACACTTGGGAGCCTATATCCCTCACCCCTGATTACTGAGATAGTCTTGGATTTTCTCTATACTTGTAAAAGAAAGTCCTTGGGGCTTCTAATATGTAAGTTATTTGTGCTAATATTAACCATGAGCCATCCACTGCTGACTACAGAATTCGTTTTTACATAATGTTGACAGACCAAATGACAAGAATGATTTTTTTAAATAACAGAAACATGTAAACACAACACACACCAAACAAAAGAAGATCAGTAAATATGAAGATCTCAGAAGTAAAAGGGCAAGCTATATTCTACGGTACGCTTACATGTCATGTTTTTATGTTGACATTTTCAGTAGTATAAAAGTTTTAAAAAAGCAAGATTTGATGTTAGCACATTTTTTTAAATGAGCTTAGGAAAGAATGCAAAAATTAAAGGGAGCAGTTAGTTTCTTTCCTGTATATAATCCACATCAATTGTGATGGAGGAGACTATTTTCAGTGTTGATATGAGTATATGTTATACCCATACTCATAGGATATAATATGGTACAAGACACAGAAAGGGTCACACAGTTTCACAATATAGACTGTTTCAGATAATTTCCGATGTTATAGCACATCTCATCATCTTACAAAAAATTCTCAATTTCCAACTGATGTTCTCATGAGGGGATTAGTTTTTTAACAGTAGATACAATAAGTTATCTCTAGAAGAAATAAAAACAAAAATGCCTCATTAAGGATATTACTCTCAATTTTAATGCAAATTCAAAAAATTCAAAATAGATATTTAAAGAGTAAGATTTCTAAAGTAAAGTAAGGCAAATTTATACATCTTGGAAGTCATGCATCTGAGTATCAATGTATATATCTGGCTTACATGACTGCATGTAATATAACATATTATATGTGACTGATTAAAGAAAAAGAAGTATTGTAACAAGAAAATAAATCTTGATTCTGTAAACTTTTAAACCTTTTAAATTTAAGATGTGCAGAAGTATTGTTCAAAACATATTTGTATTCTACACTGCACATTCAGTTACCTACAGAAATACATTATGTATGGTTGGTGATCTGATTTATAAGCTTGCCAGCAGAGTTCAGAGGCAATGTATCAGAAACAAAAAGACTGCCATGTCTTAAATAAGAAAATGACATTAAAGAATTAGCCCACTCTTCCAGTGATGTAAAAATCATACATGTCAGCGGTGCTTGGGTGGCACGGCAGTTAGGCGTCTGCCTTCGGCTCAGGACGTGATTCCAGTGTTATGGGATCGAGCCCCATATCAGGCTCCTCTGCTATGAGCCTGCTTCTTCCTCTCCCACTCCCCCTGCTTGTGTTCCCTCTCGCTGGCTGTCTCTATCTCTGTCGCATAAATAAATAAAATCTTTAAAAAAATAAAAATTAAAAAATTAAAAAAATAATAAAAACCATCCATGTCAAAGTCAAAGCCAAAAGAAGTTCATATAAAGCTTTATAGAGTAGTGCTAGAAATTAAAGAAAACAAACATCTTAAAAATATGGTTGTACACATCTGTATACTTAAGCTTTCAAATTTAAAAGAGTATTCTTAGATTCATGACTTGTGTCCAGTAATGACTGCTCTTGAAATGTGGTTGTCTAAGGGGCAATTCAGTTTAAATAAATATGAAATCACTTTAGATACACCATGTTAAGAATGTGAACCAATCCATGGGGCGCCTGGGTGGCACGGCGGTTAGGCGTCTGCCTTCGGCTCAGGGCGTGATCCTGGTGTTATGGGATCGAGCCCCACATCAGGCTCCTCTGCTATGAGCCTGCTTCTTCCTCTCCCACTCCCCCTGCTTGTGTTCCCTCTCTCGCTGGCTGTCTCTATCTCTGTCAAATAAATAAATAAATAAAATCTTTAAAAAAGAAAAAAGAATGCGAACCAATCCAAACATCTCACAGATATCAAAATACTTTATACAGAGTTCCGTATTACCTATAATTTCAACTATATAATTTGGAATAAAATTATACACTCTCACTTTTTTTAGTAATTTAAAATTCTGCAGAAGAGTGAAGCTCCCACATCTGGCAGCAGTGATGTAACGTTCATTGGGAAAAAGGGAGTGAGAAAGAGGGAGTCATGAATTGAGATTATTTTCAGATTGTCATCTTCCAATTTCAATTCAACAATTTAGCCAAGATTAAACATTAAAAGTGAAAAATACTCTAATAATTGTGTCACAATGTACTCAAAATGCTGTCATTTCTTTGAAGGTGGTGCTTTTTTAAGTGAATACTGTATTTCTGCCTTATATTGAGAAGTATGCTGTCGATAATGTTGGTACCTCAGCCTGGAAGGCTATTCGAAGGGTCATTTTATTCCACCTACTTCTTCCAGTAAGAAAAGCATGTACTCTGTATAAACAAATTGTTGTCCATTCAATCCCTAATTTCTGAAGGAAGCAATTTTGTAAATAAATTTGCTGCTATCATCCACAGTAATTCCTCGGGTCTCTGTCAAAGTATATAAACAATTCATGTTTCTCCATTTTGTTAAAATAAAGTTCTTCTATAGAGAAATTATATTGTTTTTTTCATGTTAAAGAAGTGAACTAAATTAGTTTATTGGCCACCTATTATGTACACAGCATACAATGTAAATATATATTTGAAGCATTTTATGGTCTCATGCATTAACTTCAACAAAAATGCTTTATTTGTGAGAAGACACTATCAACCACTATGGCTACTGAACTATATTATAACTTCCTGAAGGTCAGGTATTCATTTGAAATTCTTCATAGTGCTTATAGCACAAGCATATAACAGGTGCTCAGTAAATGCATGCTGAATTGCATTAAATGTCAACACCTAACCTTCAAGAAAAAGCCATCACTTTTTTCCATCAAGGGAAAGAGCAAATGTGACAAGATGATATGTCAATAGCAAACTGTGGAAAAGAGGGGATTTTTTAAGGACTTTACACTTATCTCCACTTATCACATAATGAATTTGGAGATCAGTTTCTGATAATGTGTCAAAATTTACTTCACAAGTCATCATCTCCTATCAATAGGGCTTGGTTATTATGAGTTTGAAAATGTAAGTATTTCTGCACTCTAACGATTACAAAAAAAAAAGTTTGGGGGATATTTACCTGAATGCCCTTGGAACAGATTAACCATAAAGAAATATTTCAGGAATCTTACTGGAAATATCATTATATAATAATCATTTTTACTCTCATTGTAAAAAATTATTTTATTTAAATTAAATTCCTTATATTCTTATTAAGAGATCCTACAGTTACCATGTTGTGTTTTCTTCCAGCAAGTGCCCCTACTTCTTTGCTGTCCCTCAAACTGACACTTCTGGAAAGAACTCTCTGCACACACTGTCTTCATTTTCCCATATAACTTTTCCTTTTTAACTCTTTCCCTAGGGGCTTCCAGGCAATCTACTTTACTTAAATGGCTCTAGAGGTGGCCAAGACTCTTGCACGCCACAGTCCTTTCCCTGGAACACTTTCTCTGAGATATATGCATGGGTCTCTCCCTCATTTTCCCTACCACACCTTTTCCGTGTAAGGACTATCCCAACCACTATATTTAAAATTTTATCTCTTCCCTGCATTGTCTATCAGCATTCCCTGCTTTACTTTCCTTCATAAACTTATAACCACATAGTATATTTTATATTTCACTTTATCTGTCATGCCAAGCATAATAAGTTTTATTCAGAAAACCTATCATCTCCTAACAGTTCCTTGCAAAAAGAAGTCAATAAACTGAACTCTAGCTTGCCAAATTCCTTTCTCATCCTTATATTATCCACTCCTTAGGAACATCCCCTCATGACATACAGTTTGCCAGGTCTCTTTTGACAAGCACTTCATGGGATCCTATCATTCCACATTCTCTAGTTTTCCATCTGCTTCATTAGTCAGTAATTTGTAATGTAATTTGCTGGCTCCTTCTCCCATTATAAAATATTTGGGTTCAGTGCCCTAAGACTTAGTCATGGGCCACTTTCTTTTCTGAGTAACTCCGGTAATCTCACCAAGTCCTCAGGCTTTAAAAATCATTCATATTCTGTTGTTTCCCAAGTCTATAACTGCTATCCTAATTTTTCCCTTGAACCTCAGACTTGTGTAACTTTCTGATGTGAACTATATGTTAAAATCATTTCTCTACGTTCTAGTTACTATAAAAACATTAAAAATTAGAAGAACATAATGATATTTATCTTTAAAGTTGCAAGTTCAGAGCAAGACTTGATAAAATAGGTGGAATTTATAATTACCCATATAAAAGGGCTATAAAGAGGGGAGGAAGCATAGTTTATTAAGTAAGTTGTAATCCCTCTACTCATCTCCCTATGAGACAGGCAAGGCATTTGGCAGTGTTATTTCCAGGGTTGGGAGCCCTGAAAGAATTGTCCCTGCAGTTTGAAGGGGAGGTTTTTTAAACACCAGGTAAAAACTGGCAACACAGATGAGGCCTTTTGCAAAGCTGGCAGAAAGAAGGGTGTAGTTGAGAGGAGAGGCTATAAAGAGAGGGCAAGAGAACACCAAAAGGGACTGGTGTGATTCCTGAGATTCTAAAGAAACGTGATAGATTCTTGCCCAAGGAGAGCTTTCTTAGGCAATTAAGAGGGAAAATATCTCCGAATGTTAGAAGATTCATACCTCTCGTGGGGTATCAGGGAGGATGCACCTCACCTGATGATCTGTGTTTCTTAAATACAGAGCAGAGGAAGAGTGTTTGGGAGCACGCACTGCCTACAGTAAGAACACACAAACAGCAGAAGCTGTCAGTGTAGTGCACCCAAAGAGTATGAATCCATGTGCAGACATCAAAAATTACTGAATGCCATTGTCAGAAGAAGAATCCTCCATGGCAGGAGAAACTGAGGCAGCATGCTGGGCATCATGTAGCAGTACACCAAAGCAAAGACTAAAGCACGTTTCTTATTGTCCATGCCTAAGTACTGCCTGTTTTCCAATGCTACCCGAGGTATCCAAGTTATCTACTCAACATCTCCACTTGAGTTCAAATAAGCATCTCAAACTCAATATATCTAAATTAGAATTTTGACATCCCCTCTACAAGTATGTTATTCTTCTATTCTTCAATACATTACATCAAATGGCACCATCACATACCAAGTTGCTCAAATCTTTAAGAGTCACTTAAATTCCTATTGAATTCCCTATTGTCCTCACTCCCAGAGGGGCTTCTACAAATCCATTTGCAAATCTCCTTCACTTCTAAAATGCATCTTGATTTTTTTTTAATTTTTACTCTAATTATAATAGCTAGGTCCCCATAGTCTCCCCTAGACCCTTGAATACCCTTTTCTACTTCTACTGAACACTGCTACAAATTGTTCTCTACTCGGTATCCAGAGCATTCTTTTTCCAAACTACATATCACTACCATGCTGAGCTTCTCATTAAATTTGACATTAAATTTGGACTCCTTGTCTATGCCTTACAAAGTGCGGAAATTGTGGTCTCTACTCTCCTCCCTCATCTCACATGAAGCAACTTTACCTTCACTGAACTTTAACCCCATTGACATATCTTTTTCCTTAAACATGGGAAACTCTTTGCAACTGCAAGGCCTTGACACTTAACATTTGCTCATCTCAGAATGTCATTCCTCCAGATGGTCCTTTGGTTAGCTAACTTCATCTTTCATTAATCAGCCGAGGTTTATTTCTCATATGACTACACAACATTATTGGATGAAAAATACGCTCTCCCCACTCTAGTACATGATGCTATTTTAATATTCATATATTTTTTCAGTTTTTAAACTACTTCTTTTATTAGTAATTTTAGAAACCCTGTCCTTAGAATATCAGCTCTGCGCAAGCAGAGACCTTGCCTATCTTGGTCACCAATCTATCTTAGAACTGCAGAATAATATAGAGTCCAATTTAAACAATCTTCTTAAAATTGGATTAAATAGAAACTTTAGCATCAATTTCTATTTAAAAAAAATTTGGGGCGCCTGGGTGGTTCAGTTGGTTAAGCATCTGCCTTTGGCTCAGGTCATGATCCCAGGCTCCTGGGACTGAGTCCAGCATCGGGCTCCCTGCTCTGCATGAAGCCTGCTTATCTCTTTGTTTCTGCCTCGCTCTCCCGCTCTCTGTATCTCATGAATAAATAAATAAAAAAGAAAGAAAGAAAATTTAGCTCTTCTACTTCAGTCAGAAAAAACGAAAGTGTCTCCATCTAGCATTCTGAGACACCAGTGTGATTTAGTCTAAAAGTTACCAGAATATGGATTTAGAACAACTCATTAGTATTTATAACCTAAATTATAAAATAATTATATATTTTTATTTTATATAAATATATAATTTATATTTTTATATAAATTATATATTTATATAAATTATATATAAATTATAAAATATTTTTTTCCATTTGATTATCATGCATTATCACTCAAATCACAAATCAGAAAACACATAATGAAGTAATCAATGAATAATTTCATTTTAAATAGTTTTAAGAGAATTTTCAGTTATATTAATAGAAATAAAAGAAAACATTTACATATGACAACTGACACCCCAGTATTTCACAACTATGTTGGAAAGGTTTTTGTTTCTTTTAAAATTTTATTCATTCATTTGAGAGAGAGAGAGAGACAGGGAGAGAGCACAAGCAGGGGAGAGAGGCAGTGGGAGAGGGAGAAGCAAACTCCCGGCTAAGCTGGAAGCCCAACGTGGGGCTCGATCCCAGGACCTGGAGATTATGACCTGAGCCAAAGGCAGATGCTTAACCATCTGAGCCACCCAGGAGCCCTGGAAAGTTATTTCTTTCTTTAATTCTATCCTCTTTCTTCTACAGTTCCTGGCTTCAAAGCAACTACTTTTTGATGCAATGGAAAAAACAGAATTCCGTTTTCCAAGATTAGATACATATGATAGGAAAAACACATTTTTTTAATAAAACAATGCTCATTTTACATGATAGCTGAAGTAATGAACTAGATAGTAATACACACTTAGTAATATAGCTGAAGTAATGAACTAGATAGTAATACACACTTAGCAACACGTTGTAAATAAAAAACTAAATAGAGTCTCCTCTAACATTTTGTTGTTCCTATTATGAAATCACTAAAGAAAAAGATCAGCCATTTTTACCTAGTAAGCAGAATATTTTAATGCTCTTAAAGAGATTTATTTAAATTGAACTAATTGTTCTTGATAAAATGAACATTTTTATTCATATGGAAATGTTTTAATTAAAACATTGAAATTCCATAAAAAATTTCACATTATTGGGTACACAACCTTCTTTTAAATACATTTCATTACTTTTTACCAGGAAAACTAGAAAACCATGACCTAATTTTCTTTGGTTCTATTGTTGTTTTTAAACAATCAACTATTTTCCTCTGATTATTAGCCATTTTGGGACTAACTTTTATGGGTTTCCATTAGAACATGGCTTAAGCTTCAAATACTTCCAGCTAAAAGTTTAATGAAATATCTATATTTCAGATAAAATTTAAATGTTTGTAAAACATTTTGTATGAAGTATTAAAATTTTCATCAATCTATGAGGGTTTTTTGTTTTGTTTTGTTTTTTTCTTTTCCAACGAACAAGGAAAAAAGATCAACCTCTAATACAGGATAACACAGAGAAATGTTGGAAATAAAGTCTGTGAGTTAAGTTTAGTTTGTCAAACAATGATAGGTGATCTGGAATGTGTCAGTTCATCTGTTTCCATTTCAATTCCTATGTGAAAAACATGCATAACTAACAAGATATACTTAAAGATGCTAAGTTGATAAAAAAAATTAACATGGAACTATATTTCAATTTTATAGTAAAATGTTCCCTTAGGTACTGTTTCTACTTCAATTAAAACTATTTCATAAATCTAAAGAAGAAGATTCCCTAGTGATACCTATAACAAACATCATCTGGCAAATGGAAAAGGAAGGAAAGATTGTCTCTGAATTGGCCTTCATTTGGCCTATCCAATCATAGTGCCACGGTAACAGCTGCCCTTCTATATTGTGTGCTACTTCCATAGTCCCCAGTCTAACGTTTTCCCTCCTAAATTCTACATACTGCCTTTGATGCAGACAAGAAACACGAGCATATAAATCAGATAAAATTTTCCATGCTATTGTTTTCACTAACTCCTGATTCACTAAAAGGAAGCTCCTGCCTAAAATTGTATTTCTTTTCTTTGTACTGTACTTTGTCTCTTAATAAATTCTAAAAGTGGCTATTTGCTAAAATGCTAAAGAGAGTCTGAGATTGTAGCTGTGTGGAAGATGTAGATTATCACTTGCTAACTAACTTGAGTTTTAAAATCACGAATCGATTGGGATAAGTCAGTGATGGGTATTAAGGAGGGCACATATTGCATGGAGCACTGGGTGTTATTTGCAAATAAGGAATCATGGAACACTACATCAAAAACTAAGGATGTACTGTATGGTGACTAACATAACATAATAAAAAATTATTTTTTAAAAAGATTTTATTTATTTATTTGACAGAGAGAAAGACAGCCAGCAAGAGAGGGAACACAGGCAGGGGGAGTGGGAGAGGAAGAAGCAGGCTCCCAGCAGAGAAGCCTGATGTGGGGCTGGATCCCAGGACTCTGGAATCACGCCCTGAGCTGAAGGCAGATGCTTAACGACTGAGCCACCCAGGCACCACTAATAAAAAATTATTTAAAAAATAAAAATAAAAAAATAAAATCACGAATCTCTTTGTAATCACCGTTTATTCTTAAGAAAGTTTGGGAATAAAAAAGAAGACAGGGATTTAGATATGGGCTGCCACCTTTTTTTTTTTTTTTTTTTTTTTTTTGCATTTTCATTGGAAACATTTGGGTTGGAAAAGAAGCTCCCAGGAATTTTGTTTGAACTCCAGGGGGAAAGCAGAAGACAATTCTAGGAAATGGCTAGAGACTCAGCAGAAGATAGTCAAGTGCAACACTTTTTTTCTTTTAATAAGATATACAAGTTAATTAAGGGCAATTAACCTAGCAGTAGGTTCTGAGGACTGCAGGGCTTTGTTTTCATGCCAAGGTTTATGTGGGACTCTGAGAGCTGCAAGTCCTTAGAACAGAATACCATAAACCTGATCTTACCTAATTGGTGACAAAATATAATTAACTATGGAAACAAGACTAGTAGTACTTTTTCCTTCTATTTGTGTTTATCTTTACTTTTAAGCTATGATATTCATGTATTTCATAGGAAGTACTACATATTATTTTTTTTAAATGTCATTCAGTTGTATTTGTTTTCCCAAAAAAATTGCTAAGGAAGATAAGGGTAATGTAGCAAAAGACATCGCAGTAATTGCAGTTAGCTCCCTGAAACACACCCCCTTCCCTTCTCTTCCACGTGGCCACGACTCTGTTTTCTCTCTGCATTTCTATGGCTCCTTCTTCTCTGGTGCTTTATGATTCCATATTTCCTTGCTCTCTAGTGTTGCTCATAATCAACCTTGTGTTTGGGAAGGTAGACTTTCTGTGAAAAATTGTAGCTACTTCAAAAGTTTCTGCATCTGCTTTATGTAGAGAATGAGGTGTAGTGTCAAACCAATTGTACTCTTGTGTTGCAGGAATCATCATCCACATGGACAGTAAAGTCATCCAAGATATTTATTTGAATCATAATGCAGAGCAAATTTGTGAGTTGGAAAGTTAAGTCCTAAGTGAGGTCCTAGGAACATGACCTAGATACTGGATTAGAAGAGGAAAGCAAATATGAGGCTGATAGATAGAAAAAAGAAAAAAAGATGATATTTTCCTGTATTTTGGAATTAATGATAGGGAAGAACAGATGGAATTATTTGCACATATTTCAAATGGATTTTGTCAAGTTTTGATTTTAACAGCTGGTTTAGTTCTCTCTACATGTATGACATCTGATTGCTACAGATGTAGAATTTATACTGATAAAATTATGTTCATGTTCTATATTAGAGACACTTTTTATTCAATAGTATTGGGACTCATAAATAAGTTAATTAAGAATTTACCTAAAGCAGGATATCAAACACTCTGTAAAAGGTTAAATAAATTGTTCAAATATTTTATCTTAAGATATGTAGATACATATTCATTCACCAATATACTGATATAAACCCAAGAATTTTCCTTTGGATGTCTAATAATTGTAATTGTAATGAATTTCTTATGTCTTTATGTATTCATGATGCATAATTTCTTTTTTTTTTAAGATTTTATTTATTTATTTGACAGAAATAGAGACAGCCAGTGAGAGAGGGAACACAAGCAGGGGGAGTGGGAGAGGAAGAAGCAAGCTTCCAGCAGAGGAGCCCGACATGGGGCTCGATCCCAGAATGCCGGGATCACGCCCTGAGCCGAAGGCAGACGCTTAACGACTGAGCCACCCAGGCGCCCTCATGATGCCTAATTTCTGACAATTCCAATTTCTTTAAAGTTGAATAAGAATTAAAGAAACCTATTAAAGTCAGTTTTTAAATTCTTCTATTTTTTCTATTATTATTTCTACTACTTTTAATTATTTTCTATTGTTGTCTTCCCATATTTAAAAATATCTTATCCATACCTAATTTATAGGAATTTTTAGTGATTTATTCTTGTCAGGTTTTCCCAAAGCATTCAAATTGTTTTCATACAAAAAATTTCATTGTTGTTTCATTGATATTTGATCAACTTACACATATACTTATTCAAATTAAATTCCCAAACCTATGGTCTAGGAATTTGTTTTACAAAACTACATTTACACCATCACTGAATTCCTCTGAAGCTTTACAAAAGTATATTCTGCTTTTTAGTGTGGCTTATAAGTACGCATGAAGAGTTATACTTTATTATAGATTTAGTGATTTCTGCTTGTCATTTTCTTAGTCCAACTTACAAGAACTAATTTTAATAATACTTTTGACTATTTACATTACCATTTTTTCCTTTTTCAGAAGGAATTCAAACATTTCAGTCATTTGAAGTTTTCCTTTATTTTAGCTAGTAAAGAATCTGACAAAAAAATAAAAGACAAAAGAAAACAAAACTACACACCCAATAGAGGTAAAATGAGATTAGAGTTCAAATCGCCTGATAGCCTTTAAATTTATGCTATAACAATAGAACGTTCTGCCTTCTTCTACCATATTTCCTATCGAACTAATAATAAGTCATTGCTGTGAGGCAAAAAGTTATTTATTCAAGCATTTCCTCACTGCATGGATATTCATTTGGAAACTATACTGATTTAAAATAGGTACTACCAAAAAGTTAAAATGAAATAAATTACATTTTATATTAAAACAGCATGCTCAATGCTTAATATATAATTTGTTTATTGAATTATCAGATTTATATTTAATTTCTTGATGAAACTGCATCTCAATCCATGTCAGACTTACTACTTATACACTTGGTTTCCTTTGAAAGTTAAAACTCTGACCTAGAAAACAAGCACACTGTTCAGGGACACCGTCTTGTAAGTTTAGTTTTTAGCCAACTGCTGTTCTCAATAAATCAGTCTGCAAACTACTGATCCATGTCAGAGCATTTTCACCTATTGGTTGGAAACAACTGCCTACCAACCAAACATTTCTCCACTGAGTTTGTTCAGTTGAAGATATCCTACTTCCTTTATGTGTAATTTCTATTTATAGATTTTTCACAGCAAAGTGAATATCAATAAATGTAATATAATACTTATGATTTGAAAATGGTCTATTACTAGGCTGTTAAGTACTGTTACATTTTATAATATATTGAAACAGTTGTTTCAAATTCATTACTTAAACCATATTATTCCTTATAGCTACAATGGCAGAGGCTTATTGTAATCAGTATATTACTATACCATTTGCTTTGTCTTTATCCTCAAACATTGTTAACTAGCTTAAGTAATTAAACTTAAGCAGTCCATGAATTGGTGGATTAAATTAAAAATAATTTTTGATTACAATTAAATAGGCATAAATAAGTCTCCATTTTGTCCATTTTGTTAAAAAATACATTTAAATTTAGTTTTGTGTTCTTTCTTACTCTGTTTAACGTCTCATCTATTTAACATGTTTCCAGAGCAAACTACTCATGAAGAAATAGGACTAATAAACAAGTTATACCACATTTGGAATGCTTTAAAAAGGCTTCTTTCTTTATAATTGACTTATTAAGTTCCACCTCACTCTCTCAAAGCATTTTATACTTTTACAGTAATACAATGGGAGGGACACCTGGGTGGCTCAGTCACTTTAGTGTCTGTCTTTGGCTCAGGTCATGATCCCAGGGTCCTGGGATGGAGTCTCATACTGAATCTCGCCCCTTGCTCAGCAGGGAGCCTGCTTCTCCTTCTGCCTGCCACTCCCCCTGCTTGTGCTCTCTCTCTCTCTGACAAACAAAGCCTTAAAAAAATAATAAAGTGGGATAAAAGTGACCCACTAAGGAAACTGGTATAAGGTAATTAATAGAAGAACAAGATAAACAATCCAGTGGTGAGCTGGAGCCTCCTGCTACCAGCTTGTAAGTACTAATTCTGCACATGCCTTCATAACTCCATGTTCAGTGACAGCATGTTAGAAGCTTGGTTTGCCATAGAATTGAAATGTGTCACATTTAGGAATTTTTCCCTCTTTATTTTGGAAGAAGGAGTTCAGCAGCACATCACTGAAAACATCTAGAAAATAGTCAGGATATATTGCATTATACAGACAAAATTATGCACCACAGTGTGGAGCCACGAGCATGAGTAAGTGAGGGGAGAAGGGCAGAGGGAGAGAGAGAATCCAAGCAGACTCTCCACAAATTGCAGAGCCCAACAGAGAGGGCTTGATCCCACAACCCTGAGATTGCACCTGAACTGAAATTAAGAGTCGGACGCCCAACAAACTGAGCCACGCAGGTGCTGTTTGGATATTTTTTTAAAGCGGTACAACTTGATATTTTCAATTAAGCACCCATGGAACGATTATTTTCAAGTTTTGTGATTTCCTGCTATATTCTACATAATAAATTAGTGGGAAATACACAATTATATAATTGGTTGATATTGTTGGTGATCCAGAGTATTTGGATATAAGTTAAGTATTAATTAAATATATAACAAACAGTAATTCGGGCTTGCTCAGATTTTACTAATCTACTTTCTTTGGCAATAAAAAAGTATTTAAATACATTGCTTCTTAGGTCACCCTTAGTCTGTGATAATAAAACCATAAAATTAGTCTAGAGAAGCTGCCTTTTGCTATTTTAAGTTCTGAACATATCAAAAACCTGTTTTAGATCCCTAAAGTCCAAGTAAAAGACAAGGGATGGGGAGGGCCATATAAGCCTGTCTTTCCTTTGTCTGATCTTGTACTACATTTCTTCAGACCCTCCCTTATGATGTCATTGGGATTCAGATTATATTACAGCATGAGTGGCTGAGGTTCTGAATTAAGTTCGCACGACTCAGAATCCATAGTCTCCATATCATGCATGGAATGCATATGATTTATTAGTATAGGTATATATTACATAGTCATATATTCTATAATACACTAGCATATAATGGCTGTATTTTATATTATGTACTACATATATTGTTACATAACATATATTAGATATATGTATACATACATATATACTTTATAAATGAACAAATTAGCAACTAAGCATCTATTGGAAATGTAAGCTCATTTTTTTCTGATAGGTATGCAAGTTTAAAAAGTGTGGAGACCTTGGTTCTGTTCTTCTCTCAAGGTCAAAAGCCCAGGAAAAAAATAAAATCATCTTGTTCTAAATATTATGTTACAGAGTAGATTAATGATCAGTGGTAGAATAGCCAAGTCTATATTTTACCTTTTTATTTTACAGTATTTTGGGAAAAAAGTTCAAGACTTGTGATGCGGTAGAGAAGAATGGCACCCATTTTTCACAATATGATATAGGGGTGAAGACCAGGTTTCAAATCTCAGCTCCAGAAATTAGTAGGAGGGTAATTCAGACAAAATAATTAACATTTTAAACTTCAGGGTCCTCATCTGTAAATTGCAGAGAAATTTCAAGATTGTTGTGAGGGTTTTCAAGTTTTTAGTGTAGATACTGGAGGAAAAAAACAGTGCTTTTATGGATTAGGTCTAGGCCATATTTATAGTTCATTGTGGAGGAATAAAAGTAGGGGGATAGAGGTACAGAACTTCAGATAAAAACTAAAAATAAATTAAAAAAAGAAAAAATAGATGAAATTGACTATTTAAAAAGTGAAGAGACTGAGGTATGTTTGGTCATCAGGAAAAGAAAATTTTAATTAGAGTAACAGAATTCTTTTCTGTGGCACTTATTTACTCTCACCCTTTTAAAGTCAACCATGCTTTGGAGTCAAGCTTTCACTAAATCAGAGATGAATCTACAGTATACCTGGTTTGGACTTCTTTTTCCTAGTATAAACCTGACAAAACAAGCCTCACAAGCATCGATCCCTCATACCACACGTGATGATAAATCAGACTCTGTCCTCATTCCTGATGCTAACATACAGGACAAATTTGTAGTTTAAGAAAAGGATACCTTGACAAGGATCATCTAAAATCATGGGCTATCTCTAGAGAAAGTAGAGCTGTTCAAATTCTCAAACAGGTCAGGACTAAGAAAAATGCTGCTTTGTAATGCTGATATACTATCCCATAGTAAAGTAAGTCAGGAGTAGGGTTAGAATGATGCCTGAATTTATTTGTATTAGTCAATATTTTTCTTAAAGATCTTATCTACCTATCTAATTATTTACGAGAGAGCGAGAGAGCAAGTGAGCGAGTGAGCATGAACAAGGAGGGGGAGTGGCAGAGGGAAGAGAAGAGTCAGGCTCCTCACTGAGCAGGGAGCCTGATGCTGGGCTCAATCCCAGGACTCTGGGATCATGACCTGAGCCAAAGGCAGACGTTTAACCAACAGAGCCACCCAGGCACCCCTGGGTTAGTCAGTCTTAAGGACTGAATCTAACACTACAATTTTTGGAAAATCTTAAAGAAACTTGAGGCCAGGGTGAGGGCTGTCCACATTATTGTAGCATTATAAAAAGGAAAATTTAAAAAAGGAGCAGAAATATACTGAATATTAAGCTGGTAAATAATGCAATTATAGGAATAATAATAGACAGATAAAAACTAATGCCAAGTGCTAAAAGAAATGAGTAAGAAAAGTTAAATGAATGAAGAAGTTCTTTGAAAATTAGATTTTAAATGAGATAAAACTCCAAAATCAGTAAAATCAGATATTAAGGACATGAAGTTTAATCATTAGAAAAATAAATTTTTATCTTAGATGCATATATATATGCAAACACAAACACCTATACATCTATTTTTATAATTATAATTTTCAGAGATTAATACATCTGCTTAATAATTTTTTCACTATTCAACCACCTCTATATATGGAATATTTTCTTAAATTTAGCCGTTATTTTTCCTCCCTTTGCCACATTTCTTATCTCTTTAGCGATAATGTTTATTCTTTTGAATATAACTGACTTAAACATATTTAAAGGTAGTTACCAAGTCATTATTTCTTTTATATTTTTCCCAATGTTTAACCATTTTCAGATTTGTTCATTTGGTCTCTTCTCACCAATTTTTTCTTCCTATTTATTTCATTTCCAGTGTCTCTGGAAATGTGGCAAGCAAAGCTAGAGATAATATTCTGATCCCATTTTCTCAATTTTACATTAAGATTGAGAATAATTTTTCTATTTATCATCTTATTCAGTTTACAGTTCATTTCTTGCTAGTGTTTTCCTAGTGTATTGTTCCTCCTTGGTATATGTAAGCCAACTCTCAGCCACACCCATCCCACACCCATCCCTGTGAAGCTTTCCCTCTATAGTGTCTTTTCATTTTCTGAGACATTAGTAGGACTTTTAAATGATAACTTTTTTTCACCATTCAAAAATATTAGACCTTTATTCCATTCATCTGTGTTTGTGTGTTGTCAAATAACTATTTCAACCACATTTTCACTTAATTGACCAAGTGTTTTGTGTGTGTGTGTAAATATATATACATATATATATACACATGTACAAATACATATGTACATACACACAGTCCATATCAGACAGTATATAGAGTGTATAAAGGCAAAAAATGTTTAGTAAACATGTAGCATGCCAAAAGATTACTAAGCCAGGAACTGCAAACATGTAAACTGCTCATAAGGAAACATGGTAACCTATTGTCATCAATAATTTCTAAGGACAAAAGTATATAAACTTGGCTAAAATCACAGCAGAGAATTTTTAGCTTAGATAGAAGAGAAATTATCTCAACCCTAAAACAAGTTACTGAAGAGGTAAGGACTCTAAAGATTTTATGAATATATAACTTCTGGTTGAAAAAGGCATTAGCTTATTAACTGTCAAAATATTCATTTATTGATAAATTGGTACAGATTATTCAGGAGTTAAGTCCTCCCATATTCCTGGTTCCTGGTTCATTGTCAACTATGGCCATAGTCAGTATGAGATTCTGCTGTTAGTTTCACCAAAAACAATAATTACATTTCTTCAGACAAAAGAACAACCCCAAACACAAGGCCATCAGTATTAACAATCCATCCTGAAGACACAATAGTCAAAATTGATTAAATTGCAGAAGAGAGATTTAAGAAGGACCCTGTCTTTAAAGTTGGTGAAGTGCTGCAATTTATATAGTTTAAAGCCTTGAAACATATAAAGTGTATCCTAACTGGATACGTTATTAGTAGAGATCCAGGCAAAAGGGACAGTGAAATATATCTAAATTAACAGAAAATGTTAGAGCAGGAGAAAACACTCAGAAGTCGTCTGTTTATTTTGATGTGTTTCTAATATATTATAAAATATTTCTTACATGTTTCTTCCTCTTCTAAATTCAGCACCCAGGAAAAGAGTGGTTGCATTAGCTGGTATATGGTGTATTTATGGCTTAAAAGAGTTAATATATATGGCTCTTTAACTTGAAGATAATAAATGGCTTCAGTAAATCTCCCTTAACACTATCCTAAAATCACCTGGGCAACATTGCTTCAGTGGTTTAAATATGCCCTAGTGGTTTAGAACATAATTGCACTTCTCTGGGCACCTAATTGACTACAAGGGACTGACTTAGGCACTTTGAATACAATTTCATTACTTTCATTATTGCTCAGAGAGGTGTTCTAAAGTTTTAAAACAAACTCTTCATATGAAATCTCACTTCTAGGGAAAAAAATCTATTTAAAATTAAGATTTTTTTTAAATAAAATTCTAACTTTACAGTAAATTAAGCAGAAAATTTGGGGTGACTTTTTAGTAATATCTATTGATAGGGCTTATCTAATGAAAACAACCTTACTTTCAAGCAATAAAAGGGAATTGGACAACTGAAAATAATGATAATCATAGCTAAAATGCACTGAGCATTGAAAGTAGGCCCTCGCTGAGCTCCTCTGTGTACAACTTCATATTTTCATAAGGTAGGCATTAATAGCATGTTTGTTTGTTTGTTTTTAAAGATATTTACTTATTTATTTGAGAGAGAAAGAGAGAGAGTGCACAAGAGCAGGAGGTAGGGAGGGGCAGGGGATAGGCAGAAGGACAAGCAGACTCCACACTGAGGACAGAGCCCCAGACGGGGCTCAATCCCACAACCCATGAGATCGTGACCTGAGTGGAAATGAAAAGTCCAATGCTTAACCAACTGAGCCACACGGGCTTCCAAATATCATGGTCATTTTAGAGATGAGAATAATAAAGTATGAAATTAAGTCCAATGCCACACAGTAGAAAGTGGTACAGCTGGAACTTAAAGTTAGATTGTCTGTTCCAGTGGTTTTGATCATCACAGTAATCATAAAACCAAGACCAAAATATTGGTAATTGCAATAACAACACCATTTTCTGCTTACTAAACACATTTTATAAGTTACCTCATCTAATCCACATAGCAACATTCATCTCTCCATAGTTTTACTTTGTTTATAGGAGAGGACTCACTTCCCTTAACACTTTGTATACAAAGTGTTAAGGGAAGTGCTTTGTATTAGTGCTTTGTATTAGTTTTTGAGAATGCCTTCACAAAGTACCACATACTGGATGATTTAAACAACAGAAATTTATCCTCTCACAGCTCTGCAGGCTGAAAGTCTGAGATCAAGGTGTTGGCAGCACTGGCTCCTTCAGAGGGATGTGAGGAAGGATCTGTTCCATTCCTCTCCCCTAGCTTTCTGCAGTTTCCTGGCAATCTTTGATGGTCCTTGACATGTAAAGTAATCACCCCATGTTCCCATGGAATTCTGCCTGTGTGCATGTCTGTGCCCAAACTTCACCCTTTTTATAAGGACACTATCATATGGGATTACAGTCTACCCTAATGACCTCACTTTAACTTGATCATCTGCAAAAAGCCTATTTCCAAATAAGTTCACAGTCACAGGCTCTGGGGTTAGGACTTCAACACATAAATTTGGAGGAAACACAATTCAACCCATAACACATGTCTTGCACTCCATTCCACTTATCTTTAATTCTCCCGTACAAGAGAAATGTTGCTAATATGATTAGTGAGATCCAGAGCTATTTACTGGGCCATTTCTCAACAAATGAGTAACTGACTTAAAGATCCAAAACCAGTGTTCACACACTCCTTGTCTATTTCCATGTGGTAAACACACTTAGGCCTTAGGACTGGGCCATCATACCCTTGTGTGTCTGGTAGAAAAGTCAATTGGCATTCTTCTCCACAGCAACATTTTAAATTGCAGAAGTACAAGCTAAGAGTCATGTTACACTCTTAGAACTAAGCCTCTTGTGCCAGAAAAGTTTCCTATTAAAGCTCAAAGCATCTGAGTCTTTCCCAATTGTTAAAAAGACAGCATAGTACAATTTCTATTTGAGTATTAATGACTCTGCTATTAATGGCTTTGTGGCTGGCAAATCCAGAGGTGAAAAAGTGTGAACCGGAAGAATTCCAGCAAGAAAAACCCACTGTCTAATGTCTAATGTTGACATCTAATGATGTGAGTGTCACTATTAATGCTATTTACTTAAGACAAGAGTAACTAAGGAGTTAAGTGAAGTCTCAAGCAAACAAGAACAAATAAAAAAAGAGGAGGAGTAAACAAGACAAAGGATTTTTTGGATATATATTAACTCCCTTCCTCCTTGTCAAAAGGACAAAAATAAAGTAAATTATATTAAGTTCCCTAATTTGCTTCAAAATGGGCTTTAATTTTGTACTTTAGAACAGGCTATTTTAAACTTGGCATATGCTCACAATGACACCTAGTAGTTTAGAGTATAAATATATGCCTAATCTATTCCAGGGAAGTCCTCTCCTCTCACAGTGAAGAAAATAGCAGAGCATAGCAAACTTTGGGTTCCACTATCTGCAAACCTGGAACACCATGCCCTTCTCCACTTCAGTGCCCACTCAGTTCTATTGCTATCCTTGTCTGCTTCATTTTATATTAGTACTATGGGGTTTACACTAAAAATAACTTATTTTAAATTCCATGAATGTAAAACAGTATTTATTTTGAGAGTTAATTTAAACCAAATTACGCATTTGTATTTTTTTTTTCTTGAATCTGCTAGGATTCTGTTTAGCTCTAGGGGACAAAAATCTGACTTACAGTGGACCTAATAAATAGGAATATATTGTTCTTACACAGCAAAATGTAAAGAGGTGGGCTGTACAGGGCCAATATAATTGCTTAAGGTGCCGTAGAGTTTTGCACTCACTGATGCTCCCTACTGTCCAGTAGTACTGGCCTTCCTAAGCACAAGGAAGCCTGTATTTTCTATAGTGAAGAGCCTCTTCATGACCTTCTTAATCTCTCTTCCCTCCCTGACTTAGAAGCTCTGCACTATAATTGCACAAATGAGATAGCAAGAGACTAGATCCCTGAGTCACTGTTTAAGAGGCAGTTGCCCTATAGAAGAGCTGATACTACAGCTGACTTCGCTGGAGTGAGAAATAAACCTCTGTTTATTAAGCCACTGAGATGTCAGGGTTAATCTGCTTTGGTCCTCAGCCTAGATCCTGACTGATACATAATAATAGCTTTGGTCATCATGCTTGCAGATAACTGCCATCCTTTTAGCCATGGCTATCACACTTCAGGCAGGAAGGTAGGGGGGAAGGTGGAGGGGAACTAGCCAAAGAAAATCCTACCTCACTATGTTTGGGTTTTTTTTTTTGTTTGTTTGTTTGTTTGTTTTTTAAATTGCTCTCCAAAAGGCACTCAGTAGCTTGTACATAAATGCCACTGGCCGAAATTCTTGGCTATTACAGTTGCCCGGGAATTTGGAAAGGTAAATATTCAGCCATCCCTCAAATTGGCAAGAAAGAAGAGAAAATTGGGATAAAGTAGTCAACCAGTAATGTCTGCCATAGTCTTAGCAGAATTCTTTTAGAAAATAACTATTGCTAAAACTTCCAAGGCCCTTCTAATTTCTAGATCCTTCTAAGTACTCCTTTCTTGATCACTCTCAACTCTGAAGCCTCATGGCCGCTCTCCTCCCTGAAATGGTCTCCTCTCCTTGCTTCCATAAAATCTCCCTTTCTCTATTCTCCTTCTCTTACAAGTTTCTACTTTGTTCACTAATTTCTCTTCCTGCTCACATCCAAGGTTGCTCCTTCTTCTGTTTGTATTATTCCACTCATGTACTCCTATAGCTTCCACTTTGATTACCCAAAATTATTCTCAAATTCTAAATCTCTCCTACGAACAATTTCTTGTCTTATCCCATGGAAAGACACTATTTAAATAAGTAAATACCTTTCCTCCCACCACACTCTTTTTTTCCCTGTATTCCTTATTTCATTTAGAATCAGAAAACTTTGACACATGCTCAATTCCTCCATCTCATTCATCGTATCATACTTCCAACCGATTTGCAAGTGCCACCAACTTCCAACTAAGTTAGAGTTAAATCATTCTTTTTTTTTAAAGATTTTATTTATTTATTTGACAGAGAGAGAGACAGCCAGCGAGAGAGGGAGCACAAGCAGGGGGAGTGGGAGAGGAAGAAGCAGGCTCCCAGAGGAGGAGCCCGATGTGGGGCTCGACTATCCTAGGGCTCAAGGATCCCAGGGCTCCATCCCAGGGCTCTGGGATCACGCCATGAGCCAAAGACAGATGCTTAAGGACTGAGCCACCCAGACGCCCCTTAGAGTTAAATCATTCTATTCATCCTCAATGTGAGCACACCTTAATTGGTTCTTGTTCTTTTCATCACTCACAGGGCCAACTTCAAAGCTTCTGAACTAATATCCTTGCCTACATTCTCTCCATCCTCACTCAACAGCCACCATGATAGTTCTAATTACAAGTCTGATTATGTTAATTTACCTCTTTAGAATCACCCCATGTTCCCATTACCCAGTTAACCAGAATAAAAGTCAAATGTATTAGTAAGATATGCCAAGATCTTCATAATCAAGTATCATCCCTGGAATTTTCACTTTTCTCAGAATGATCAACACTATTGTTGATCCATATGAGATTTCCTGGGGTTCTTGAGAATTAAATACTATTTAATCTCTTGGGAGATTTGCATTTGGTTGCTCATGAGTCTATCTCATTTTTGCACATCTTGTAAATACTAGATACATTGACTTCCTTCTTTCCAGATTATATTTTCAAGGATTTTTTTTTTTTAATCACAGCCTTGGAATACAGAATTGGTATTTTCCTCTGGAACAAAGGGGAGATTTCCTCATGGCCTTGAAAAATAGAGATATTGTCTTATTCCACAGGAATAGACAAGCAGTTCTTACTGTTTAGGTTTCCTCAACTCAGGGTTTCACTCTTAAAATGGGACCTACTCCACATACAGCAATCACTTGATCCTTTTCATGTCACCCCATGGGAAATGGAGCAAGGGAAACTGATACAAACCTGAAGTTCGCCATGTTACTGTTCCATGATTAATAAAGTCCTCTGGATTTGACCTAAGTGTCTTGTGTCTTCTCTTGCATATTTGAAAACATGTCAGCTAGGTTGTTAGCTAACAACTAGGATACAATTTCTGACCCCTCATAGTTCTTGACAGTGTCATCCCTAGGGAATATTGCCTAATGTTACTTCCTACAGCATCATTACAAACCTTCCTTTAAGATTCTCCTAAAATACACTCTCTCTGTAAAGTTTCCCTTGTTTCAATGAGCCAGTCTTTTTTTCCTATATTGCTTCAGATACGCTTTATACATATCTTTAAAAACCTCTCATGGACTATTTATAAATGTTTTCCTTGCCAGATTGTGATTTTCTTGCTAAATATTGTATCTATTTTTCACTGAATATCCTATATACTGCCTGGTATGCAGTAAACACTAGATGACTCTCTCTTAAAAAATAAACTTATTGTTAGATTATCTTACATATATTCTTTCCAAAATGTGAACTAAAGTGCCCACACACACACATGCACACGCACGCACACACACACACACACACACACACACACACACACACATCTGGCCTTCTATTTGTCTATCATCACCAGTCTCTTTTTCCTACATGAACTCACACTTTAATCTCACTGTTTCTCTAAAATTGTAATGCATTATTAATTCCATCTCCTTAAGTTGCCTGTAATTATAATTGTCTTTCTAAAAAAGAAAATGCAACAGCTGCACCTACTCTGAAAATGGATCCTTGGAGAATATAATTAAGTTATTTCAATTTGGAAACTGAATATTATCAAAAGCTATGGGATGTATAACCTTAAGGCAGACCTTTCCACAAGGTTTTTAATAGTATGTCATTTGCAGAAACCTAGATAACTAGAAAATTGGAATGTAATTTTTTTGCCTACTCCAATCAGAGGCTTAATAAATGGAATTATGTATCATATAATCGTACAGGCTGTAGTTAACAACATTTGGTAGGCCATAGAGCTAAAGAGGCTAAGGTTATGTGTTCAACATGGAGTGGTACTCTTTGTAGCTTTATTTACTTTGTTTTATAGCCATGGAGTGTCTCTATAATCCATGAATAATATCACCTGTGTTTCTTTTTTTTTTAATATTTTATTTATTTATTTGACAGCGAGAGACAGCCAGTGAGAGAGGGAACACAGGCAGGGGGAGTGGGAGAGGAAGAAGCAGGCTCCCAGCGGAGAAGCCTGATGTGGGGCTGGATCCCAGAACACCGGGATCATGCCCTGAGCCGAAGGCAGACGCTTAACGACTGTGCCACCCAGGCACCCCATCACCTGTGTTTCTTAAACCAGAAACTTACTCTGAAAAGACACCAGTGTAAATTTCTAATTTCTCAAGAAAACTCTATTCCAAGGGCATACATGATTTTGTAAGAGTATTCCTTCATATATGAAAATAGAATTATTATATAATTGGCAATTACTTTAGGAGAATGAAAATAGCATTTAATGTTATGTTTAAACAGTTCAATTATGTTAAAATAGTGTTCTCAAATAATTACTGCCTCTTATCTCTTATTTCTTCTAATTTTATGGCTGAAATGATCAGTGTATAACTAAGTGAATGGTGTTGTAACAAGAATTGTCTCTAAGCAAAATTCAGACTAAATGAAGTTTTATTTGATGAACATACCATTTAAATGTTGATAACATCTGGAAAACAGTGATAAGATTGTCAACAAAAATTGTACCCTGGTATTAAAAACATTTTTTAATAATCATCTAGAATAATCATTAATTATTTTATGCATCCATTATTGCCAATAATCAATTGCCTACCTCTGTACAAGTCTTTTCAAAGAAAGAATCTTACAACCTATAAGCAATCACTTATTTTTTGGGGGGAAAGCATTAATCATTATAAATCATTATTTACTTTGAGCCAAATGTTCTACCTTTATAACTATTAACCTAGTTTTTCTATTCAAATAAGCTAAGCATACTACCTCCTGCCTTCTCAATATTTTAAACATCTGAAATGATCTCATAAAGCCATGCTAAATATTAAATATTTCATGCTTAAGATTACCATAGAATAACTTCAATACACAATACTATCAGATCTACCAGAGGCTTGGATAATTCACTTCTCATCAACAGAGAGACAAAGTATTAAATATATGAAAGAGCCTGACTAAAGATAAGGTAGTTATACAATTATGAAACATAAACTTTCTTTTGATTAAATCTCCAAAGGCATAAGAAGAACTGAGAAATGTAAAACCCAAAAAGAGTAAATCCTGTGGCTAAGCTTAGCCAACAATTCAGTGGTGGAGCTAGCACATGTTGTATATAAAAATGCTTCTTATACTTGAAAATATAGGAGGTCTTTTTTAACGTAACATTTAAAAATAAAGGCTGAGCACATTTTATCTCATATCCTCAGTTACAAAGGTATGTAGAGTGGATTCCAAATGAAAGAACAATTATAGAACTCTAAACTGTGGTTATAGAAATGTGGCCAATATTTTTTGTTTGTTTGTTCTATATGGGAAGGTTTGGGGAGAGAATTTCCAATTATAATGTCATCACAAACACAAAGGTGTTAAAATTTTAATCATGTAATAACTAACCATTTATTTATTGAGATATGGTTTGAAAAAGCTGTTGTAGTATTTTTAAAGTGGCAAAGTTATAAAGATGAAGACAGTTGCCAGATATTGGGGAGGGACCAGGAAGAGAGGTGAAGAGGGCTATAAAGAGTAGTAGGATGGACCCTTTTGATGGAACTGTTCTGTGTGTTGGCTGTAGTAGTGGGCATGTGAGTTTACACATGTGATAAAATCACACAGAACTAAATGCAAAAAAGGTATACACACACACACACAGACACACGAGTGTATATTAAACTGGTGAAATGTGATGGATTCTATCAAAATGAATTGCCTGGTTGTGATTCTATGCTATACAGTTATACAGGAAGTTAGGGAAATTGAGTGAAAGCCATACGCAATTTCTATATTATTTCTTACAACTAAATATGAATCTGTAATTATCCAAAAATTAAAAGTAAAATATTAAAAAACCTTCAAAAAGTGGACTAAATGAAAAAAGAATAAAAATAAGCCCATAAACAAATTAAAAAAAAACCTGTTTTAGTAAAAGTATCATGACAGCAAAACATATAAAAAGCTGCAAGAGGCACTTCCAATTGACGAAGACTAGCATTCAAGGCTTCAAATAGGAGAAATGGTGTCAAAATAATGTGGGTTTTTAGAGAAGAGGATTATTTCATGTGACAATGTGAAAATGAAACATGAGTTGATCTGTACAGTACGTTTAAAGAAAATAAGTAGACTGTTCTGATGTTAGTCAAATGTTCTCATGGTAGCGATTAAAATCTGAGATGAAGAAAAGTATCCAGGTTATGTGGGCTTCTGCATGTCAACCTAAGGAATTTGAAATTACTCTGAAGGCAACAGTGAGTCAAGGGCTTTTTTTTTTAAGATTTTTATTTATTTATTTGACAGAGAGAGATACAGCCGGCGAAAGAGGGAACACAAGCAGGGGAAGTGGGAGAGGAAGAAGCAGGCTCCCAGCAGAGCAGGGAGCCCGATGGAGGGCTCGATCCCAGGACCCTGGGATCATGCCCTGAGCCGAAGGCAGACGCTTAACGATAGCCACCCAGGCGCCCCTGAGTCAAGGATTTTAGTTAAGATGAACAAAACGTGAATTGCTCTAACATTAATGACAAGAAGGGAATAATAGAGTCGGGCTAGTTAAAAAATGCCTCCAATACACAACAAAGACTGGAAATGAAAAGAGGCTGGTTTGACGTCACCAGGGGCACAAAGTAAGGAAGTGATGTGGAAGAAATGGCAAAGAATACATCAACTGCCTGATAACTTAGCTACTGGGAGTGGACCATAACACAAGTCGGAAATACTTGAGGCTGAATTTGAGAGTAGAAGAGACCAGTGAGAATGCTTGCTCCCAGAACAAGATCATGGGTTTGGTTTCCAGGATGCCTAACTGGAGTTTCTAGTGAAACGTAGAAGCAAAATGTGGAACAAAAATAAAAGGAGGAGTGTGAAGCTAGGAAAGACATTTCTTCACTCATCAAAAATAAATTTATAGTTACATGGGTATAGTGTGAGCAGGAGAAGACCATACTGGCCATGTCAGGGCTGAAACAATAAAATGCGTTCAATGCAGGAACAGAACATTATTTAGAGTCACACAGGCTGTATAGTGCAAATAGTGCACAACACTCAGGGGTGCCACTTTACATAGACCATGATGTGACAGGAGTCTCCTAGAGTTGTACGTTATATCCCCTGCACAGCTCTACTTCATGGGTCTTGGGATTAGAGGATATACTCTTTAGCCCCCAGTGCTACACAGATCCCTTTAGGACAAACTGGAGATCAAATAGAAAGATTAAGTATTCTCTTATAGTACCAATTTTCGTAAACATCCATTGCCTGGTACACAGCTTCTGTTGTATAAATAAATTCAGTAAGTTAAACATGAAATATGTTACTTGTCTTAAAATATTCTTACATAAAAAATTATAAGTTAACCATATGAAAATCCAGCCTACCTGTCCTTAAAATACAGGAATGTAAAACTTAAATTGTATCATAACTTCCTAAATTTTTATCCTTATCTTGAGTCATTTTGCTTTTGTATAAATTTGATGAGTTGAATAGCTTCATTTGTGGTTAAGTTTTGGATGCCTATGTTGGCGCTTTTAAGATATATTTGAGAGAGAGAGAGAGCGAGGGCATGCGCACAGGATAGCAGAGGGGAGGGGCAGATGGAGAGGTAGAGAACCTCAAGCAGACTCCAAACTGAGTGTGGGGCTCCATCTCAGGACCCTGAGATCACGACCCAAGCGGAAATCAAGAGTCCAAGCTTAACCAAGTGAGCCACCCAGGCACCCCTATGTTGGCTTTTAATGAAGGTGGAAATATTTATTATAAAGTCCACATTTTCTTTTGTTTCTCTATGGGTAAAACTAATTTGAAAATATTGTGAGTTAGCTAACAGCAGTGCATCATTTTCTTATTCTGTGCAAAATGTGAGGGCTGGACAGAATCCTCCTACAAATCCCATCTACATGTAAATGTAGATAGAAGTGCTTACAGAATACCTTCAGAACCAGACCACTGTATTCAGGAAACGAAGCCCGGGCTCCCGGAGCAAAGAACACAAGGGAGGTAAGAGTACTACTAGCTCATTTGTATCTGTTACTCTCTGCAACCCCCAAGATTATTGAAGCAAAGCCTGTGAGAACATCGTTTGTGTCAAAGGCACTTTATATTTTAGCTTAATGGAAATCCTGCTTTGGGCAGAGATTATTACAACTTTTTAGCAATCCTGATGCAGGGGAAAGAAAGTATATTTGAATGTGATTTTTTGTCATTCACCTCTTTCTCAAAGATCTATTATCCTTAATTATCCTAAACTATTCTTCAAGTTCAAATATTAAATAGGTGATTGAGATGGTAAAAATAATTTGGAATTTCTCAGAATAAATATCATTACTCAATTCACACTAGGTAAAAAAAAGTAGTTTGTCAAATATATTCTTAATAAAGTCTAAGTACTAGCAAACTTAAAATTCCTGTGTTAATATAAAACCTACATTTATATTTCTACCACAGATAATATTATTCACCAAATGTGCTTGCTGGCAATAGTTAGATTATGGCCAGAACAATTTCCCCTAATATCAAACTTTGATTTTTCTTCCATTCAGCTTAGTTTCATGTTTTTATTCTGAAGTAAAGAGAATATAATATATAGGCTGCCAAATTTAAATTCTTACAAAGACTGCACTTGAGAAAACACAGTAAGTTTAAAGGAATTGATGCACTGGCTAGAGAAAAATGAAGATTCTTTGAGGGTTAGAACTGGAACTTCAATCTTTTCTACAAAATTAGATGAAGGCAAATCATCTGGACGTGACATAGCTGGGGAGTGGCACACTAGAAGGACATACTTCAAATATTTGTTGAGTAAAATTATTGAAGAGCTTTCCCATTTTATTTTAACGTTTGGAGTTCTTTAAGGAGTCACTGAAACCTCTGCTTTGGTTCTTTTTACGATATTCTGACTGCTTAAACGTGCAACAAGACACTCTGGTTTAAGGGCATTATTGTAATGAAACTTGGATTAGTTATCCTCCAAATAACACAGATAAGATCTTAAAAGTACTTTGAATTTATAAGAAACTGCCTTAGTATTTTTAAGTGTTTTCCTTTCTCTGCACTCTACCAGTTGCAGGTCCAGACGCCCTTCTTCCAGGCCTGCACAGCATCTTCTGCCTCATTTGGGGGGGACTGTCTCTTCCCTCTCCTATGGGCAAGAGCAGGGTCTTATTTGGTTGTCTTTTTTTTTTTTTTTTAACTCTCAACATGGTCTCTGGCACATATACCGGATGATATGTGCCAAACGGACTTCAGCACTTCTTAAATAAAACACTTGGTCAAACAACTCAACTGTACACAGGAAAAAGTCTAAACTAAAATCCCATGACAGAATGCTTAATTAAATCATAGCACAACTGTTTTTCTTACTGGAATAAAGTCAAAGAAAAGTTCTGAAGGTTTTTATTATTTGGAAATTACAATAAAATAAACTACACTTGGAATGGTCAAGGCTATTCAAAACTATACCTATCATAATTGTTTCAATTCACAAATATTTATTATGCACCTGCCACGCACTAAGCACTACACTAGGCAATACACATATGAATGAATCATTTTGTCCCTTAGGAATTCACTATTTAGTGTTAAGAAAGACAAAAAGGTCCCTAATGCAACATGATGAGTGCCACAATACAGGTATACGTGAAATATAATGGAAACTGACATAAAGAAGTTATTAATTCATTAGACACAACAAGAATTTCTACTACTATGAATATGTTCATTATAAAAAGGAACCAGCCAGGAAAAGAATTACATGTTTCTTGTCAAGTTTACAGAAGAGCCATTTCCCTGGGTATAGCTTCCAGCCAAACTAAATTTGACTGAAACATTTAATACAGACCATGTAAATGTACATCTTTTCGTTCCAATTCAGATTCAACAAAACAAAAACCCATAATCATATTCTCACCTTCTGAAAACCATTTATATCCATCTATATTATTATTTCTGTTATTTTTCAAAAAATGGGAAGAGAAAATGAGTAAAATCTAATTTTCTACCTTCCAGTTGTCTGTGGTTAGAATTGGGAAACTCAAATTTCATTTTTCCCACAATGATCTTATTTAATGGAAGTAGGGAAACATAAGGAACTCCACCATATATTTTTTCACATTGTTGCTATTTGTCCTTGAATCCTTAAATAAGTTTTGCATACTATATTAAACAACTTAGCAAATTACTGAAAATCACTGTTAATTTATTAATTTCCCAAGAATGCTATAATAAGGTTCCATAAGTTAGCTGTCTTTTAAAATTTTATATATTTATATGAAGTAGGGAGGGAGAGGGATCACGAGCAGGGGGAGAGGCAGAGGGAGAAGCAGGTTCCGTCTGAGCGAAGAAACCCAAAGCGGGGCTTGATCCCAGGCCCCTGGAATCATGACCTGAGCCACCCAGGTGCCCCAAATTAGGTGTTTTTAAACACCAGAATTTTACTGTCTCACTGTTCTAGACATAAGAAGTTGGAAATCAATTGTCAGCTATGCTCTGTGTTAAGGCTCCAGTGAAGTATTCTCCCTTCCCTCTTTCTAATTTTGGATGGTTGTTGGCAATCCTTGTTTTTTGGCTTCCAGATGCATCATTTCCATCTTTGTCTCACCATCACATGCCCTTCTTCCCTTTGTCTCTATATACTCAAATTTTGCTCTTCTTAGGACAAAAGTCAATGGATTAGGGCCCACACTAGTCTAATATGAACTTATCTTGATTTGAATCCATCAACAAAGACCCTATTTCCAAATAAGGTCACATTCACAGGTACAAGTGGTTAGGACCTGAACATATTTTTGAGGGGGGCACAATTCTACCCACTAAATATGGGAACAAATAAATGATAGCTTGGCACAATGGAAACACCATAGTCAGGAATTTAAGAGAACTGGTCAAAAGGCTACCACCCTTCAACACCCAGCTCGGGTTGTGTGATTTCTGTGGAATTTACTCTGACAAACACAATCTAAATGTTCTCTTTTCTGAAGTCTTAAATAATTCTACCCTATACCTTGTTATTTGGAACTTCTAATACCATTTCTCCAAGCATATAATACAAAATACAAAACTAGGTTGCTTACACTTATTTTTCTTTTTTCTTTTCACAGTATTGTAAACTTCTAGGATAATGTATCACATGTAGTAGCTACTTAATAGACAATGATTTTAACTGGAAAGTTTCCATTATATTTTATTTATCATGTTGATTTTGTATATAATTGCATAATAGAAGACAAAAGAATAATGCCTTAAAACCGCACCAATGTGTAGGCAGAAAATTAAATGCAAGGCAAAAAGATAGGGGTATAATTAATTTTAAATACAAAGTAATGCACTTCAGAAAAAAATAATGAAAAAGGTTATCCCAAGATGCTTGTTTTTCAGTTACGTTTTAATATATATGTTTTATTATATCAACCAATATGGTTCTATCATCAAGAAGATCATGAAACATATTAGGTAATAAAAAGAATCATTTGGAAGACAAGATCAAGTGGACTATTTTATGTAAGTCTTAAACCAAGGCATGTCTACATCTTTAGAAACTTTAAATTCTGTAAGACAGGGGTACCTAGGTGACTCAGTTGGTTAAGTGTCTGCCTTCAGCTCAGGTCATCATCCCAGGGTCCTAAGATCGAGCCCCGCATCGAGCTCCCTGCTCAGTGGAGAGCCTCTTTTCCCTCTCCCTCTGCTACTTTCCCCTGCTTGTACTCTCTCTCCATCAAATAAATAAATACATTAATTACTTAATTCATTCATTCATTCTGTAAGACATATGGAGAAGGGAATAGACTATAAGCTCCATGAGACCAAAAGTAATGAACATGCTGTTAAGCAGTATAAATCTATTCCCCAGCATAATGTCTGATATGTCTGCTGAATAAATGAAGACTACATTTTCTTTTTAGCATGTAATACATATCAAGGATTCTGCTAGACTAATTTTCCTAGGCAAGTGATGGTCTGTATAACGTGTATGAAGAGTTCAAGAACACTCAAACTTCAGTCAAGATAACTTGTGAAATATCTTATGAGGCAGGGCTTGAATATGAACATTAGGAAGCAAAACCTTAATCTACAATTTATAACTTGTCCAGTTTACAGAGATTGAAATTCCAAAGGACTAGAAGTCACCTGAATGGAAAAGCCCACCAGCAGGTGGACCTATCATTCTTATCCAGACATTGTACTCTGGAAATAATCAAATTTGGCTGTTGTAGCCTAGAAATGTTAATGCTAATAACGGCCTTTTGCTATTCTAATTCTGTGCTCATCAAACAAGCTTCTAATTAGAATATAAGTTAGCCATAAACCTCTACTAACAGGGAGAGAATGTTATTATGGTAACACAAGTTTTATGACACATAAAGTAATCAAGTGTCATTCATGTATTCATATATTTACTAAGCATGGAACATATCACATGCTCTGTGCATAGCCCTAAGATTATTAAATTAAACAAACATGTTATATGCCTTCATGGAGTTTATGATATACAAGGAATATAGGCATTGAACAAGTAATTGAAACCTGATGAGTGTTGAAAGATGTAGACAGTAATGTGAGATCGTAGCTCAAAGATTTTACCTACTTTAAATACTCACAATCAGGAAAGACATAACAGAAGTAGTTTTTAATCTGTGATTAGCAGAGGGAATCAGTGTTAGGTGAAAATGAAGAGGTATGAGTAGAACATTTCAGGGGGATGGAATGCATATGCAAAGGTATTAAATAGGCCATATTTTATGAAACTGAAGGGATGCCATTATCCTGAAGCATGAGAAGCAAGGGTGGGAGTAAAGATGAGAATGTGGTGAATGTCTAAATTAGTATTCTATCTTATATGAGTTTAGTTAATGTTTCCTTACTCTAATGAGATAGATTCAGTTTTGCTATGACTGTAAAAATCCATATTCTCTTTCTGAAGAGATTCTTGGTAGCTAACCAGCACTCAAATGATTTCTAATAATACCACATTCTGTCATGCTCCTTCAATCAATCCCTATTGAAATAAAGAGTAATTTCAAAAAAATGAAATTCATGAAGTTTTAGAATTTCTAGTGGCTGGCAAATTAGATTTGTGGAAGAAAGAAGTGTTTAAAGAAAAATTCCATTAAAATAGACATAATGACAAAGGCAAATTAAATCCAAAAAACATTATTGGAAGTATGTATGTTTGTGTGTGTATTTCTAATTTATTACACTAAGATTATACCTCATGCATATTTATAATTTATCTAAGACTTCAACAAGGCATGCTTACTAAATATACTGGTTTTATTTATGCTCTTTAAGAATACTAGCATCACAAAAAGACATTGAAAAAATTAGTTTTTTTTTTAAATATGACATTGTCTAGTCCTTCCTTAAGTGATACTTTAGTGTACTTTGGTAATTGGAAATATGAATTGAATTTTCTTTGATGACTATATTTCCAGTTGAATATCCTTTTGAAGATTTTCACGAATTCTAATTTAATTAAAAATATTGTGGGCTTTTTTTGTTTTTTGTTTTTTTGCAACAGGTTTCCTGCCAGAACACAGATGTCATGCAAACCACCACTAAACCTAAACCAAAATGGGAAAGGAAAAGACTCATCAACATCTTCATTACTATACACGTAGATTTGGGCAAGTCTACCGCTACTGGTCATCTGACCTACAAATTTGCTGGAATGACAAAAGAACTATTAAAAAATTTGAGGAGGCTGCTGAGATGGGAAGGAGCTCCTTCTAGGATGTTTGGT
The DNA here is from genome assembly GCF_002007445.2 of Ailuropoda melanoleuca. Classification (NCBI taxonomy): domain Eukaryota; kingdom Metazoa; phylum Chordata; class Mammalia; order Carnivora; family Ursidae; genus Ailuropoda; species Ailuropoda melanoleuca. The sequence continues at coordinate 78,831,161 of NC_048226.1, forward strand.
TGTTGGGTAAACTGAAAGCTGAATATAAATTTAGTATCATCACTGATCTCTATGAAAATTCGAGATCAGCAAGTATTATGTGACAATCATGGATGCCCTAGGGGAAAGACTTTATCAAAAACATGATTACAGGCATATCTCAGACTGACTGTGCTCTCCTGATTGTTGGTTAATTTTATGCAGTTATCTCCAAGAATAGGCCGACCTATGAGCATGCCCTTCTGGCTTATACACTGGGTATAAAACAACTAACTGTTATTGTTAACAAAATGGATTCCACTGAGCTACACTACAGCCAGAAGATAAAAGAGGAAATCATTAAGGAAGTCAGTACCTACATTAAGAAAATTGGCTACAACCTGGACACAGCAGCATTTGTGCCAGTTTCTGGTTGGAATGGTAACAACATGCTGGAGCCAGGATGAACATGGCTTGGTTCAAGGGATAGAAAGTCACCCTAAAGATGGCTGCCAGTGGAACCACACTACCTGAAATTCTGGATTGCATTCTGCCACCAACTTGTCCAATTGACAAGCCCTTGTGTCTGCCCCTACAAAATTGGTGGTATGGTACTGTCCCTGTGGGCCAAGTGGAGACTGGTGTTCTTAAACCCGGCATGATGGTCACCTTTGTTCCAGTCAATGTTACAAGTGAAGTAAAGTCTTTTTAAATGCACCATGAAGCTTTGAGTGAGGCTCTTCTGGGAATAACATGGGCTTCAATGACAAAGACGTATTTTGTGGTAATGTGGCTGGTGACAGCAAAAAATGACCCACCAATGGAAGTAGCTGGAATCATGGCTTCGGTGATTATCCTGAACCATCCAGGCCAAATCAGTGTTGTATATGTACCTGTGATGTACTGTCACACAGCTCACATTGCTCACAAGTTTGCTGAGCTGAAGAAGAACACTGATCGTCATTCTGGAAAAAAACTGGATGATGGTCCCAAGTTCCTGAAATCTGGTGATGCTGCTATTGCTGATATGGTTCCTAGAAAGCCTATGTGTGTTGAGAGTTTCTCTGAGTACCCTCCTATGGGCCATTTTGCTGTTTATAGTATGAGACAGACAGTTGCTGTGGGTGTCATCAAAGCAATGGACAAGAAGGCAGCTGAAGCTAGCAAGGTCACCAAGTTGGCCCCAAAAGCTCAGAAGGCTAAGTGAATATTATCTCCAACACCTGGATGCTGGTCTTAATTAGTGGTAGAAGAATAGTCTCAGAACTGTTTGTGTCAACTGGCCATTTAAGCTTAATAGTAAAAGACTGGCTAATGACAACAATGCATCATAAAACCTTCAAAAGGAAAGGAGAATGTTTTGTGGACCATTTGTTTTTGTGTGTGTGTGTGGCAATTTTAAGTTATTTAAGATTAAGTAATCAGTATTTTAATGGAAATGATCGACCAAATATNTAACAATGCATCATAAAACCTTCAAAAGGAAAGGAGAATGTTTTGTGGACCATTTGTTTTTTTTTTGTGTGTGTGGCAATTTTAAGTTATTTAAGATTAAGTAATCAGTATTTTAATGGAAATGATCGACCAAATATCTGTCACAGAATTCTGAGACCCATGAAAATAAAATTTTAATGAGAAAAATAGAAAATATTGCACATCACATAAGAGAAAGGATAAAAACCATATGATGATTTCAATAGATGCAGAAACAGCATTTAACAAAGTACAATGTCCATTCATGATAAAAACCCTCAAAAAAATATCTTGCCATTTGCAACAACATGGATAGTGCTAGAGAGTATAATGCTAAGCAAAGTAAGTCAGTCAGAGAAAGACTACCATCCATATGATTTCACTCATAACCAAAACAAACGAGACAAAACAGAGACAAACCAAGAAAAAGACTCTTAACTATAGAGAACAAACCAATGGTTACAAGAGGGGAGGGAGGAGAGGGGATCGGTAAAATAGGTCATGGGAATTAAAGAGTACATTCATCCTGACGAGCACTGAATAACGTATAGAATTGTTAAATCACTGTATTGTACATCTGAAACTAATACAACACTATATGGTAACTAGACTGAAATTAAAGTTTTAAAAGCTTAAAAAATAATAACTGAAAATATTATTTAAAATAATAAAACTAAATAAGTTATAAAAATCATTTCCCAATCACAGATTCTTTATAATTTAACAGCTAGTACAGTTGAGGTGGTGGTGGTGTTTTTTTCCCATCTCTAAAACATCCATGGTTTAAGCTTACTATTTCCAGAGAAACTACACAACACATTGCACACCATGAGGCAAGGATTCAAAGGGAGAAAAATTTTTGTTCCTTTTCTGAAAATTTGCCACCTGGTTAGAACACAGACACATTTGTAACTTTCCTTGGTACTCCATATATTACATAAATTGGGATCACGTGTCAGGTGGAGGTAAACTTTCCAACCACGGAGACAAATATTTCCAGGCTGATTTCAACAGATTTCAATTGCCCACAATTTCCCCACAAGACTGGGATCAGGAATTAAATTTCAACCTGGCTGACCATATATCTTAATATTGAACTTTAAGCATGTCTTTTCCTTGATAACTTCCTGAATCATGAGTCTCTGAGGAAATTTCTTGTGTTCTATTGTCCTGCTTAGCTACTTCCACTCTCCCATCTCAATATATAATTTTCATTCAGTATGACCCTTTCTTTGTCCTCTGCTCTTACATTCTTTTATTTTTGGTCATTAATATTACTGGAACAATTTAGTAATTTTGTTTTCTTCCTCACAGCCAATCTTTGCTATGCCAAAGGGATTATTTTATTTTTTATTTATTTTCTTTTTACCAATCTCTCAGCCTAAATAAAGCCAATTGTTCCTCTAGCAAAATTCTAAACTAAGCTCTTCTTTTTCATTTCCCCAAAAGAATTTTGGACTGAAAACATAAATTATATACTCCAGGTCATAAAGTTAATGATATAATCAATACTGACATGTTATCTTCCATAAAGCAAGTCAAACACACAATTATCTTGTTGAACAGATAGACGGACAACTCCTGAACAAACATATTTTGCTTCATGAGAGATAATGAATGAAAATTAATTTTAAAATATCCATTATTTTCAAATAGAAGACATGCTGATTAAAATTGTTATTAAAATTGTCTGATGTTATGTGGTTTTGTATAAGTAGGGCCCAAATCTCCATGCCTTCCTTTATTAGACCCTTTGTAATTTGCTTTGATTTTCCCAAGGGTCTTTCAACTGCTATCTCTTGAATTGAAACATCCATATATTTTTGCAAGATTCTTTCTTTGTATTGTTCCATGCTTAATCCAGGAAACAAAACAAAAAAGAAAAGAAAAGATCTGCCTTTCCTAATCAATAGGACAGTTGACTCTATTTAAAATATGTGGGTTAATGTAAGAAGTTAATATTGAACAGAAAATGAGTGTTCAGCAAGGAAGACCAGTCACTGAAGCAAAGAGAGGCATTGCAAAGAAGTGTGACTTACAAGCCAAGTTTTCTACTGCTCAACCAGAAGAAGGGAGTTGAAAACTGGGTTTTAAGATTTAACTTTTATGCTTTATAAAGTTTCATTGTAAATAATTTTATACATAACAGCTAATTATTTTGGTCTCTGTGGCATCAAAGCACTTTTGGGAGAAAGATTTGCCACTAACAATTTTTGAGGGATATAAAACCATTTGCTGTACAAGGAAAGTTAATCAAGTTAGACATAGGCTAGTTTTATAAAAATTATGTTAGAGGATGAAGAAAATTACAGAAGGTAACTTTTGAATGCAATAACTAAATCAAGAACTATATTTTCACCTTATTAGAAGGAAATAGTTCAGAAAAATATCCTGAGAAAATGAATAAATTTTATATATTTCAGAGTTTATAAAAAAACCTCAATCTAAGCTATTTGTGTTTTAGAAACATATATACCAGCATATGATAACCTATATATCACTAAAACCTTATACTCTATTTCACATATTTTTATATTTTCAATTAACATTTGTTTCTTTTTATGCAAGCTCTCAGGAATAAATGGTTTATACTAACTCAGTGACAAACATATGGATATTTTATTTGAGTAATTACCTAGTAGTGGAATTATCAGATCAGATTTCTGTTTTTAATTTTTTGAGGAACTCCAGACTTTTTAAGATTTTTTTTATTTGTTTGTTTGTGTGTTTATTTATTTATTTGACAGAGAGAGAACATGAGCAGGGAGAGCGGGAGAGAGAGAAGCAGACTCTCCACTGAGCAGGCAGCCCAATGCAGGGCTGGAACCCAGGACCCTGAGATCATGACCTGAGCTGAAGGCAGACACTTAACTGAGCCACCCAGGCACCCCCCGTTTTTTTAAAGATTTATTTATTTATTTATTTATTTATTTATTTATTTATTCATTTATTTATTTGACAGAGAGAGAGAGAGAGCATATGTGCACAGGCATAGAAACTCCAGGCTGTTTTCCACAGTAGCTCTATGGGTAGCACAAGGGTTCTTTTTTCTCCTCATCCTCACCAACACTTGTTACTTCTTATCTTTTTAATTCTGACCATTCTGATAGGTTGTAATGTAGTATCTCATTGTGGTTTTGATAATGTATAGAGGTGTTGAATCCCTATGTTGTACACGTGAAACTAACATAACATTGTGTGCCTACTATACATGAATGAATGAATGAATGAATGAATGAAAACTTATAGATAAAAACCAATGGACTTAGAATAGGCAAATTCCATTGGGAAGTCACTTCTTTCCCTCTCCAGGCTGTGTTCTACCAATACCTTCAACCTCCTTCTCTACTGTCCTAACATCTTGTGAACCAGCAATGACATTGCCTGTCTTTTTATACTTGCATCTAAGTTGCTAAGTAGTGTTATAAAAATATGCAAGTTCATCAACTGTTGACGCTACAAATTCATCTTGTGAAATTCCAACTGGATCCAAAACTCTGGTCAGCAATCCTTCAATTTCCCTAGTTGTTTGGGTTTTTTTGTTGTTTTGTTTTCACATTATCTACAGAAGATATTTTGAATAATCCCACTCTCCTCAACTATCCTAACCTATCATCTCTTCTCACTTTCAGCGGATGACCTTGCCTCTTTCACCAGGAAAAAAACAGAAATCAAATGCTGGGGTGCCTGGGTGGCACAGCGGTTAAGCGTCTGCCTTCGGCTCAGGGCGTGATCCTGGTGTTATGGGATCGAGCCCCACATCAGGCTCCTCTGCTATGAGCCTCCTTCTTCCTCTCCCACTCCCCCTGCCTGTGTTCCCTTTCTCACTGGCTGTCTCTATCTCTGTCGAATAAATAAATTAAAACTCTTAAAAAAAAAAAGAAATCAAATGCTTCTCTTCAGATAGAAATCTCAATTTCTGGTCAGTACACATATGAAGGTNTCCCTGCCTGTGTTCCCTTTCTTCACTGGCTGTCTCTATCTCTGTCGAATAAATAAATTAAAACTCTTAAAAAAAAAAAAAGAAATCAAATGCTTCTCTTCAGATAGAAATCTCAATTTCTGGTCAGTACACATATGAAGGTAAACCCAGATACATTTGTTGCCACTTTTCTCTTGTCAAAATTGAGTAGTGCTGCCTCCTGGCTAAGAACAAGTCACAGGTTAATAAATTATAAATAAATAGGACAAGCACTAGAATTTACAGTGATATTAAAAAAAAAAAAACAGATAGGGGCACCTGAGTGGCTCAGTCATTTGGGCGTCTGCCTTCGGCTCAGGTCATGATCCCAGGGTCCTGGAATAGGGCCCCGCGTCCAGGCTCCCTGCTGAGCAGGGAGCCTATTTCTCCCTCTAGCTCTGCCTGCTAATAATCCCCCTGCTTGTGCTCTCTCTGTCAAATAAATAAATAAATAAAATATTTATAAAAAAACAGATTATGAGAATGATCAAGAAGAATACTGGAGTTTAGAGTTTCAGAGTTGTAGTGGCTCTGGGTAAACTCATAGGAGTTCTTCATTAAAGTAGAGAGGAGGTAAGGAGTGCAAGGGATAATGAAAAGTATATACTAGGACTTCCTCATGGATAACAGAGACAAACAAGATAGNTATACTAGGGCTTCCTCATGGATAACAGAGACAAACAAGATAGTGCTTGATTTCAACGGATTAAATAAGATTATGAAATTAGTCTAAATTTCATATACTCGAGTTCTGGTTTAACTGTAGAGATTTGTACAGTTTTACAGTCCTTTTGAAAAATCACAAAATAAAAACAATATAATCAGAGATGACATGTTTTTACCCTTTGAAGTTAAAACGTATCTTTAATTAATGCCTTCCATAATTAAAATATTTTATTTAGTTAAATGAGTGTCTTAAATTTAAAAATCAGAATAGGCACTCATTTACTTTTGCGATATAGGGATACTTTGAAAATGCAATTTAATAAAGATGTAACCATGAATTTAAGGTCTGGTTCTTAAAAGTATAAAATCATCAAATGATGTTTCTTCTCCACGCTAATAATTGGAAGGATAACTTCAAATTTTTCATAAAAAAACTTTGTATAAATGAAAAATACGTATTTTTATTTTATATATATATATATATAATTGTTTATACATCTAAGACATGGGATACATCTAACAACTAAGGTTTTGCACCTTAAAAAATCAAAGATAAAATACTTTACCTTTAAAAGGAACTGGTCTTGTTAGAAACTTTTGAAAATGCTTCTCTTGGGGTGCCTGGGTGGCTCTGTTGGTTAAGTGTCTGCCTTTGGCTCAGGTCATGATCCTGGGGTCCTGGGACTGAGCCCCAGATCCAGCCCCATGTCAGGCTCCCTGCTCAGGGGAGAGTCTGCTTCTCCCTCTGCCCCGCCCCTTCCTGTTCTCTCTCTCTCTTTCTCTCTCAAATAAATAAATAAATAAATAAACTCTTAAAAAAAAAAAAGAAAATGCTTCTCTTAGAAATCACCTCATATTTGTGTTAATTACTCTTTCATATATTGTAGCATCTATTGTAACTCTTTTTTTCATGGATGACCAAGGCTTATATACATCACCTCTTCCTGCTACACTGCCAAATCGGTCTTCCTTAAGGCAGAAATCATATTTAAAGGTAATAAAATGGTAGATTAAACATACTATGCATTCTCAGATATCTAGAATAATTTCTAAATCTTTAGAGTAAAATTATATTTAAGCATCAAACTGATCTAAAATAACTTCAAGCTATATTTAAAACCATTAATATACACTATAATATTTATATGTCAAAGTATCAGGTTTTTTAAAAATATTTTCCTGATATACTATGTGCGTGTGTGTGTGTGTATGTGTATGCGTGTGTGTGTGTATTTTTTTTAAGAAAGCCCTGTTGTATACATAATAAAAAGAGGTATTTTTTTATCAAAAAGTACACTGGAGCAAGTAGTCAAGGACCTCAATTGTCACTTTGAATCAATATTAAAATANATGTGTATGCGTGTGTGTGTGTATTTTTTTTAAGAAAGCCCTGTTGTATGCATAATAAAAAGAGGTATTTTTTATCAAAAAGTACACTGGAGCAAGTAGTCAAGGACCTCAATTGTCACTTTGAATCAATATTAAAATATACATTGAGCCTCAGTATTCATCCCCCTCAAAGGGGAAAATAGGGCAGCTGAAACCTTAAAATCCCTTCTAGCTGTAATATCTTATCATTTTATGAATGTCCTATTTAACTTGCCTAAGGAGAACCAAACTTGACAGAACAACAGATAAAGAAAGTGTGGTGCGTGTGTGTGTCCATAAAAACATGGACAACATGGATGAACCTTGAGGACATTCTGCTAAGTGAAATAAACCAGTGACAGAAGGACAAGTTCTGCATAATTCTACTTATATGAACTATCTAAAACAGTCAAATTCATAGAAGCAGATTGTAGAACGACATTTGCCAGTGGATGGGGGAGTTGATATTCAACAAGTATAAGGTTTCAGTGATGCAAGATGGGTAAGTTCTAGAGATCTGCTGTACAATACTGTGCCTATAGTTAACAATGCTATATTGTACACTTAAAATTTTGTTTAGAGGGAAGATCTCATGTTAAGTGTTCTTACCACAATAAAAGAAGCTAGTTCAAAATTATAGAATCATAATAGATATTTAATCAAGTTACTTTACCCCTATGGATAAGTAGCAATATATACAACAATAGCTTCATTGCATGTTTTAGCCTAATAATTGTCAGAAGGAAGTAAAAAGGAACACCTGTTTAATGGGATTAGTATCTATGATATTTATTTTCACAGAATCAAGATCACAGCCAGTTTCCTTTGGTTAATTCATCCTGTTTAGACAATTTATTAATCCATTAGCACGATCTTTGTGTATTCATCACCTATATGTATACCAAATACGTATGTGTATGTATTACATAATTAGGTTCATTAGTTTGATGTATCATGTTCATTTGTCCTTCAACTTTTTGAGTGGTCAGAAATATTTTGGTTCTGTGGGATGCTCACAAGATGGTTATACGACATAGTTACAATATTGATTAAACTAAACGTATTGCTTTAATTTCTAGAGCAATGCATTGGAATCACATCGTTTACAGATTTCCTGATTCCATGCCTACAGTATGTAAATCACCAGATTTGTGTGGGAACTGGGAAATCTGCACTTTAGCAAACACCACAGGCAACTCTGATATAGATATTACAAAAACACCATTTGAGAAATACTACCAAATGCGGAACCATAAGCACACACGTAACATATATACATATATAATATATAGGTCATAAAAATTTCCCTTGACTTTAACCAATACTTCCTTTTTTATGACTTCCAAATTCTTCCTACAGCAACTTATCTGATCATTAAGATATAATTAAGTAACAATAATATTAAATTAAATATAATACTAAGTTATATATAATATTAAGCTATATATAATGTTATTATATTGTTATAATTTATGTCATCATTAAGTTACACATTTCCAATTTCGGGGGGAACGGAATACATAGACATGTTCTGTTGGAATCCTGCTTAACCTTCAACCGTACACCTTACAAACCAAACTCATTTCTCCTCTGGTTCCAGTATACAATTAACTTGTCTTCCTGACCTTTTTATTATTATGTCTTTTCTGCCATCTAATCTGAAAAATTACAATTATTATATAATCCTTTATTACATCTCAGATATTTAGTCACTCATTCCGCTCAGTTCTAGTCTTTGATAATGATCCTTTTCTCTTTTATTTCAATGTGTGGCGTTTCCAAATTGATTAAACTCCTCTCATAAAACCTCTATCATGGAGTAGTCCCCAACCTGATCTGACGCCTTCATTTTCTTGATCTGCCTCTCTCTAGTGACTATGATTTTTCCCACCTGCCTTCCTTTCACAAAGAGAAGTTTTAAAGGGAGGATAACTTTCACTGCCTCCACTTCTCTTTGCTCCAGCAATCTCCCCACTCTTTCCATCACCATTTTTTTTAATTTATTTATTTATTTATTTGAGAGAGAGAGAGTGAGTGAGTGAGAGAGAGAGCATGAGCGGGGAAGAGGGGCAGAGGGAGAGGTTGAGAAGCAGCCTCCCCACTGACCAGGGAACCCAACGCGGGCCTCTATCCCAGGACTCTGGGATCATGACCTGAGCTGAAGGCAGATGCTTAACTGACTGAGCCACCCAGGCACCCCACCATTTTTTTTTTTTTTTTGCACTCTAGGGATCATTCCTCTTAGCAGAAACACACAGTTTTACCTCTCTAATTTACGACAAACCAAAAACCAAAACAAACCAACAAAATTCTTTTGACTCTACTTCCTCTTTTAGTCCTAAGTTTTTTGTTCACCTTTGCTTGCAAAAGTCTGTGAAAGGCTTATCTGTACTAATTGTATGCAACTTCTCTTCTCTAATACACTCTCAAAACCACTCTAATAAAATAGTCAACCACAAAACTCCTTTCATCACAGTAACCAATAATCTCCATATTATGAAATCCAGTCATCAATTTTGCAGCTCATCTTATTAGCTGGTCATCAAATTTGACACAATTGATCAGTTACTTATTCTTATGTTTTCTTCATTTGGCTTCCAGAGAACCATACTTACCTGGTCTTCCTCCTATCTCATCAACTCTCCTTTTCGAATGCTTTTACTTTTTCTTCGTAGTTTTCCTGACTTTTGGAGTGTCCCAGAACTCAATTCTTAGCCTTTTCTTTTTCCTTTCTTCTTAACAATCACTTCCAATTCTAAACTTCCAAATTTAGATCTCTGTCCCACACCTTTAATTCTGAACTAAGACTCATATATATCCAATGGCCTCCTTGAAATCTTCACCAGAATATTTATCAACCATCTCAAACTTAACATGTCCAGAATTCAGTTCCATATCAACTCTCCACATATGCCAATATGGGTCTTGAGCTGGACTCCATTAATTATTTTTCTTTTCTACCACTTTCACCCATGCAATTATTTTGCAGCCGCATGACCTACTAGCTATTCCTTTAACAGAATGAGCTCCACTCTGGATTATGTATTTTGCTCTAAATGCATTCCTGTCTGAAATGTTTATGGCTGAGATTTCTGGTTGGTTAACTCCCTTTATTTAAGACTTTGCTGAAATCTCAACTTCTCAGTTAGGTAACCTCCATCACCCCACAATTGCTTAACTGACCTCTCTTACCCTACTTCACTTTTTTTTCTTATCACTTTCTGGGCAGAGTGTGTCATTAACTAACTTACATTGTTTATTGTTTATTTTTTATTGTCTGTTTCCCCTGATAGAGCATAAATTAAGAAGCAAGACTCTCCACTACTTTGGTTGCTGATGCCCTTAGAACAATGACTGCTCTACAGTAGATATCCAATAAAAAATTCCTGAATGAACATAGAATGAATGGAATTCTAGTAAGAACCAAGAGATTAAGTTTGGAACAATTTCAAAGAGTGACTAATCCAACTCTCCAACCAAGGCTTTGTAAACAAGGCAATATCTAATTACTTCCCACCTTGTTGCCCCTGTTGTAATACCTAAGCAGGTAATGCCAAACACTATTAGATTTGAGAAAAGGCTTGTTGGACGTTGCAGATGAAGATCCTGATGCCCTAAGCAGATGACATAATTTACCCAATTTCATCTACCAACAAACAATCAAAGCTTAAACTGGAACTTAAGTTTCTTTGTGCTATATCATTTTTTCATTTCACTGCCATAGAATCAGTTGACACTGACCAGGCTTCATAAACTTTTATCACTCAGTAATAACAGACGGGATTCACTGCATTCCTGATGGATCATGCAGTAGTGCTGCTGACTGTTGTTTAACAAACTAGAACTTACTGATTTACAATATACAGCATGCAAGAAAGGCACTGGCTGATAGTACTCTCTGTGCTACACAATTATTAGGCTGGCTTGGTCTTTGTTGCCAAAGTCAAAAACAGGCTTCGCAAGGCTTACCTCACTACCTGAACTTTAGGAACAAAATTTAAAGTACAGTAGCCAATAGCAAGTCCCCAGTCCTTCAGTGAGGGACCTAAAGTCAAAGGAACCATTTGTAATTTTAATGAAAAGAATGTGAATGTTTCCCTTATTCATATTTCTCTTTTGAATTCTATTATGAGTTGAAAATATTATACAAGCAATGCTTAGGAAGAATCAATGTAATACCACCTGAAATATAATTTCTCATTTTGATGACTATAACTTAAAAAGATATGAGAACATAAAAGGATTTAAAGGAATCAGAGGGCCAGGACTGGACTTAAATTTTTATTTTAATTATTCACAGATCATTTTATACATCAATTCCATAATACTACAGTTAAAAGGAACATTGTTTTGTGACAGTGAACTGGCAATATATACAGCATTATTAATTTACTGACACTATGTATCTTTAAACTGGCATTTATAGAAATATAATATAGTCTGGGCATTTGTATCACTTTCTTAAAAAGTGCTAAATAAACTTATTGATGTTATTATATATGTGTACATGCACACAGACACACACACAGACACATAGACACACACACAGAGACACACAGACACAATTAAGAAAAAAAGTTTAATATTATTCCACAAATCTATTTTTCTTAAAATTAAATTTTATTTACTCTTCATTTATATTACATTCATTTAGATACTGAAAATACCAGACTTTGTTTTGGCTTTGGGTAGGAGACCATACATTTCACTTAAGATCTTGCAAATTAGAACTGCCCGAAAACATGACAGTAAAAAAAAATAAATAAATAAAATAAAAAAGACAGCACAAAAAAACACTTAAAACAGTTTTCTATAGCACATCTTTGCAGATTTTGATCTCATACTGTGCTCTGCCCTGCTATTAGTTTCTTCTGAAATAGCTTAGGGATGGGATGCAGGGGTGACAGGAAATAGACTTGTTTATCAAAAAAGATAAATGAACTGTAAATCATAGAAAATGAGTACACTTGGTAAATTCCAGATGCTAAGCATTCAACCCAAAATCAGGGAAATTTATTTTGCAACTTTCCCGTGATAAATCTCAACCTTCCATTAGCAGTCAAGTAAAACTGACATCTACATGGTTTCTTGTTCCTCTGTAGACAGGCATCACTGTTGTATCTCTTAATTAGATAAACTATTTAGATATTACATTCATTAATTATCCATTATATTACATATACAGAGCAGCCATTCCATTTCTTTAGCTATCCTTGTTTACATTTCCTAGTTCAGCCTTATACATTTTCATGTTTAAGGAGAAACACTTTTCTCACAGAGAAGAAAATTGAGCAACAGGGTAGTTAAATTGTACATCTTCTAGACTGCTAGTTTTATGTTTTTCAAGGCCCAACACATAATGCTGTTCCAAGTTTTAAAGAATAGATAAGTAGATTTTTTATGATTATGGAGAAAATCAAAGGGTCCTTATTTTCATTTCTCAGTCCTGTCCCCTCAGCTCTTTTCATACCAAGACAGAAAAAATTAAATTCATCTGAGAATCAGATTTATAACCACTTGAAGAAGAAAAACATTCATCGTTCATCCAGATAAACACTTGATGGAAAGGGAAAGTAAACTAAGCATAATGGCACTCAGCATTGGGGGTTTATTCCTAAATACTCAAATATGCTTTGGAGCAAGTATCTTACCTTAATTTATATTTACCTTCCTAAGAGACATGTTTAGACAATGAGAAAGTAAGTTAATGTATTGAGGAAAGTAATTAATAAATATGTGGATTTTTATTTTAACATTTAGCTTAAAATCTCCAAATAAGAAAAGAAATAAAAAGCATTCATTCAATGATAATTTAAATTATTTAAAGATTTGGAGGAAAAAAAATCTTTCAATCAAGAGGGAGCCATTACACAGCAACAGGGAGCAAATTTACATGCCTTTCTTCAAAAAAAAAATTAAAAACTAAGCAAAATAAACTATTTTTAACACTGAACCAGGGCCATACAGAATTGTAACTCTCAGAAAGGAGAGGAATATAAAAGAGGAGAGACCTATAATTGCCTGGCTTTCTGTCTAGAAGCACATTCAGTACCAGAGATGGGGATTATCAGAACATGATGCTCTCCCTGAGCTAAGTAGACAGTGTTCAGGGAGCATGACATGCCCATAGTTGTAAGACAGGATTTCAGAGAGGGAGCTCTGCCAAAAAACAACCCACAAAATCTGCAAGGTAGTGCCCTGGATCTTTGCTAAATATGAGCAAATGCACATAAAGGGTGAAATTCCATGCAAACAGGCAAAGAGAGACCAAGGATCTTTGTGCTGAATGGCTCCAAGGGAGCACAAAGGTTTGGGTATTTTGCAAATTCCTCCAACTAGGGTAGAAAGTTCTCTTTAAATAAGCAGAGTATTCAGTAGAAATTCAGAAGGGATGAACTTCATTAGAGGGGCTAAACAATCCTTAGAGCAAAGTTTACTCTAGAACTGTCTAACACAATTTAAAAACAAACCTCAAAGACACTATCTGAACCTAATGTAATTTTGCTTTATATCAGGAGAAAACCCAACATTCTTTAAAAGGTGAAACTAAATCCAACACTCAATAACTTAAAATTCACAATGTTCAACATCTAGGAGTAGTCACCTCAAGAGGCAGAAAAATACAACCCATTACCAAGAAAACTATTACTCAATAGAAACTAAACAAAAATGATGGAGATGATAGAATTGTTATAATTTTGTTCTACAATTTAAAGCAAGGGCTGGCAAACTACGTGTCAAGCTCTATCTGGACTATACCCTGTTTTTGTATTGCCTAAGAGCTAAGCATGATTTTTATAATTTAAATAAGTATAAAAACAGATGACAAACAAGCTAGAATCAAAGATAAATATATGATAGAGACCATAGGTACCTAAAATATTCATTACATAACCCTTTACAGGAAAAATAAACACAGTGAACATATTGAGGAAGGAAGATATATAGTAATCAAATAAAACTTTAAGAGACAAAATACATACTACTCTAAATGAAAATAATTGCTCAATGGGGCTTATTGCAGATTAGATACTAAAGAATAAAACATAGTGAACTTGAAGGCAAAGTAATAGAAACTATCCAAAATGAATGAGAAAGAACAGAAGAACTTTAAAAAAAAATTCCCTGTAGGAAAATATCAAGCATTATAATGTAAGTAATACTGGAGTTCCAAAAGGCAGTGGGTCAGAGCGGAAGCACAAAAAGCTATTTGAAGATACAATGGACAAAGAAAAATCCAAATTTGATGAAAATTAAAAGCCCACAAATATAAGAGGCAAAGGTTTTTGGCATCCTGGTGTGGCAGAGACAATTAGCTAAGCACCAAAATTCCTGTTCCACTTTCACATGAGTTGTTAACTGGAGGCAACTGCTCAACTAGAGCAAACTTTCCCTGGTTTTCTGAATCTAGATTCAGACATGTAACTGAATTCTGCTGAACAGACAGTCAGTGGCATGAGCTACCACTGCAAGTTCTGCCCATAAAAACCTCCCACAAGATCATACATACTCTGTTTTTCTCCTTATGTGCCCCAAAGATATTGTGCCCCAAGTGACCTTAAAGGCCACATGTTGACTGAAGACTTTTTTCCACATAGATACTTGAAATCTCTGTCTCACTTTAGTTTGTAAACTCTGTAAAGACAGGGATAATGTTTATTTTTGTTCATGTAAAAAAAGATATTGACATATAGTAGAGATTTATATGAATGTACTGAATTAAATATAAAATAAGTAAATGAGTAAATATAATTATTTGAACTGATCATCAAATTGGATTTGACCTCTGAACCATCTATAGAGTAGAATAAAAAGAGAATCTCAAGGAATATATTACTATTCCAAAGCAGAGTAGTAGTATGGTAATTGGAGCAATAAGTTAGAATTAAGTAGAAAAATGAGAGAAACTGCCAAATATATTTTAAGAACAAAATGTATGCTGCATGGCAAAAGCTTCAAAATTGAAAGGAGAGCTTAACTGGAAAGACTTATTGCTATTCAGCACCTATAAGGTGGGAGTGAGTTAAGTTTTAGATTTTTCTGCATATTTAACTTCAATAAAGTTCGACTTCATTATTTGAGGAACTATAAATGTAGAATATTCAAGGGAATCACCAGATAAAACATGCAACTTAATGCGTGAATTTAGCAAGACCACTTATACACAGGAAATAAAAACATATCCGCACTGAGTAAAAAGATATTGAAATTTTTAAAATATTTCTAATAGGATAAAATTTCAAATTTAGAAATAAAAATACTAAAAACATGAAAAGCCTGAGCAAAACTCTACTTACATTTTTGAGAGAAAATACGTATCTATATAAATAGATATTCTATGCTTTCAGATTGGTAATCTAAAAATGTCAGTACTCCCCAGATTAATCTATGGTTTTAGTGTATTCCCAATCAAAATTTCAGTGTGCACGTGTGTGAATGCATGTATGTAAAACACACACACACACACACATCTCCTTTATCCATTCCTCAGTGGATGGACATTTGGGATCTTTCCATAGTTTGGCTATTGTTATTAATGCTGCTATAAACTTTCTATTGGAACCCTTTTCCTAAATTCACCATTGATATCCTGAAGGACACACACATGTTCAATATGTTTTAATGGGCCCCTCTGTGACATTTAACATTATTATTAACTCATTCCTTTTGAGAACTCCCCTTTTTTGGCTTCTTTGTGAAATAGGTTACTGATTACCTTTTTATCTATCTAACCACTTCTTATCCATCAACCTACTGCCTCCTCTTTCCCTATCAGTTACTTTAATAACAGGCTTCTACTGCTCTTTTCATAATATATACTTTCTCCCAAGGTGACAAGATCTAATCTTTATTTCAACTCTCCTCCAAGTATACTGTCAATTCTGCAATCTATGTCATTTAGCTCTATCTTCACCATCCATTCAACTGCCAACAGGAAATCTTGTGTATTAATAAAACATATTAACTAGTTTTGGTAGCAATTACCCTTTCCAAAATCCTTGTTTATTTCATAGTTACTGACTGCATAAATTTCAGTAGGAGGATTGACTGATTCTCATCTGAACAGGGAGCTTTCAGAAACTATAGGAGTTTGAAGCAGTGGCTGAGGCCAAGTAAAACAGAAGAAATAGTCATTGAGATACAAGAAAGCTTTGCATCCAAGATTTTGATTGCAAATACTGTGAGGCGGAAACAATATTATGTGTTTATTGCTCTATTTCCTCAGCAAGACTGCATATCACACAGGATTTTAGGAAAGTGCTCTTAAGCTAAGGGTTGTCTAATGGGAATTGGGCAAAAGTGACTTAAGTCACATCCAAGGCTAATCTTTAAAAATATAATTTCACATCCTCCCTTCCTAGGAATGACATATACCATAACTTAAAATCTATCTCTTTTCTTATCCCTTTATATTATTTTTTACAGGAAAGCCTGGAGTATCTTTTAATAATGGAAATCAGATCATGTCACACATACTCTTCTGTTTGTAACATTTTAATGGTTTTCCATGAATTTGGAATAAGATCAATGTCCTTACTATGACCTTAAGCGATCTTAATTCACAAACCTCTCAAGACAACAATAACCACAGATGGCAATAACTATAAGATCAAGATGGGTCACCAAACCTACAATGGAAACTGCATGGTTAAAAAGTAAATATTTATTGAATTTGACAATTGAGAAGTCAAGATTTCCTTAGTTTAGCAACATTGACCATTAGTTATATAGACAATGTGAATTAATCCTACTGGAACTCATTTTGTCATGTGGATTTTTAAAGAAAATTTCCAGAAATAAGGAATGCTCATTTTCAGATTTAAATCTGATATATTTTTTAGATGCTTTCTCCCTGTTTTACCTCATAGGCCAGATAACTAAAAAGTCATTCGTGTCTTGTGTTCATTTTTATAAATCCCGTGCAGTGTTTTACCAAATCCAAAATTACAGAACTTGAGCCCAGTTTACCTGAAAATGGAAAATTGTAAATTTGAGTGAATCTGTTATTTTATGGAAGACATGGCTCATTTAAACAGGAAGAATGTAACCGTGTGGACAGAAACAATGACTATCTTTCTCATCATTGTATTTTCAGTGCTTAGAAATATGCTTGGCACTTAATGGGTGGCAAAAATATCTTAAATGATATTGAGTAGAATGGCTTTGGAGAATATCACTAACTTTTTTTTAATTTTATTTATTTATTTGACAGAGAGAGAGACAGCCAGCGAGAGAGGGAATACAAGCAGGGGGAGTGGGAGAGGAAGAAGCAGGCTCCCAGCAAAGGAGCCCGATGCGGGGCTCGATCCCAGAACGCCGGGATCTCGCCCTGAGCCGAAGGCAGACATTTAACGACTGCGCCACCCAGGCGCCCCAGAGAATATCACTAACTTTTATGTGGACTTCGAATGATTTCTTATAAAATAGAGTATTTCCCTCCTTCAATTCAAGCTTATTGACTCCTTGATTTTATCACTTCAGGTGTAGATATAAATCATTTTGTTGAGAAATACTTTTAACTTTGTCTAACACTGTTCTTCTAAGAATGATAATAAACAGTCATTAAACTAGGGTATGTGTATTCCACAAATCCTTCCAGATAGATGTTGAATTCTTTTAATATAGGAAACAGGTCTAATATGTTTTTTGGTTGGTTTACTTATTCATGCTCCATCATTTCTCAATGCTCCATCTCTACCTCAACCTTAATTCCTCCTCCTTCTCTTGTCCTAATAAAATGTATTCTTGATAGGAAAGTCAATAGTGCTTCTTTAAAGTGGAAATTAAACGATGTCACTAACACTCTCTGGTTTGTACCACTGTAACAGCCTTTCTTGAATTTGGAGTAAAACTAGTGTCCTTACCATGACCTTAAACGGTCTTAATCCATAATCCTCTCATTAAACTCAAGCCACACTGCTCATTTTTCATTTTCTTAAGTTTAACAAAGCTCCTTCCAACTTTAGGATCTTTGTTTTAACTATTCTCTAGGCTGGTAGCTTCTTCCTCAAGATCTTCCCAAGGTTGCCCTTATGACCACATCCAAACCAGTGAGGCTTTCCTTGACTAATGACTATACCAGCTAAAACGTCACACATCAGTCTCTACCACTTCACTTGTTATATTTTCTTCATTTAACTTATCACACTATTCAGTATTTTTTGTTGTTGTCTCATTTATTTCTGGAGTATAAATGTCCATGACATCTTCACTACATTAGTCACAGCATTATCCCAAGTATCCAAAACACAGCTGGCTTATGGTACACCTAAAAAATATATTATCGGATTACAAAACATTTTTACTCCTCCATATGCCCATGAAATTTCTTGGAAAATGTTTGATAGGCAGTGTTATGTTGAGCTTAAAAGTGGGAGCTCTAGAATCAGAGACTGGGGACAAATATGATACTAAGGAATTGTGTGACCTAAAGTAATTTACTTAAGCTTCATCTAAGCTGGTTATTTGTAAAATTATCATTATTTTGATTAGTGCATGTCTGTTAACTTTTAAGTGTTGCCAACAGTCTCTCAGTTGTATGCTTTCTGTTTTCTTTATCAATATCCTAGAAGTTTTATTTTTGTGGATGAAGACAAAGTTCTGGCAAGGTGATGGCACAATTGACTTGTTACTCCCTCTGGCAAAACTGTCACAGCAGGNTGCAATCACTAGATAACTTTATGAAAATAAAATGATCATTATAACATTTCTATACTATGGATTATTTTTTCAAAAATGTGAACTTAAAGACATTTAAACTTAAATTTTTAAATAATTCAGCTAAGAAGATAAGATGTTTTTATTTGTTACACAAATAGAAAGTGCTTTCTAATTCTTTTTAAGATTTTATTTATTTATTTGATAGAGCAAGGGAGAGAGACAGAGCTAGCATGAGTAGAAGGAGGGGCAGTGGGAGGGGGAGAGACAGAATCTCAAGCAGACTCCCCGCTGAGGGTAGAGCCTGACTCAGGGCTCAAACCCAGGACCCTGAAATCATGACCTGAGCCAAAATCAAGAGACAGCCACTTAACCAAGTGAGCCACCCAGGCACCCCTTTCTAATGTTTTTTAAATACATAATTGAGGTGTTGGTCTAAAAACACAAATGTGTGTATATGTGTATACACTCGCACATATACAAATATATACACACACATCCCTAAAATGTCTAAGAAAATGAGGTTATTATGAATTCCAACCCTTTCTAATGTTTTTTAAATGCATAATTGAGGTGTTGGTCTAAAAACACAAATGTGTGTATATGTGTATAAACTCGCACATATACAAATATATACACACACATCCCTAAAATGTCTAAGAAAATGAGGTTATTATGAATTCATCTGTAACCTACTTCAAGAATAAATGTTTTTCTAAAGTTTTTAATGGAATTACACAATATGACATACAGAATGCTCCTGTACAAATTCATGTTTATATTATAGCAATGTTGACAAAATTTATAACTGCTGCAATATTTCCACTTAATTAACAATTACAGGCTTTCTATTTACATAAAGAAATTCATTCTTGGAACACCTGGGTGGCTCAGTCAGTTAGGCATCTGCCTTTAGCTCAGGTCATGATCCCAGTGTCCTGGGATCGAGTCTCGTATTGGGCTCCTTGCTCCATGGGAAGCCTTCTCCTCCCTCTGCCTGCCGCTCCCCCTATTTGTGCTCTCATACTCTCTCTGACAAATAAATAAGTAGCATCTTTAAAAAAAGAAATTAATTCTTACTAAAATTAAGTGAACTGAATAAATCTGGTCCCTTAAAGATATTTTTTGCTTTATTATGTATTCTAAATGGAATGAATATTTGTGGTTTTTGTAAGTCATTCAGCCAACAATGCTCAGGATGTATTTTCTTCGGGTTGGTTAAATAATTGTTACTTTTTTTTCTCCTTTATTTTATTTTTTATAATCATGTAGTCCACAATTATCAGTGGGAAGTTATGCAAACCATTATTGTGTAACTTTGTTGATGATTTCCCTTTAGCTTTAATACAGCTTCCTGTTTCAAAATGAAGTGCTTTTTCCATATATGCAAATGTGTTCATCTAAATTAGCCCTTCATCTGGCAAGTTTTAAAATTCAAAGAAGAAATAAAATGCAAACCCTAGTACCTCTAACCAATGACTTATGCTACATATAAAAGTAAACAGTATTTTCATTTATTCAGTAAAGAATTTGAGCACTAATCTTGTATAAGGTGTTACTGTAAGAAATATGTATGAGATTCTAATACAACAAAGTTGCTATAGCACAAATCATTTATCAAAATTAGAGCCAAACCATAGCTCAGCTATAAATTTTTAGCCAGGTGTTCATTCAAAACTTTGCCACCTATTGCTTATCTGGGTCACCTTTTCATGATGTCAGTTACCATGTGGTTAGGGAATACAAAATAATTTTATAGAGTCCAAAGCCAATTATAACTGGGAAGGTAAGTCCAAAGCCAAATGTAAATGAGTTTTGGATACTCTATTCTTTTGGATAATTTCTCTCTTGGCATGATAAATGAAAACTTGGCTGCATAGTCATACAAGGGGTGAACAGGGGTATAAGACACCCACATTTACATGCAGGGCCTCAGGAACAGCAAAGCTTAAGATTTTCTAAATGGTTAATTTTAGCATCCATCCAAATGTCAGTGAGCCAGTTAGTGAGGTGAAGCTGCACTTTAAATGATGTCCACGGGCTTTTTTATACAGTGTTCACATTTGCATAATACCAGCTTTTTTGTGCCTTATGTTTCCAAATCAATTTAGCTTTGTGTGCTAATATTTTACTAGAGCCCTGGAGATAAAGAAGCATGCAGGTCAGCCATGTGTGTTGCTAAATCCCCAAAGGAAACCTCCACTAAAAACCAAAAGATTGACACCAGACAAGATTAGCAAAAGAATTAGTCATGCACAATCAACTGTGTTAAATACTGGGGGAAGAAAAAAAAACCCATCTGCTTCTCTTGTCCTTCAGGAAAAGGCTATCAGGGCGGAGTGTTAATGCTTCTAGCATATATGATTATGCGCTTTAGGGTATACCACTGTTTTCTAGGAAGATGTATTTGTTAGAACCAACTACCATGGCTATTTTAAATGCTACTGATGAGGGTAGGCAAGTAAAAGCTTCAGTGTTCTGTTGTATTTAATTCTCAGACCTAGCTAGTCCCAGAGACCTTCTCTCCAAGGAATACAACAGCAGTCTTTTTCAATCTGGAGCTGAAGATGCTTGGGTTCTAACCTCAGAAATTCTATATAATGGCTGAAAATTTCCAAACCAATAAACAAAAAATATTCAACAAGCAAATCTTTTCCCTAAAGGGCTTATTATCTAAAATTGTTGATTAAAAATAGGAAGAAAATCCTACCAAATAGCTAAAGATCGTTAAAGCTCAAATTCTGGGGAAAAAATGGGGATTTGTGCACAGTTCATTCATTGTTTTAATATGGTACATTTTAATATATCAAATGAAAAATAACAACTAAAATAGGAAGCTTTTAAAATAAATATTTATTCAAATATTTGTCATACCATCTAATAATATTTCAAAACTAGATACATTATTTGGGGAGACTCTTATTGTTACTATCAGGAAATGAATCAGAAAAATAGAAAAGAAAATGATGTATAAAAGGAGCTATTAGTTCGTTTTTTTTTTATGTTCAGTCCATCTCTTTCCCTTTTAAGTCTACATCCAAAAAATAAATCATTTTAGCTGAGGCTTTCGCCAACTGTGTGATTTCTTCTTGAGACATCATCTTTCTACCTGAAGTCTACTGGGACATAGCTAATTGTTAAGTACACTGGACTTAGTAGTTTCATTGGTTGGGCATATATATACACTATGAAAGCCCTCTGTTAGACACTTGTTTAATTAAACCTCATTCACAGACCTATGAAGATAGAAAATTAGCTCAAAGAGGTTAATAAATGTTTCCCCCATTACACAACTGATAAGTACAGCAAAAAGTGTTAACAAAATGTGGTAAGCAAAAAGATTCCATCCACAAAAGATATCATCCCTATGACTATATTATTTCACATGGCAAAAGAGAATTAAAATTGCAGATTCAATTAAGGCTGCTAATCTGCTGACTTGGAAATGAAGAGGTGATCACCCTGGATTATTCCAGAGGGAGAGAAATGAAAAACGTTTGAATTCACGTGCACACACACACACATACATACACACACCCTTGTGTGAAATATGATAATGTATATATTTGAAAATATATTAAGCATCTATATTTTTAAAAATAACATATTAGCAAATATAAATAAATATTATATAAAGTTTATACTAAAAGATTTAAAAACAAGTACTGATATGGATGGGATTAATAACTGCAATTTTCATAAGAAAGTAAAATTTGAGACAGAATGTTAAATGGCAACATTCAGTGGCCAAAAATGGAGAACCGACAAAAAGAGGAGGAGAAAATACAGTACTTTTTTATATTGTTTATATCGTTGTTGACTGATCAACTTAGGCATTGTTATCTTCCATAAGAAACAACAGAGGCATAAACACCCAGTAGTGCAATTGTGGGTCATAGGGTAGCTCTATTTTTAACTTTTTGAGGAACCTCCATACTGTTTTCCAAAGATACAGCTGTAGTGAAAAGAATGGGTACATGCACCCCAATGTTCATAGCAGCAATGTCCACAATAACCAGACTGTGGAAGGAACTGAGATGCCTTTCAACAGACAAATGGATAAAGAAGATATGGTACATATATACAATGGAATATATATATATTTTTAAGATTTTATTTATTTATTTTGACAGAGAGAGACAGCCAGTGAAAGAGGGAACACAAGCAGGAGGAGTGAGAGAGGAAGAAGCAGGACCCAGAGTTCACACCCTGGGCCGAAGGCAGACGCTTAACCACTGAGCCACCCAGGCGCCTCAATATACAATGGAATACTACTCAGCCATCAGAAAGGATAAATACCCACCGTTTGCATCAACATGGATAGAACTGGAGGGATTATGCTAAGTGAAATAAGTCAAGCAGAGAAAGACAATTATTATGTGGTCTCACTCATATGTGGAACATAGGAATAGCATGGAGGACATTAGGAGAAGGAAGGAAAAACTGAAGGTGGGGAAATCAGAGGGGGAGATGAACCCTAAGAGGCTATGGACTCTAGGAAACAAACTGAGGGTTTCAGAGGGGAGGGGGATGAGGGGATGGGTTAGCCCAGTGATGGGTATTAAGGAGGGCACATATTGCATGGAGAACTGGGTGTTACATGCAAATAATGAATCATGGAACACTACATCAAAAACTAATGAAATACTGTATGGTGACTAACATAACAAAACATAACAAATTATATATATATTTAATTAATTAATTGATCTATTTATTTATTTATTTATTTAAAAGAAAGAAGGAAACAGCAGAGGACTCTGTTTACTTCCCAAGCTTCAGTCATTCCATACCTCCCCTCCATCCACACCTTCTCCCTGCTCCCAATTAACAGAGTAAACATGCCCACCATCAGTAAGAGTCCCTCTTTTTCCATTGCTCCTAAAAAAATTCCTTTCTCTTTTGTCTCCTTCACTAACTAGATAACTCTAACTTTTGCTTTCATCATAATCTCAGTCATTATTTCCCTTAAGGATCCTTATCTGACTTTTCCAGTCCAGGGGACTCTTTCTACCTTGGTGTTTACTTAGCATGTTAGCATTACATTATAGTAATATATTTATTTATCTGTGTCTTTGGGAAACCGTAGACTTTTTAAGGGCAGGGCTACTCCTTCTCTCTCAATTCTCTTTCAACTAACAGAATTCCTCGTTCATGAAAAGTGTTTAATATTTGTGGAAAGGAGATCACTGAATGAAGAATGATTCAAAAATTAAAAACTGGAGTTCCAAAATCACATATCGACAACCACCTGCCATGTCCAAACTTTACAGCAATAAATGAAGTCATAAGTTCCTTCCATATTCACCAGCTTTTATCATGTATTCATTGATCCAATCCACCATTCAGTCATGAAACAACATCTATTGAGTACCCACCGTATGCCAGGCTGCATTTGATGCTCTTTGTAGCACCAACACTACCACCTACTCTGTTGCTCCAGCAGGGACCCTTTTTATTTCCTCCTTTCTCTCTCCTCATTCCCTCATATTAAATTACCAGCAAGTCCTGTTCATTCTATCCCCAATAAATTCTGCACACCCCCATGCTGAGTCCTTTGATCCAGGCTGTCATCAGCATCCTCTTCCTAATCTGTCTCTTCACTTAAATTGTAATCTTCCTTAAATCATAGCCCCTGCAGCAACAAAACTGATATTCTAAAAATGAAATTCAGAACATGTTACTTACTCTTCTTCTAGAATGCTTTGGTGGTACTGATTACATTGAAGCCAAAATCACAATTCTGTCCTGTAAGTCCTGGGAAGCCGCATGGCCTAGTTTCCCAACTGTGCCTTTCCTACTGTCCTGTCAACCCCAAACCAACTGCTATGGTCATCTTTCTTTTCATCAACTACTCCAACCTAGTTCTAACTTCAAGGCAATGTCTAGAATAATCTTTATTCCACTCCGGAGAAATTTCTCTATCATCTTTAAGAGTTCAGTTTAAATACCACCCACTGAGAGGACCTTTCTGATCACTTTATCTGAAATAGAGGTCCACTATTCCTTTCAGCCCCTTGTTTCTCTTGTAACCTATACTACAATTCCAATTTTTGTAATTATGTGGGCTGTTTTGTTTTATTTTATTTTTTGTCCTGACCCATGAAGGATCTAAATGTGTAAAATTTCCTAGGGAATATTTAGTTTGCCACAGAGGGCTTGGTACTTAATAAAAACTTAATAAAATTTGAAAGAGTTAATGATGAATGAATAAAGAAAGGAAAAAAAGAGAAGTAGAAGGAAAGGTAGGTAGGCAAGAAGAAATATAGAGTTATAGCCTGCTCCTTAACTATTAAAACAAAATCCATGAAAACAGTTCCTTCCCCCATTATGGGTAAAATTCAATAACTAGCCCGCTGTATAACAGATTTTACATTTAAAAAATAGAGTTAAAAACCAAAATTTGCATGTGGAATTTTTACTCTATTAATCAATGGCTTCATCAGTCTAATTTTTTAAAGTACTATATTATATAAATCATAGTAAGTAAAAATGAGTTAAATTTTTATGAAAGAGGAAGACCTAGATGAACTGGTTTAAATCACTAATAAATAATAAATTTAATTAAAATGCATGTACAAATATCAAAAGAAGTTAGTGCTTAAAAACTATAAAAGATACAGTTAATATATCCTGAGAAGTTTTCTTAAATTCTGCACGTTTCAACATATATAAACCAATTCCAATAACTCTTTATAATTTCAAGAACAATTTCAAAATACTGCTCTCATTGTCTATATTTTCTTACTTTCAAATTAATTCATAGATGCAGTTTGAATGTTTCCAAGCAGTGTGTGGTGCTAAGTGAATACAGTTCCTGAGGCATAGTGAAAGTCATCTAAATGGCATAATTTTTTATGTCAAATTGGGTAATATAATATTGTATCAAATCTCAAAATGCATTTTTTGCTCAAAACACTCTGTTTACTGAAACATTTAAACACATTTGAGGAAGTTAGTGATCTGTTACTATACTGTCTTCCATTTGGAAGTAATCTGCAGAAGTTCCATATTTTCTTAGCAATGATAATGGCATGTATGAACTGTTGCATACAGAAACAATATTAAAATGCATAATGAAGATTGGATTTTCACATACACAGAGTTCAATTTTACACATATTTTTATACTTGTATTTTCATATTGTAAGCATAAACATGGGCAACAGGAGTTGAACGACTGAAATTCGATAGACTGGACATGGCTTTTCTCACGGGGTACTCCCACCCTTTGAAGAATGAGGGGGCACGGCAGTGGAACACAAGGGATAGAAGGCATGTAAAGGATAGCTTAGCCCAATTTTTTTCCAGGCTTTAGGGAAATGTTCTCTATTTTACTTCAGAGTTCCAATGATGAGGAATGGACCTAGCCAGAAGACTAAATAGCAGGCCACTCAGCTTTCCCTACTGATCAGGAAGGAAGTCTAGCCCACCTTATTAATAGAGGTGGCAAAGAGAAACTTGTGAATTCCCATTCACTGAACAAATATGTATTAGCAACCTGCTAAGACCCAGCACTGTGTTAGGCTTAACAGTATCTAAGACAAACGAAGTATTATAGTCTAAAGAAGTTTGAGGTCCAGTACGAAATTAAAAACTGCACGTAAAAAACACAGGACATCTTGGCAACACTGAAGGGAAGCACCCATGCCAAATACACTTCATGGAGATGTAACACATTTATATAACATTTAAGTATACCTATAAAATTAATTATTTAAAAGAAGGGAAAGGAGAGTGCAGGACATTTCATGGTGAAAAGGTAAGAACAAAGAAGGGGAGGTAAAAACAGAAGGATCTGAGTGGGGAAGTCCAACCTATAAATTAGAAATTAAAATTTCACATTGGCCTTGTTTTTTATCCATGGTGAAGAAATGTCTCAGGGGTGACTCTGGCCACATGATAGAATCTAAAATCTGGTACCAGGCCATGAATTTGTTACCTCAAAGAGAGAAAGATGGATGCAGTCAGTAACTTTATAAAGAACTTTCAGTTTATACATGTTTTGACTTAATATTTTCAAAATCTAACTTATTAATAAATATGTAATAGCAATATGGATATAGCTGGTACTATTATCATACTATCACTACCAGTTTTATTAAAATAACTATTAGGGGTAAAGGAGCAGCTAACATGCATTGACCACTTTGTGGCATGCACTGTACTTAAGCACGCTGTATGCATTATAATTATATTCCTACAAGGGAATTGAGATAAAATTAATCTGCACACAATAGTGACAGATCAAGGACAGAAGCAGCTAGGACAAAGCAGTAAAGTTTTCACATAATGAGTAGGAGTTTGCCAAACAGAGTTTTCCAAAGAAAGAATATACAAGGGAGCTCACAAGAATATACAAGACATATCCTGGAAACAGGAAGAGCCTAGTGTGGCTGTGCACTGGGAGTAGGGACGGAAACTTATATGTAATGAGGTTAAAAAAAAATCATGAAGAGTCCAAATTAACAAGTTATATACCTTAGTGAAGAAATGTGAAGTTTGGGGCACCTGGCTGCTTTAGTCAGAGCAGCAACTCTTGACATCAGGGTCCTGAGTTCAAGCCCCACGTTGCACATGGAGGAAAGGAAGAGAAGAAAGAGAAGGAAGGGAAGGAAGGAAGGAAGGAAGGAAGGAAGGAAGGAAGGAAGGAAGAAATGTGAAGTTCATCTTGTAGCTTCCAGTTATTGTTATTATTATTTTTTTAAGCAAGTGAGTAACAGTACTCTCTACAAAGAAAACAAATATCATTCAAGATTTCTAGCCTAAGACAGCATTTTGATGGTAGATAAAATTTCCCACAGTACGTTTTCAGAATAAAAAGGTGGCTAAGGACACAGGCAATAAAAGCAAAATCTAACTCAAAAACTTTCGTGTATCAAAGGACATAGCCAAGACAGGGAAAAGACATCTTAAAAATGTGCAAATAATATATTGATAAAGGGTTAATAATATCCAGAACACACAAAGAACTCCTACAACTCAATGACAAAAATATCAAATAACCCACATAAAAATGGGCAAATGGCTTGACTAGTCATTTCTCCAAAGATGATATACGAGTGGCCAACAACCATATAAAAAGTTGCTCAACATTAGTAATCATCAGAGAAATTAAAACCAAAACCAAACTCATCAGGATGACTACTATCAAAGAAACAGAAAATAACAAGTATTAGCAAAGACATGTAGAAATTGGAACCCTTGCATACTATTGGTGCATTGGTGTAATTGTAAAATAGTACACCTTTAAAGAAATCAGTGTAGAGGTTCCCCCAAAATTAAAAATAAAACTGTCATATGATACAGCAATCCCACTCTGAGGGTTAATCAAAAAACTGAAATCAGGGTCTCAATGAAATATTTGCACACCATGATCATAGCAGCACTACTGACAACAACCACAAAGTAGGATGTCCACTGATGGATGAATAAACAAAATGTGGTATATACACTCACAGTGGAGTATTAATTAGCCCCAAAGTAAAAAGAAATCCTATCACGTGCTACAAAGTGAAATAAACCAGTCCCAAAAAGACCATATTGCATAATTCCACTAATATGAGCTATCTAAAATAGTCAAATTCATAGAAACAGAAATTAAACGAAAAAGAGGTGAAAACAGAAAGATCTGAGTGGGGGAAAGTCCAACCTGTAATAAGAAATTAAAACTGTACATGGGCCTTGTTTTTCATCTATGCTGATGAGATGTCGCAAAAGTAACTCTGGCCACTGAACCTGAAATCTGGTACCAGGCCATGAATTTGTTCTTTCAGGGACAGAAAGATGGATACAACCAGTAATGTTAAAGAGAACTTTTAGTTCACACAGGCAAATAGACATAACACAGCACTTGTGAAACAGGAAGTATTAGGAGAAAGAAACGTGGCTTTAATTAAATAAATTATTATAAGTGCTGTGAGAACAAATTAAGTATGAGTACAGTTGGGAAATGAAGGAGGGAGTGGTGGTCAAATGTCTCCAGGCCTGGGAAGCAGTGCTGATGAAGGAAAATATTCAGATGTTGAAAAGAGACAGCAGGAATTTGCCAATAACCGCTTTGCCCACTATGGTAGCCACTAGCCATATGAAGCTATTGAGCACTGAAAATGTGGCTATTGTATTTGATGAAAGATTTTTAAATTATAATTAATTAAAATTTAAATTTAAATAGCCATCTTAGGCTAGTAGCTATCATATTAGGCAGCAGATCTTTACAACACTGGGACATAAACCCTATGACTTAGAAGTCATGGTGATAGACAAGTCTGAAGAGAAACACAAAAGGAAGATTTAAGAAGGCTTTCATTGTCATGTGTAAATCAGACAAGTTAAGTAGAATGAGAACAGAAAAGAACCCATTATTAAATAATCACTGGTGACACAGGCAAAGGTAATTTGTCTTGGAGGCAGAAGCCTGGTTTTAGTGGATTAAAGAAGTTAGTGAGAAGGAAAGAAGTAAAAACAGCAAGAATTTACTATGTTTCATATATGTTGTGAATAAAGGGAAGGAGAAACAAGGGGAAGAATGGGGGTAAGGAAACACGGGTATAAGAAACCATTATAAAATTGGGATACTTAGAGCTTGTTCACAGTTAGTGGAGGGAGCCACAAATATGGAAAATTTTATAGGCAATAATTTGTAGAGAATAATCCTAGGTCAGAATCCCTACAGATTTAGCTGGAAAAGGGGAGCCATTGATCAAGCAATTATCCGAGAAGTAGAGGAGGAAATCTGCCCTGGAAGAAACAAAGGGAGTGATGCACATTAAATAACTTTGTGGAAAGCTATTAGGTGAGAAAGTTAACGGAGTTCATGATTTTAGACTGGGTTTTCTCTGTAATATAGAAAGCAAGTGTGCTTAGCAAGAGGGGATGGGGATGAGCCAGAGTAGCAGGCTAAAGAGGTGCAACAAAGATTCAGATGCTGTTGCCAAGGATGATGGAAGTAGCAATCCATCAGCAACTTCAAGAGAGTCCAAGTACATCAAGGGCTTAGCTGAGGTTGGAAAAGGAAGATTTGTAGTACCACCAGAATACAAGGCTGTGTAGTTTTCTCCAACGCTTGGCATTCTGGCAACAGAATGTAAATCCAGAAATAACTAGATTTAAGGTTTGATGTTTGATGGCCACACACAATAGGAGACTTGAATATAGAAGCCAGGAAATGGCAAAACATGATGGAGTATGACCTCTGTTCTGGAGGGGGGAAACTTTAAGCCAGGAGGGTGAAGACAGACTTGCAAAGATGAGAGGGTCAAGGGAATAGATGTCAAAATAAAGTTGAATGACCTAGAATTAAGGATTTAGAAGAATAGGAAGGATAGGAAGTTGTATTTGGCATTGTCTAGAGACAGTTGCTTTATAAATAGTATATTAAGATACTTAAAATATAGGGGAGCCTGGGTGGCTCAGTCGTTAGGCATCTGCCTTCGGCTCAGGGCGTGATCCCGGCGTTCTGGGATTGAGCCCCACATCAGGCTCCTCCAATGGGAGCCTGCTTCTTCCTCTCCCACTCCCCCTGCTTGTGTTCCCTCTCTCGCTGGCTGTCTCTCTGTCAAATAAATAAATAAAATCTTTTAAAAAAAAGATACTTAAAATGTAAGGATTATTTAAGATGTTTTACCACTTTAGAAAGAGAGTGCGATAGGATATACTTTAAAGAGTTCCTAAATTCAGATTCTACAATTTTAATTTCTCTTTTACTTAGTTTCTTCCAAAGTAACCAAATTGAGTCACCCCAATCACATCACAATGTCTTATCAGAATTAAGCCCAAACTCCACAGAATGACAGAAATAGATCCCAAAGCGGGCCTCAACTTTTTCTACTTTGTACTTTTCTTCCACAGTAAATTTGCTTAAAAGCTCTAAACACACATTGCAATTTTCTACCATGTCAAATATTCTGGTTTAATTACTCCTTAAAGTACCTCAAATTTCCTTTTCCTTTGCCAAAATTATACTTACTTAATTTTGCCTAAAACCCCACTTTGTAAAATTTCCAAAGGCCACTCAATTTAAAGTTATTTTTCATGCCACTGTTCCCCTCTCCTGTGGTACTTACAGATTATCTTGAAGTATAGGTTAGCCATCACTGAGGACAGGTCTTAAATAGGTTTCTAGTGGTTTGTGGGCTATCTGAGGGTCAACATCATCACTTGTGACTAAATTTTAGAACTATAAAAAAAACTCCGGGACAAAATAAAAATATAAATTGATTGAATTATCCTGGCTTATAGAAGTTGTGAATTCAGTCTTTTCAGAACAGTTAAAATGTTTGCATTTCCCAGGGCACTTGGTTGGCTCAGTCGGTTAAAGGTCAGACTCTTGGTTTCAGCTCAGATCATGATTTCCCCACGGGGGATCCAGCCTACGTGGGGCTGCATGCTCAGCACCAAGTCTGTTTCAAATTCTTTTTCCCTCTCCCTCCCCCTCTGTTGTTCCAGCTCCACTCACTCTCTCTCTCTCTCTCTCTCTCTCTCTCCTAAAATAAATCTTTTAAAAAATAAAGTCTGCAATTCCCATGAGGAATAAAACTTTCATAAAATCCTTGTAAAAATATGGTATTCAGTGATATACGGTTTGGGAAAGAAGTATAACCAGAAAGAAGTAATGATCTTTTGGTTATTTCTACTCTTTACTAATAATTTACAAATAAACTGAAAATACTAGGTCACTTGTGGCAAAAGACACATTGTTTTTAGATTACTCATATGAAAATAGCTGCTTTTCCTTGTCAACAGTGACAAGAATGCAAACCATTATAAACCAAGTTCAACCAGACACTTTTAACAAGAAGCGCAAATTCGAATGAATACACACCACTGACAACTCAAATTAATTGCAATGAATATAAAATATGATTGAAGTATAAAAACTGTGCATGACAGGGCACCTGGGTGGCACAGCAGTTAAGTGTCTGCCTTCGGCTCAGGGTGTGATCCCGGCATTATGGGATCGAGCCCCACATCATGCTCCTCCACTAAGAGCCTGCTTCTTCCTCTCCCACTCCCCCTGCTTGTGTTCCCTCTCTCGCTGGCTGTCTCTATCTCTGCCAAATAAATAAATAAATAAAATCTTTAAAAAAAAAACTGTACATGNAAAGAAGTAAAAACAGCAAGAATTTACTATGTTTCATATATGTTGTGAATAAAGGGAAGGAGAAACAAGGGGAAGAATGGGGGTAAGGAAACACGGGTATAAGAAACCATTATAAAATTGGGATACTTAGAGCTTGTTCACAGTTAGTGGAGGGAGCCACAAATATGGAAAATTTTATAGGCAATAATTTGTAGAGAATAATCCTAGGTCAGAATCCCTACAGATTTAGCTGGAAAAGGGGAGCCATTGATCAAGCAATTATCCGAGAAGTAGAGGAGGAAATCTGCCCTGGAAGAAACAAAGGGAGTGATGCACATTAAATAACTTTGTGGAAAGCTATTAGGTGAGAAAGTTAACGGAGTTCATGATTTTAGACTGCGTTTTCTCTGTAATATAGAAAGCAAGTGTGCTTAGCAAGAGGGGATGGGGATGAGCCAGAGTAGCAGGCTAAAGAGGTGCAACAAAGATTCAGATGCTGTTGCCAAGGATGATGGAAGTAGCAATCCATCAGCAACTTCAAGAGAGTCCAAGTACATCAAGGGCTTAGCTGAGGTTGGAAACGAAAGATTTGTAGTACCACCAGAATACAAGGCTGTGTAGTTTTCTCCAACGCTTGGCATTCTGGCAACAGAATGTAAATCCAGAAATAACTAGATTTAAGGTTTGATGTTTGATGGCCACACACAATAGGAGACTTGAATATAGAAGCCAGGAAATGGCAAAACATGATGGAGTATGACCTCTGTTCTGGAGGGGGGAAACTTTAAGCCAGGAGGGTGAAGACAGACTTGCAAAGATGAGAGGGTCAAGGGAATAGATGTCAAAATAAAGTTGAATGACCTAGAATTAAGGATTTAGAAGAATAGGAAGGATAGGAAGTTGTATTTGGCATTGTCTAGAGACAGTTGCTTTATAAATAGTATATTAAGATACTTAAAATATAGGGGAGCCTGGGTGGCTCAGTCGTTAGGCATCTGCCTTCGGCTCAGGGCGTGATCCCGGCGTTCTGGGATTGAGCCCCACATCAGGCTCCTCCAATGGGAGCCTGCTTCTTCCTCTCCCACTCCCCCTGCTTGTGTTCCCTCTCTCGCTGGCTGTCTCTCTGTCAAATAAATAAATAAAATCTTTTAAAAAAAAGATACTTAAAATGTAAGGATTATTTAAGATGTTTTACCACTTTAGAAAGAGAGTGCGATAGGATATACTTTAAAGAGTTCCTAAATTCAGATTCTACAATTTTAATTTCTCTTTTACTTAGTTTCTTCCAAAGTAACCAAATTGAGTCACCCCAATCACATCACAATGTCTTATCAGAATTAAGCCCAAACTCCACAGAATGACAGAAATAGATCCCAAAGCGGGCCTCAACTTTTTCTACTTTGTACTTTTCTTCCACAGTAAATTTGCTTAAAAGCTCTAAACACACATTGCAATTTTCTACCATGTCAAATATTCTGGTTTAATTACTCCTTAAAGTACCTCAAATTTCCTTTTCCTTTGCCAAAATTATACTTACTTAATTTTGCCTAAAACCCCACTTTGTAAAATTTCCAAAGGCCACTCAATTTAAAGTTATTTTTCATGCCACTGTTCCCCTCTCCTGTGGTACTTACAGATTATCTTGAAGTATAGGTTAGCCATCACTGAGGACAGGTCTTAAATAGGTTTCTAGTGGTTTGTGGGCTATCTGAGGGTCAACATCATCACTTGTGACTAAATTTTAGAACTATAAAAAAAACTCCGGGACAAAATAAAAATATAAATTGATTGAATTATCCTGGCTTATAGAAGTTGTGAATTCAGTCTTTTCAGAACAGTTAAAATGTTTGCATTTCCCAGGGCACTTGGTTGGCTCAGTCGGTTAAAGGTCAGACTCTTGGTTTCAGCTCAGATCATGATTTCCCCACGGGGGATCCAGCCTACGTGGGGCTGCATGCTCAGCACCAAGTCTGTTTCAAATTCTTTTTCCCTCTCCCTCCCCCTCTGTTGTTCCAGCTCCACTCACTCTCTCTCTCTCTCTCTCTCTCTCTCTCCTAAAATAAATCTTTTAAAAAATAAAGTCTGCAATTCCCATGAGGAATAAAACTTTCATAAAATCCTTGTAAAAATATGGTATTCAGTGATATACGGTTTGGGAAAGAAGTATAACCAGAAAGAAGTAATGATCTTTTGGTTATTTCTACTCTTTACTAATAATTTACAAATAAACTGAAAATACTAGGTCACTTGTGGCAAAAGACACATTGTTTTTAGATTACTCATATGAAAATAGCTGCTTTTCCTTGTCAACAGTGACAAGAATGCAAACCATTATAAACCAAGTTCAACCAGACACTTTTAACAAGAAGCGCAAATTCGAATGAATACACACCACTGACAACTCAAATTAATTGCAATGAATATAAAATATGATTGAAGTATAAAAACTGTGCATGACAGGGCACCTGGGTGGCACAGCAGTTAAGTGTCTGCCTTCGGCTCAGGGTGTGATCCCGGCATTATGGGATCGAGCCCCACATCATGCTCCTCCACTAAGAGCCTGCTTCTTCCTCTCCCACTCCCCCTGCTTGTGTTCCCTCTCTCGCTGGCTGTCTCTATCTCTGCCAAATAAATAAATAAATAAAATCTTTAAAAAAAAAACTGTACATGGCAATAACAAATTATAATACAATCCCTGACATCACAAAAAAATAACAGATTAGGGACAACTAGGTGGCTCAGTTGAGCATCCAACTCTTGATTTTGGCTCAGGTCATTTTCTCAGGGGTGTGAAATGAAGCCCCTCATGGGGCTTTGCACAAAGCATGGAGTCTGCTTGAGATCTCTATCTCCCCCCCATCCCTCCCCCCAGTCATGCTCTCTAAATAAACAAATGATGAGTAAAATCTTTTTAAAATACTAGATTAATGTAATGATTATATGTTCATATGTGCTAAAATTAAGTCAGTGTTATGAGAAGGCCAAGACAGATTTTTCAAACCAGAAATCCCAATTTAAACTAGTCCTCCTTTTTCATTTATGATAAAAATTAACATAATACTGAAGTTTTGCTTATTTTTATCTACAAGCAAAAATTTATATTTTCTTTCAAATAATGGAAATTTTGTCCTTTCATAAGTAACACAACTCTATTTCATTGTAAAGCTTATGACTCCTAATGGTTTTTAAAGAACCATTATAATTTGTATTGCCAATCACACATATCAGTACTATGTGTCGAAAGCCTTTGTGGAATTTATATAGGTAAAAATAGTTGGAATAAGCACACTAGTCTAATTTACACCTCTTTTTTATTGGTCATCTTAATTGCTTTACTCCTGATTTCCAAAAGCAATTACACCATATTAAGGATTAATCACTTGCTATTAAATATTTAGTGCTTTATCTAAATCTCCGAAACCTGTCTGAGTTCCTGTATTTCTTATAACTACCATTACATGCAGGGTTTTTTCTACTGAGATTTCATTCCACTGTTGGCAGAAATAGGGCAGCTCATGTACTACCAAGGGGAATTTAATAATAATATGATGTTTAGTATTTTCTAATATCTTCAACTAATTTTATTTACATTTGAAAAATCATTAAAGAGAGAGGGAAAGATCTAGTATTTGTCACAAACTCTCCATTTCCATGGATAGATGGATGGATGGATGGACAGAACTGCATTTAGTT
The DNA here is from genome assembly GCF_002007445.2 of Ailuropoda melanoleuca. Classification (NCBI taxonomy): domain Eukaryota; kingdom Metazoa; phylum Chordata; class Mammalia; order Carnivora; family Ursidae; genus Ailuropoda; species Ailuropoda melanoleuca. The sequence continues at coordinate 78,867,018 of NC_048226.1, forward strand.
CTAAAAATAACTTTGACAGAGAATTGAAATTCAAAGAAGCTAATTTCCCCAAAGTTAACAGTTGAAATTCAAATATAGCTATCACTCATTCTAAAATAATTTTCCCCCAAAGCCCAAATCCTCTCCCAATAATACAACAACACTTACTAACTTGGCATATTCCTTCAGGTCTTCTATCCAATGCCTATTATTATAATATATAATTGTACTTGCAGTGAATATGAGACCTTCAAGTATATACGTATGGAAGGTTTATTAAGAGAGCTGATTTCAAATTAGCTTCATTATTAAGATATACAATGCATCTTTAGAGTTGAGACAGATCTCTTAAGTATTACTGGAACCCATCAACTTACTTGGTAGGAGCTACAAATTAAAAGCCAGCAAAAATACTAGCATAGGAATATATATGTGCACATTTTATGGTATCTAGCTTTAATAATCAACTCTATGTTTACTGTTTTCCCTAAGTTCACAGAACAATGTGTAACACATAGGAGGTATTTAATATATACTTGCTGAATGATGAGATTTTGATAATGTTTACTTAAAGCATACCCAATGAAAACTGCCTTAAAGTTCTTAGTATTCAACACACATTGTGACCACTTCCAGGAAGATAGAATAGACACAGTCTTCCCTATTGCTCCCACTAAGCACAATAAAAAACAATGGACATTATAGATAAAACAAACATAAAAGGATTCTTAAATGTGGAGATAAGAAGGCAAACTGACTAGGGACCTCAGGATCTGAAGAATGATATAGTTGTGAGTTTTCTAGGCTTTTTTTTTCTTCATATACTTGGAAATTTAAGAAATTGGCAACTCAGAAATGTCAACAGGTACAGATGAGAAAACCTCCAATTAATACCTGCAGTCTCTAGCCAAAAGGGGCAGCTGAGCAAGATAAAAAAAGCTTTCAGACATTAATACTCTCCTCAAGTCAAATACCACCGGAAAAAAGCCTGTGGCCCCAACCCCATGCAAGCTTATAAAGGGTGAGCAGGGAGCATAGACTTAATCCTTCCTAAAACTGTTAACAAGGAGTCCCAGTGCTGCCTCTCTAGGCTAAGTAAACAACAGGGATTTCATCCAGGCAGGGCAGTGATGAATGCCTCAAACTCCCAACAGTCAATGGAGTCCATGTGAGAAGCCAGGCCTTATACTGCTACCTTGGAGTAATAAGATAACTTGCTTCTTCCCCACTAGAGTAGTGTCAGAAAAGAACTGAAGAGCTTTCTCTTTCCCCACAGCCCAGCAGTGAGGCAACCAGACCCTGTGGTGTCACTGGATACCACATGGGAAGGAATCAAAAAAGTGCTTCTACCCCTTCCAACAAAGGAGGCATCAGTGAGGCTAATGGGGCGTCAGAAACAAAAACAGTTACCAACAGTAATGAGGACTCTCCAGAATGGAGTAACAATGGATGTCAAGTGAGGAACTGGACTTCCACTCCAAATGGCAGTAATAAAGTAGTGTATCCCTTCCTCACCAGAGTGGTCAAAGAGGAAGTACTACAATCTCAATATTTCTGTCCTCAAAATTCATATGTTGAAAACCTACTGCTCAAGTTTATGGTATTGGGAGGTGGGGCCTTTTGGAGGTAATTAGGTCATAAGGACAAAGCCCTCATGAATAGAATTAATATTTTAATAAAAGAAGCCCCAGAGAACTAGCTTACTCCTTCCACCATGTGTGGATAGAACCAGAAGTCAGCAGTCTGCAACCTGGAAGAGGGTCTTCAGAACCTGACCATGCGGGTACCCTCATCTTGGATTTCCAGACTCCACTACTGTGAGCAATGAATTTACACTGTTTATAAGCACTCAGTCTATAGTATTTTGGTTTTAGCAGCCTAAAGAGACTAAGAAAGAAAACTGATACCAAGATATATAGGTACTACTATAACACATACCTAAAAATGTGGATGCCATTTTGGAACTGAGAGAAGCTACAAGAGTTTTGAGGTGCATACTAGAAAATGTTTACATTGCCATGAACAGCAACTGTCAAAAGTAATTCTGGTGAGAATTCAGGAGAAGTGGAGAGCTACAGATAAAGCTTCAATCATCTTAGCAAATATGTAAATGGTTCCAAACACAATGTTGGTAGAAATATGGAGAGTAAAAGCCATTTGAATGAGGTCTCAGATGGAAATGAGGAACATGTTATTGGCAGCTAGAAGAAAGGTGATTGTTGTTATAAAGTGGCCAAGAGCTTGCCCAACTTATGTTCACATCACAGTGTTCTGTGAAAGAACTTGTGAGCAATGAAATTGGATTTTGGCTGAGTAAATTTTGAAGGAGTGCCCTGTTTTCTGTTGAATGTGAAGTACAAGAAGAAAGAAATGATTTAAAGATGAAAATGTTAACAAAAAGGGCGGGAGAACTTAAAAACTGGAAAATTCTCAGGCTATGCAGATTGTAAAAAAATGAGAAAGCATGTTTCAAAAAGAAATAAAAGTATGGCCAAGTAACCCTTTGATAAGGACATTAGTATGGGTGTGAACCACAGAGTTAATCAGCCCCCTCTGCAGTTAAGCAGCCATTTTGAATTGAAGGGGAAGGACACAGGGAAGAATGAAGGAAGTAGGTTACCAGACTTCTGATTTTGTAGAATTGCACCACAGTGCTATCCAATTGTGAACTGGTACTATCCTTCAAGACAAGCGAAGACAGATGCCAATGGCGATTCAGAGATCATTACAGCTGACAGTTTCATTTCAAAACTCAGGGCTACCACCTGGGTTTCAACAGGCCAGATGATCCTCACCCAAAGCCATGGGCTAGTATACTCAAAGCCACGAAGACCCTACCCCTGTCCAGAAGAGCAATGGAGGCATGGTTTCCACCATCTAAATTTTGAAGAATGGAGTAGCCCAGAGCCATGGCCACAGGGTCCAAGCAGATGGTCCCTATAAGGGCAAGGCCACTGCAAAGAGTCCTTGCTAGAAGCAATGCCAACACAGCTGTAGGGGCAGGGCTGCACCGTTGTTCCCAGACCAACAGAGCCTTGGATTGGGGGCAAAGAGGCAGAGAGATGGGACCTGGGAGAGCCACAGGTCTGGGACTCTAACCTGTGAGAGCTACATCACGGGCTGTACCTAGCAAAGCCCATGGGGGCAGGACTTCCATCCCAATGGGCTTTTGTGTGTTAGACTTGCTTGAGACCTGTTACTTCCTTTTATTTTCTATTTTACCTATTTGGAATGGGAATATCTATCTTATGTCTGCCTTACCGTTATATTTTGGATGAATGTAACATACCTGATTTCACAGGTTCACAGCTGAAATCTGATTTAGATAATATTTAGATGAGACTTGGGAGTTGTGAGTTGATGACATGAATTTTGAGGGGCCAGGGTGAAATGCTATAGCCTAAATGTTTATGTCTCCCCATATATATGTTGAAAACCTAATCCCGAAGGTGATGATATTGTGAGGTGAGGCATTTGGGAAGTGATTAGATCATTAAATTGGAGTCCTCATAAGTGGGATTACTGGCCTTATAAAGGAGGTCTCAAAAAGCTAGCTCACCCCTTCCACCACATAAGGATACCCCAATGAGAAGTTTTTGACCTGGAAGAAGGCCTTCACCCAACTATGCTGGCACCTTCATCTTGGGCTGTGAGAAGTAAATTTCTGTTGTTTACAAGCAAAGTGATGTATGGTATTTTGTTGGAGCATCCCAAACTAAGACAGGAGACCAGCTAATATTACAGATAAGATCCCAAGTCTTGTAGTGTCAAAAAAAAAAAAGGTCCAGGTTTTAATATAATATTTTTGTTATATAAAGAATCAGATTTCAAACAATAAAAAATAAGTACCAAAACAAGATGACAGAGATGTTGTAATTTAACAAATATTTTAAATAGCCATTATAAAAATGTTTTGTCACACAATTATAAACCTGCTTGAAACAAAGGAAAAAATAGAAATTATCAGCAAAGAAACAGAAATACTCAGAAGACGAACAGAAAAGAAACAGGAGATATAAAGAAGAATCAAATGAAAATTTTAGAACTGAAAATATGCAGTAACAAAAACACTTGATGGTCATAGCAGAATGGAGTAAACAGAAGAAGAAGTGAGCAAACTGGAAGATAAAGCAATAGAAGTCACACAATCTGAACAGTTAAAAAAAAAGAGTAAAAGAAAAAAAGAATAGAGCCTTAGGGATATGTGAGACTATTACCAAAAAATCTAAGAACCATGTCATATGAATATTAGAAGGAGAGGGAAAAGAAGCTAGTGCTAAAAATATAGTTAAATAAATAATGGCAGAAAACTTACCAAACTTGTCAAGAAACATAAATCTATAGATTCCAGAAGCTAGGTGAATCCAAGAGGAAAAAAAATCCAAAGCAACGCACATAAAAACACATTAGAGTCAAACCTCTGAAAACTAAAGATAAAGGGGAAAAAAATCTTTATGTAATTGGAGATAAATAATACCTTACCTAGAGGTGAAAAATAAATAGAATGACCGAAGCTTTCTCACCAGAAATTGTGAAGGCCAGAGCAGTTGCACACTTTTCTACTTGATAAAAGTAAAAAAAGAAAAAAAATTCTCAGGACAAATTCCTGTATCCACAAAAATATGCTTCAAGAATGAGAAATCAACAAATTATCAGATGAAGGAAAACTAAGAATTTGTAAGCAACATATCTCCACCAAAAAAAAATTCTGAATTAAGTTCTCTACACAGGAAACAATAAAATGGTGAGTCTTCCTTCCTTGGAAGGAAGGAAGAATAGAGTAAGAAAAAATATAATTACAATAAGCTTTCCTTTCCCCCTTGAGTTTTCTACTTATGTTGGATGGTTGAGCTAAAAATGTTCTAATGTATGTAGAGAAGATACTTACAACTATATTATAAATAGATGAGGGTAAAGGAACATAAAACAAGGTAAGTTTTCTATACTTCATTTAAAATGGTAAAATAACAGCAGTAGACTATGATAAACTATGTATATACATAATTCAATACCTAGAGCAACCACTGACAAAACTATAATAAGAAATACGCTGAAAAACAAAATATAAAACTCAAAATAAATTTCTAAAAATATAGTCTAATGACACACAGGGAAGCAGGAAAGAGGAAAGAGAAAAATACAATACAAAAAGAACAAACATAAAAGAAAAAAATAAATGGCAGACTTACACTATAACATCAAAATTACATTAAAGCCAAATGATCTGGGGTGCCTGGGTGGCTCAGTCATTAAGCATCCGCCTTCAGTTCAGGTCATGATCCCAGGGTCCTCGCATTGAGCCTCACATCAGGCTCCCTGCTCAGCGTGAAGCCTGCTTCTCCCTCTCCCACTTCCCCTGCTTGTGTTCCCTCTCTAGCTGTGTCTCTCTCTGTCAAATAAATAAAATCTTAAAAAAAAAAAAGCCAAATGATCTAAACACACCAGGTAAAAGAAGTAGATTGACACAGTAGATTTAAAAAAACAAGGCTAAACCACGTGCTGCTTACAAGAATCTCACTTCAAATATAACAATTTTGGTACATTGATAGTAAAAGACAGAGAAAGTTATATTATGCAAATATTAATCACAGGGAAATATTAATCTAAGGAGCAGTTATATTAGGAGATAAAGTAGAGAGTAAAGAAAATTATCAGACATAAAGCAAAATATTATACAATGATATAGGTGCAACCAAGAAAACATAGCAATCCTAAATGTGTATGCATCAAAAAATTTGGGAAGCAAAAACTGATAGAACTGAAAACAAGAGTAAAGAAAATCAAATTGTAGTTGGAGATTTTAACACTCCTCTCTCAACAACTGATAGAACAACTAGAGAGAAAATCAGTAAGAAATAAAGAAAATACATAAAAAACTCTAAGAACTTGAGTAAAACCAAACACATTTGAAAAGGGGCAAAAGACATTGAATAGATTTTTCACTGAAGAAGATATACAAATGACAAATAAATACCTGAGACAATGTACTGCTGAAGAGTACTGAAGTCCTAACTATGTTCTGAGGTTCAAGGACTATATAGCCTCACTACCTTCTTTCTGGTAGCAATATGTTTTCTCTAAGGATTTGCCCTTTCAGCATTCTGGGTAGTTCTGGTGGAACTGATGATCACAGTGTCCCTAACTCTGCTTCACTCCACCACTGAACTGAAGGCAGATAGGCATTCCAGTTTTGTCAAATCAAATTGTTTCTCCTAGGAACTTGATTTTGATTTAAGATGCACAGATTTAAAGGGACTGGATATGAATCACCCAGTCATTCACAAAATATCTTGTCTCTCACATTCCCAGAGATAGGCTGGCTCTTTCCAAGACTCTTCCCTTAATGTGTCTGTCATCTAATATCCTTCAAATATGTATATTTTCTTATCCGAATTGTACAGTATTTTTGTTGTTGTTTTGTTGCTGCTTACTTGTCTTCCTTGACACTTCACAAACAATAAAAAAAAAGTTACTAAGACCAATTTATGTGAATGTCTTAAGTCCCTATATTTAGTCTTCAGGTCCCTATATTTCAAAATAATTTCAGCTGTTGTAGTCCCCTTTCCTTAACATACAAATTTTAAAATATGTTTTCTCTATCTACATATAAAACTCAATACTTAACAAATATCAATTGAGGCCATAGGTACAAGGCTCTGGTCTAGATGCTAGAACCAGGATAACAATCAATAAAGCTGACTAAGTAATCTCAGAGTCTACATTCTAATAGGAGAGAAGGAAAATAAATAAGTGAAAGGATATTATTATTATTATTAAAAATATAATAAAGTCTGTGGAAAATGAATTTGAATATTGGGAAAAAGCATGAGATAATGCTGGGCATTGTTTTATACAGGGTGGTCTGAGAANTTTCAAAATAATTTCAGCTGTTGTAGTCCCCTTTCCTTAACATACAAATTTTAAAATATGTTTTCTCTATCTACATATAAAACTCAATACTTAACAAATATCAATTGAGGCCATAGGTACAAGGCTCTGGTCTAGATGCTAGAACCAGGATAACAATCAATAAAGCTGACTAAGTAATCTCAGAGTCTACATTCTAATAGGAGAGAAGGAAAATAAATAAGTGAAAGGATATTATTATTATTATTAAAAATATAATAAAGTCTGTGGAAAATGAATTTGAATATTGGGAAAAAGCATGAGATAATGCTGGGCATTGTTTTATACAGGGTGGTCTGAGAAGGCCTATCTAATGAGGTGATATTTAAGAGAGACCTGATGGGTGCTGGGAAGTGAACTGTCATGGTCTGGGGAAAGGTTTTCCAGCCAGATGGAACAGCAAGTGTCTAGGTGCTGAAGAGAAAGTATGTTAACAGGGTGGAAGAATCTCAAAACATGTTGCCCTGGGTGGAGTGGGTGAAGGGGAATTGGTAGGAGGTGAACAGAGAAATAACAGGACCATGTAGAAATTTGAGGGTCATCGTAAAAACTTGGGCCTTAACCAAGTGTGCAGAGGCTTGAGGTCTTATGGCCTTATAAAATGTATTATAAAATGTAGTCCTGGATATCTTTATGATAATTTCAACATGGGTCTTTTCAACACCTGCTCAAGTATCAATCAAAAATACAGCATCTTACTTGTTACAAGGGACTAGGAAATCACACAGCCCTATTTCAGAATTGTCTACTTTCCTCTGAATTCCTGCAACTTTTTTTTTAAGACTTTATTTATTCATTTGGGAGAGAGAGAGAGAGAGAGAGGAAGCATAAGCAGGGGGAGTGGCAGGCAGATGGAGAAGCAGGCTCCCTGCTGAGCAGAGAGCCCAACCTTGGCCTCAATCCCTCATGACCTGAGCAAAGGCAGACATCTAACCTACCTAGCCACCCAGGTGCCCCTGAATTCCCCCAACTTTTGTCATTAATGCTACTATGACTGCTTTCACTGTTTGTTATTTTTATTATTACTGTAATTATGAAGACATACTTCTTCCTAAAAAAACTGATAAAAGCAAACACAGAATATTGTTCATCTTGGTATCCAACCCAGAGGTATAATGGTATTTCTGCACATAGTTGCTTAATAAATCCTGTTGAAATGAATGGGTGAGGGAAGTCCAAAATACTTTATTTTTTTCCAGTTTTCCTCTGACTAGAATGTAAATCTCAGGAAAGCAGATGTTTAGTTTGTTTTGTTCACTTTACAGCTCCAGTTTTTAGAATAGTGCAAATCTTAAAATGTGTTAAATATGTTAAATGAACAAGTGAATACCTAATTTTACTGATGATAAAACTGAGTCCAAAAAATATAAAGCGGACTGCCCTTGGTCACACAGATACAGTTAGCTTAGAAGAATTCAGGTATACCGGATTTATAATATGCTGCCTTTACGTTTCAATAATTATTCATTTATTCTTTCAACCAGCATTTGTTGAACACAAATTAGGCATTTAATACCATAACATCATGGGCAAATATTCAACGGAGACATGCTGCTATTATTTCCTAGTGAAAGAATCTGAGAAATCACATTAAATGTAAAGATATCAAGATATTCATACTTTGGCTCATTTGAAGTAAAGTATCTACTAACATAAATCAAAATATATTAGCACATAGGAAATGAAGGGCCAAAAGCAATAGAGTGAGAGTTAATTATTTATTTTTACAGTCAAGTATTCAAAAAATGAATGTATAGAGTATTTATCAGCCTCAATACAACTACTTGTTGCTTTGGAGATAAGAGGTAACATAGTGATAAGAAGAGACTCTGTTCAAATGTAATGTGAATTGTGCCTTCTGGACCATATCCCTGGAGAAGTAAGAAGAATATCAGAGACACAATACACATACTCTAACTGATCAACAAGTCATTTGATGTACTTCACAACTTCATATATTAGAACATTTTAAAAAGCCTTACCTAGTACACAAATAACGGAAGAACTAATGTCAAGATTGGGGACTTAATTTGAATAATTTCTAAATCTTATTCCTTTTTTTGCATTTATACATTTTATTCAACATTTGGAAGGAGGCAAATAAGAATTAGCAAAGGGAAAGACAGGGGCCCTGGTAGGGAAGGTGTGCAAGTCTGAATGAACATATTAGGGTTGGCAAAATAACGACAACAACAATTGTATTAGGAAAGAAGATCTGGACATCTAAGAAATGGTACAGCAAGCTGGCTGCTGTTATTTATTTAAACCATCTACATACGTAGAAACATTTATTGAGTTTTAGTAATATAAAAAACTTTGAATTACAAAGCATTAGCTAAGGTAATTAAAACAAAAAGTTATTAAAATAGAGTCTGTGGGGCGCCTGGGTGGCATAGCGGTTAAGCGTCTGCCTTCGGCTCAGGGCGTGATCCCGGTGTTATGGGATCGAGCCCCACATCAGGCTCCTCCGCTATGAGCCTGCTTCTTCCTCTCCCACTCCCCCTGCTTGTATTCCCTCTCTCGCTGGCTGTCTCTATCTCTATCGAATAAATAAATAAAATCTTTAAAAAATACATATATAGTCTATAATTCTTCAGAAGTACTGAGTTATAAGGAATTAAAAAGTGTTCTCTGCTTAATGGTAAAAAGAAATTCATGTGTAATAAAAACCAGCTAGGGTCAGAATCACTATGAATTTAATTGATAACTAAATTGGGCTTACTGTACTTAAAAGATAATATGCATAATTGAACACATGCACTGTGTACTACTGGAGTATTTAATTATATCATAGAACAGAAATACAGCATTAAACATTACATATCTTATGGCCATGGAAGCCTGATGTTTAATTGTGACCACTTCAGTATGATTAAAATCACTCCCTAATAAATAAATAAGCTAAAGGTAGCATATGCTAGCATTTTTCCTTACACAGAAATAAAAGGGAGATGATTTGAAGAGAAGCTTTTTGATTATAAACTGCTTTTTTACAAGTTAGTATTCATTTATTGAGCTCTGTAAGAAATGATAAAGAAAAAATAATACAGACCCTCCACTCAAAAACTGTGTATTGTATAAAATTCTCCATGGCTCATTCTATATTATTATAAAATTCAAACTTAACAGTTGCCAGGGACACCTGGGTGGCTCAGTCGGTTAAGTGTCTGCCTTCAGCTCATATCATGATCCCAGAGTCCTGGGATCAAGTCCCACATCAGGCTCCCTGCTCAGTGGGAAGCCTGCTTCTCCCTCTGCCTGCTGCTCCCCCTGCTTGTGCATGCTCTCTCTCTCCCTGCCCCTCTATGACAAATAAATAAAATCCTTTAAAAAAAGTTGACATTTGGCTCATCTATCTTCTTAAAACACATTCTATTTTTATGCTATCACACATTGCTGGTCTTTCTCTTGTATTTCTGATAGCTTTTTCTATTACTCATTTCTTGGATCTCTCCACTATTTTAGGTCTCAGATACTCCACTGCCTCTGTAGGTAGTCCTGGACTTGTTCCTCTTCCCATTCCATGCTTCCTTTCCAACACTTATATTCCAAAAATCCCCAAGATTACAACTCCACCTTATACTACTCTGTTCTGAGCTCCAGACTATGTATCTTATGCACCACCCCCCCATTTTACTTTCCCACTTAGATGTCTTAAAGTTTTCTCAAAATTAAAATCTCAAAATTAAAAACTAATCTTTCCTGATTCAAATATGCTTCTCTTTCATCATATCTGAAATATGTATATTTTATGGAATCAAATTCTTTTGAGGAGCAGTTTAAACATTTCAGAGTTTGTGTTTTTAAATTTATTTATTTATTTATTTACTTCTTTATTTGAGAGGGAGAGAGAGTGCAAGCAAGTGGGGGGTGGGGAGGAGTAGCAGAGAGAGAGGGACAAGCAACTCCGTGCTGAGCCCGGAGCCCAGTGCCGGGCTTGAGCCCACAACCCTGAAATCATGACCTGAGCCAAAACAGAGTTGGACGTTTAACCAACCAAGCCACCCAAGGACCCCAACATTTCAGAGTTTAATTGAATGATGAAACTTATGAAATAGAGGTCAAATTTTAAACTAACTATAATATCTTAAAAAGGACATAGTATATTTTCATTTATATTATACCCAGTATCTGGAACATGGAAAATGCTTGCTACCATTCCATAGTTTCTATCATTTGCTTCCTCACTATTTTAACAGCCAAATTTGTAATACAGAACATGCAGTCTGTACCCTCATCTTTCAGATTTCATTGTCTTCCCTCACTGTTTCTTTGCTAAATGTTAATACAGCTCTGTTTTACATCAATTATTTCTCACTCAAAAATCATACTGCTTGTAGAAAAATCCAGAATCACTGTTCAAGAAAGTGTTAATCAAATTCAAATCCTTCATTTAAAGCTTACAAGCATCATTTTGGCTTCCTCGAAATCTATGCAATTCCTCACATTTCCAAAACCTCACAATATATTATCCCAGAGATATGATTTAAGTATTTTCCAAAGTCATATTGTGCATTATCAACCTGGCCCATATCCTGTGACTATACATGGTGTAATCCTAGACTCCACTTTTAGCTGAAGAATGAAAATGGTATACTTCCCTGAGATCTAATTTAACCATTTATGAGGGAGGAAACTCCTTTGGAAATAATGTGAGCTTTCACATATGTTATCCCTCAAAGACTCCTAGTGTCTCCAAGGTGTAACAGCTGTGGAACCATCTGTGAGCCAAATCAAGCTCCAATAACAAATGCCGTCAATACAGAATTAAAGCCAAAAAGTTAGGGTTGGTTCAGAACTCACTAGTAAAACACTGCTACCGTCCTTAAAAAAAGTGGTCAATCTTCATTTGATACTCTGAAAATCACTGTGTGAGGATGAAATTTTTGAGCAACAAAAATTTTATCAAAGTAGTTGTGCAATTACCTAGCTCTGGCAAGGTTCTTTCATTCATTCATCCGGAAAGTATTTAGTGATGGCAGCACCATGACAGACCACATGCTATGACAACAATAACAAGATAGAAAACTTTGTCATTCTTTAGAATAGTCCACAGGGTTTGTACACTTCCTGCATAATCCCATCCCCTTGAGTGTAGGTACAGCCTGTGAATATGATGGGATCATTTTTGTGATTATTTTGTGTTTTATGACAAAAGCATTTTGTGGATGTAATTATGGCTCCTACTTAGTTGATCTTAAACCTATCAAAAAGGAAAGCATCTTTGGTGTACCTGATCTAATCATTTGAGCTGTTAGAAGAGACAAACAGCATAAAAGCAGCAGATGCTCTCCTATTGACCACGAAAAAGCAAACTGCCATGTTAAAGAGAGTGCCACATGGCAGAAAATAGTAGGCAGCCTGAACCTCGGTCCTAACCTACAAGGAACTAAATTTTGACAACTGCAAGTGAGCTTGGAAAAAGAAACTGCAGCCCTGACAGAAATTATTTCAACTTGATGTGACCCTGAGCAGAGGATCCCACGAATCTGTGTCCAGATTCCTAACCCACAGAAACTATGAGATTAAAATTTGTTGTTGATTCATGCTATTAGTTTGTGGTGTTTTGTTATGCAGCAACAGAAAATGAACATAGGAAGGGGCAACTCTTGCACTTTCACCTCTTTAATTATTGAGAGATGCACACTTGGTCCCTCCTGATCACTACGCACTTCATATATATACCATATATTAATGACTTCCATGTTGGGATAGAACAGATCAGGCCATAAAAAGTAAAGAAGTGTTGGAAAAAATTAAGAACTGGCATATTTCTACCACTTCTAGATCTACATTTATGACAACAATCCTAGCTTCCTGAATTACTGTAAATTATGTGATGAGCACAATTTATATCAAAATTAAAAGGAAAAAAGTGAGAGGAAAATATAGGGTCTCATGAAAACATAGCTTTATATTTAGTACCTAAAAAGTCCCTTTTTAGAGACCAGCTAATTTCCCATTAGTCAATAATTAAATAAGCAGGGGCGCCTGGGTGGCACAGTGGTTAAGTGTCTGCCTTCGGCTCAGGATGTGATCCCAGCATTACGGGATCAAGCCCCACATCAGGCTCCTCCGCTATGAGCCTGCTTCTTCCTCTCCCACTCCCCCTGCTTGTGCTCCCTCTCTCGCTGGCTGTCTCTATCTCTGTCGAATAAATAAATAAAACCTTTTAAAAAATAATTAAATAAGCAATTATTTAGGATAAAATGTTAGGAATCATAGTAAAGTAAATCAGGCTTCAATTTTGGAGAAGACATAATAGCTATAGGTGAAAAACTTATCACAGCAGGCTTGAAACTTATCACTTGCTCTGTACATCACTAACATAATACCACCATCATTTCTCTGCTTTAGGTAAAGTTCAAGCTAGAGTTTCACTCCTTATATTTTTATTTTTTTCTCTAACCCTCTTATTTAATATTTATTTTCAAATATCTTTCTTCATCATTTTTTTTCTCAACTTAAAGACTGTGGTAAGGTCCTTTTGCAAAGCCAGTGGAAACTATTTGGGTCAATCGTTATATTTTAAGCCAAAATACAGAAAAATATATATGTAATTTATAACATGTTCTATAAAACAATAGTAGTGATGCAATATAGAATAGAATATACAAAATTGAAGAGACAACAAATTTGCTTGATCTTAAAGTATAATACTATTAAGAGAAGTTTTTCATAAGTTCAGAGGAATTTGGTCAGTTTTATAACTGGTATTTTATTTTGACAAAAGATCAGCAATAGACTCAAACAAAGAAACTATGTTATTTTACAGATACTTTTATATGGTGACAAAATCTATGGTTTAGAGTCAAGAATATTTAAAACTGAATTTTATTTTTGCCATTATCTTACTGTATGATCATGAGAAAATACTTAGCCTCTCCAGAAAATATTAGAAATTTTGATTATGTCAACCTCTGGCAAGATATACCAGGAACTTCAATACATTGCTAATGGGAATATAATCTAGTATGGCCATTCTGGAGAACAGCTTAGACATAATTTGTCAAATCAAGAATGTATCTACACCAACGACCCAGCAGTTACACTTCTGAGTACATACCCAGAATTTTTTGTTGTTGTTAATGTAGGAGACCTTAGAGGTATATGGTGAAATGTTCATCACAAGGTTCTATATGATAGCAAGGAGCTGGAGACAATCTGGGTGTCGAAGAGTGGTACTACAGGGGATTAATACTATGTAAAACTATACAGTATCGTATTAGAAACACCTAAAGAGCTGTTTAAAAAGAAATATTTATGTTTGGAACTCATCCTCAAAGTTTCTTATCCAGTTGGTCTAGAACAGCCTGGGGACGGGAGATGTTTCATGGAAGGCTGTGCAGCCTAAGGTGGAAGTTTTGAACTAAGTTTAAAATCCTAATGCCAGGTGATGGGTAAGAAACAGCAAAAGATCTGTAACAAAACACCACTTAAGTTTTATAGGCATATAAACACCAAATAATGCTCTATATTTTATAAAGACACAAAAATAAAGGCTGTAACATACACATCTGAGCAGTCTCGTATGTGGGAGGTTCATGGGAATATGGAATGAGGATAAAAGAGAATTCAATATGCATATATTCATACAAAAATACCTGCATCTAGACAAAAAAAGGGGTCCTGCAGTCTTGCAGTGAATTCTAATAACTGTTCCAGGATTAAAAAACGTAATTAACTCAATCCTCTGTACCTAAGCTACAAATAGTAACAATGACAATACAAAATGAGGGGATGGGACGAGTTTTTAAAATCTTTTCTCATTTATTTTGTGCATTTTTTTCACTCTAGATAGCACTTTTGAATATATATTTTCATCTAATTAGAAAAGTTGACTTTGCTTCACTCACTACCTTTGCAGCTCAAGACACATTGTTTGGCTGAGTCTTACCTACTAAGTGAGAAATTAATAGATACAAAGGAATATGCCAAGACTCATAATTATTACAAGAGGAATAATTAAGAGAACAAACAATCGTTCTGGAGAAGGAAGGACTTGGTAATGGTCACTGAGACTATGACAAATGTTTTCTAATATTTGTAAGTCTTTCATCTGTCATATGCAAAAAAAAAGAAAGAAAAAAAGATGACACTTATTTTGTTTGGCAACAAATGGAATAACATGAATCACTAGATGGAAGTTACAGGTATTTCAGTTCAACATAACAGAAGCCTTTTATTTAGAGTTATCCAAACAGGGATAGACCTGCCATTGAAAATTGTGAGTTCATAGTCACTGGACTGTTCAAAGGGGGGGTGCAATAGAAATTAATCATATGTCAGTACTGCTCAAATAATGGTTGTCACTGTGATTGAGTGATTATAGCCATATACTTTTCACTTCCTCCTCTATCCTTTTATCAGATCCATGATAGGAAATGTATGTCATTTTGTTTTCAAAATTGGTTAGGTTCAAAAATACCAAATAGATGATTTATAATGATTCTGTTAAGCTTGTTATGCTATGAGAAGAAGAAAAGAAACTATCCACTGAATGAGTCAGTTATTACTCTTTCTATTCTAAAATATGCAATGGGGCACCTGGGTGGCGCAGTCGTTAAGTGCCTGCTTTCGGCTCAGGGCGTGATCCCGGCATTCTGCGATCGAGCCCCACATCAGGCTCCTCGGCTAGGAGCCTGCTTCTTCCTCTCCCACTCACCTGCTTGTGTTCCCTCTCTCGCTGGCTGTCTCTCTGTCAAATAAATAAATCTTCAAATAAAATAAAATAAAATAAAATATGCATCAATTTCAATATAAGATAAAATGCATTTCAATAAAAGTAAATTGAGTGCACAAATGTAATATATGCCCTTCTCTGCAAATTTCTGTTTTGTTCTTTTTAATCTGAGTTTTCATGCTACTATTTTAAATTCCAAACAGAATTATTTTTATGTACAAAGAAGAGGTGATTTAATGCTTCTAGGAGGAAGATTACCTAAGGAACTGAATAATTAGAAATCAAAAGTTTCATAGTGGTTGATTATTGACAGGACATCTGAGTGTGACTAAGAGGAAGCTTTGAGAACGCCATGAAAGTTCTGGTGAGTGAAATTTGTTAATGCCAAATAAACAACATCAAAATTTGAATTAGGAAAGTGTGATATGAATAGAAGGCCTAGGTCCACAGCGGAGCATTGTCCCTAACAAGTATGTCCTTCTTTGCAAGACTGTTTCTTAATCTCTGAAACTCATTTTAACTCAATAAATATTTATTGAGTGGCTACTCTAGGATAAATCCCAAACACAGAGAACACAATCCTGGAGAGCTTAAGATCTTACAGTGGGGCTGCCTATGTAAATAAATATGAGAATTCAGTGCAATATCAACAAATAACAGAAGTAAACCCATTGCACACTTGCTGCAAAATGAATATATGTTATAGAGAGTGGATAAGGGAAAGGAATGCCGAATATAACAATACATCAAAGCTTTGGTTTAAGAATGAAAAGAGATAAAAGTATGATGGAATAGGATGTGCTATCCATTCTTCTCACTTGGTTGAGGGTTTTTTGAATGTGCAATATTTCTGACACCCTGCATTTTTATTCCCACTGCTACCACACGTGGTGAAGCTCCTAACCCTTCCACATGTAGGCTTAAATACAAACGTGTCTCTCTTGTGTCTTAGTGATGAGGGTATTTTCTACAGAACGTGAGAGTGAAATTGAATATTTCCTTTGAACAAATAAATTAGCTTGGTGCCTGAAGGGGAAGAGAATAATGGAAAATGGAGTATGATGAACTACCTTCTAAGATTCTGCCCGAGATTGAGCAAGACTACAATTAAACAAAGAAAACAAATCTAATAATTACTGGTAAAGCAATAAGTAGAAGTGAAAGAAATTACTGGGGTGGGGGAAAGAGTCCTCCTTTAAAATAAGGTGACCAGAAAATATTGTAACTTAAGTATCTTGTAAAAATTGCCAAATCTATTACTCTTTAGAACCTGATTAAGGAACCATTCCATAATTTCTCCATTTTAAATGAGGGTGGTAATGCCTCCCTCAGAAAGTGACTACAGGCTTTCAGTTGTTGTACAGTGCATGACACCTAACCAGAAGCTCATTAAAAATTAGTTCATTTTCTTGGCCCCTATTTCCTGGTTTTGTGTAGTTAATTATTATACACATTCATGGCACTTCTATCTAGGAAGCAAAGGAAGAATGACATAAATTTAAACAGTATATTGGGGCGCCTGGGTGGCTTAGATGGTTGAGCATCTGCCTTCGGCTCAGGTCATGATTTCCAGGTCTTGGGATCGAGCCCCATGACGGGCTCCCAGCTCAGCGGGGAGTCTGCTTCTCCCTCTCCCTCTGTCTCTCCCACTGCGTGTGATCTCTCTGCTTCTCTCTCTCGAATGAATGAATGAATGAACAAATGAATAAATAAATAAATAAATCTTTTAAAAAAATAAACAGTATAATCTCTGATGTAAAAAGTTCAAAACATCGGGAGACTTTAACATATCCTTGGGGCAAAAGCGGAGAGTTGAGTATTTAAGGAAAAAGCTTATAGGAATGAAAGAGAATTGAGGTAGAAGTAAGTTGGAAAAGAAAATTCTGTATATTGTGAGTGTTTATCTGTTTGAAAATGATTTTAAGTGGGCAAACCTGAGAATATTATGTTTGGAAAGAAAACAAACAGCTTAATTATGTTGAAAAAAGGCATAAGTAAAATCCTGTGAGTCTGCCTTATTAGCTCGGCCCTATCATGGACGGTAGAAAGCTTAGGTCAGGTATATTCAGTATGTAGCTGCATCAGCAACATTCGGTCCTCTCAGTTTTACAGTGATAGAAGCGATGTAGACAATGTAGGAATTGTTGGGAGGTGGGTATATGATGCCTCCCGGCCTCTGTGTTTTCTGTGATGAATTCTGAAAGATTCCTTTCTTTCCTGGAATCAAGGGTTAGAGAATCACGGTTATGGATGGTCACTCATTTACTTGATTTTTTTCCTTGTATTTCCCATCATTAAGTACTTTACAACTGACAGCGAGCCAACAGCAAGCATTTTGAACTTGACAGCCCAAATGGGGTTTAGATTAGAAAGGAAAAGCAAAAAAAGCTAGGAAAGAAAATTACTTTATTAACCTTATAAATTATCTAAGTGTATTGATTATCTCTATATTCAGGTTCCCATCCCAGGGTGCCAAATGAAAATATATTGTAAGTAAAAGTGGATACAAATGCAGTATCTCTACATAAGCTATAGTCATATGAAGCAATTATAAGTTTTTCTGCCAAACAACAGATATGTTTTAATGGTATTATACCTTTCTTATAGACCTCTCCCTTTAGAGTGCCCATCATCATTTGTAATTATATTATTTTTTGTGTGATTATTTGCAAATATCTATCCCCTTCACTAGGCTATTCTCTTCACAACAGGAGGAACTATGGCTGTTGCTTGTTCTATAGTTGTACCTCCAGTGTCTAGCATACCAGAAAAGTGAATACACTGTTATTCCTGTGTATACTTTCTCTATTTACTATTGTGCTTTCACAATACCTGACCTTAAAAAAGAATTACCATATTCTAAAGGATACTAGAAAAAGAATAATGGTTTGTGTTGTATTTTGGTCTCAAAAGATAGGAATAAGGGGCCACCTCACACTCATTAAGATGGCTACTACAAAAAAATGATGAGTGTTGGAGATGATGTAAAGAAATTGGGAGTCCATGTGCACACATGGTGGAAATGTAAAATGGTGCAGCCACTGTGGTAAACGTTACGGTGATTCCTAAGAAAATTAAACATAGAATGACCATATGACCCAGCAGTGCAACTACTGGTAGACACCCAAAAGAACTGAAAACAGGGTCTCAGAGATATATTTGTACATGTGTTCGTAGTACTATTACTCACAGTAGCTAAAATATGGAAGCAACCCAAGTGTTCACCCATAACATAAATGGATATGCAAAATGTGTTAATATATATACAACAGAATATTATTCAGCCTTAAAAAGGAAGGAAATTCTGTCATATGTTAGGATATGGATGAACCTTGGGAACATTATGCTGAGTGAAATAAGCCAGTCACAAAAAGATACATCTTGTATGATTCCACTCCTATGAGGTACTTAGATCAGTCCAAATCAAAGAGACAAGGGGCGCCTGGGTGGCACAGCGGTTAAGCGTCTGCCTTCGGCTCAGGGCATGATCCCGGCGTTATGGGATCGAGCCCCACATCAGGCTCCTCTGCCATGAGCCTGCTTCTTCCTCTCCCACTCCCCCTGCTTGTGTTCCCTCTCTCACTGGCTGTCTCTCTCTCTGTCGAATAAATAAATAAAAATCTTTAAAAAAAAAATCAAAGAGACAAGAGTTACAGTGCTTGCCAGTAGCTGGAGTAGGAGGAGGGAATGGGGAGTTACCATTTAATGGATATAGAGTTTCAGCTTGGCAAACTGAAAAGAGTTCTGGAGATGGATGGTGGTGATGGCTGCACAACAAAAAGAATACAATTAAACTTCTGAACTGTATGCTTGAAATGGTTAAGTTGATAAATTTTGTTATGTGATTTTACTACAAAAAATTAGGGTTAAGAAAAAAAACAGATTTTATGCTATTATAAATCAAGGAAGTTCACTAAGAATGCTCATCTCTGTCACAGCTACTGCCTACCTTTTAAATAATTTGGAACTCAAAGGCCTATGCTTAACTCCCAAGAATGCAGACTTCTTAGGCCACTATTAGGTACTTGATCTCACCACTCAAAGATCATGACCTTGGGGCACCTGGGTGGCACAGCGGTTAAGCGTCTGCCTTCGGCTCAGGGCATGATCCCAGTGTTATGGGATCGAGCCCCACATCAGGCTCTTCTGCTATGAGCCTGCTTCTTCCTCTCCCATTCTCCCTGCTTGTGTTCCCTCTCTCGCTGGCTGTCTCTATTTCTGTCGAATAAATAAATAAAATCTTTAAAAAAAAAAAAAAGATCATGACCTGAACCGAAACTAAGAATCAGACATTTAACAGACTGAGCCATCCAGGCTCCCCTTGTATCAGCTTTTAAAGGGCCGCAAAATAAGTCAAGTAGGTGAGACACCAATCTTAGGTGCCAGTAACCAAGATAAATTATAATTCAATATTAAAAATATAAAAATTGATGTAAAAATTCTATGATGAGTAAAATATCAAATCTGAAATAAAGATAAGGTCAATATTCTTTTTCCCCCCCTTTTATCTTTAACTCCAATATGGCTGGGCTCAACAGTAAGGCTCTGTTTTGGACTATCTTTGTAAGGATGTTTGTATAAGAAAGAGAACCGGAAGATAAAGACAACATCTCCCCCTGGAGCAGAGAGATCTCCTGACAAGGATAATAAAAAGGCATCTCTTAGGGGCAAATGTTGAGCACATTTGGTAGAAGTCTGCCTTTAAAATATTGGGGTTTTCTCAGTTTGGGTTTCCTCAACTGTGACACAAACTCACTACATATCCAGTATGTCTGCAGTGTTTCACAATGCCTTGTGGTACTCACAAGACAGCTCATGAAAGGAAAACTGATTTAACTATGAAGCTCATGGTGTTTACTATGCTTTGATTAATAAAGTCCTTTGTCTCTGACCAAGGAAACTCTTGTCTTTCGCCAGTGTATGTGACACTGTGGCAGGCTAACTTATTAGTTTTCAGTAAGGCAAAAATCTTAAAACCTTCATAGTTATGACATTTTCTTAATCTTTTCAATTCCTTCAAAGGTAAATAAAAATCTGGGAAATTTGTGATACAGTATCAGTTTTTACCTGATACAGCTTACTTATGCCAAAATAATTAACTTTTTAAACAGCTTTATGTATTTTTAATACTTTAAAGGTCCTTAGATGTATTTTCTTCAAAAACTTTACACTAACTACATTAGAAATTGACGGAGTTGAAGAAAACATTGGTGCATTTCAAATGCTTTCTAAGCTTGCATTCAGCATTTCAGAAATAGATGCTCAAAATGCAGAGGTAGTTAAATTTTCAGAGAATAAGATATGTATTATAAGCACAGCTCTCTGAATACATAACTTCCCTGTGCTGAATTTAAATCTAATTTTGTGACAGCTGTAAAAATGGCTACCTCATAGAGAAATGCAAAGAAATCAAATTTATGCTATTCTCTGAAAAGTTACAATGCTAAATAAAGCATTGTTCTGAATTTTAAACCATAACATTTCTGCCTCTAGTGAGGTTCCTGGGAAAATGCAATTCTTTAGAATATATTTATAAAAATAACCTTTCATGATGAAGACTTTTGAAATCATTTCCAAACCTAAGCAGAAGGGAAACGAGGGGTGGGACTTCATACAAAAAATATTTGTTCATCAACATCTAGGGCAGAAAAAACAAACTATCACCACTAAGTGTGCTGGAAATTATGACTGAATAAGTCAGGTCTGTACTAAACTTACACGATGCCAAAATTTCCAGACCAAAAAAAAAAGGGGGGGGGGATAAAAAGCAATCAGATGTCTCCAGAAAGAAAGGCTGACATTACTGATTCAACAATGAGCAGAGGGGCAGGAACAAGAGACAGAAATATTTGTGAACCACATGTATGATAAGGTTGTTCCTCTATTAAATGATGCAAGAGATGAAATGATGAAAGAGAACATAAAGTTGAATTCCATCACTTGAGTTGACTCTGAGCCCACAGTTTTCAAAAGTCGAAGAGCCTATCCCTAAGCTTAAGGGTCTTTATAACCATCCACTTTGGATACAGCATATATTATTATGATCAGAAAACATGCTGGTTATAAATATGTGCATATATAAAATATATGTATATGTATTGGGGTGCCTGGGTGGCTCAGTTGGTTAAGCCTCCTGACTTGTGATTTTGGCTCAGGTCATGATCTTATGGGTCGTGGGATCCAGCCCCCCACTGGGCTCTGTGCTCAGTGTGGAGTCTGCTGGGATTCCCCCGCTTCCTCTCCTTCTGCCCCTCCCCCCCACACTCTCTCTAAAATAAATATATCTTTAAAATATATATGTATATGTATGAAATTTTTAATGGGAACACTTGATAAAAAAATTAATAACAGGTAAAATATTTCTGGAATTTGGAGTAATATCTTTCTCACCACATTTAGGAAAGCAAAGAGTAATGGAAGAAAATAAAGATGGTGTCAGATGATCTCTTAAAATGTGCAAGATTTTCTAAACAGTTTTCTTATTATTTGTCTTTGAGATCATTTAGCCTGGTAGCCAATATCAATGGTTCTTCTTTGCTAAGAAAAGGGGGAGCCCTGGTTAGGAACTCCAGATATAATACCTGTTCCTTAAAACTATATGGTACCTATTATGAATGTTTACAAATACTCTCTTTCTTCCAGCTTTGTGGTGGCTTGTATTTCTCTACCACTTTTGAAATATTTATAATCATGGTACTTGTTTGGGCCAATAAAATAAAAATAGATGTACTCTGTGGCATCTGACCAAAATGTTAAGAAATAGTACCTGGTTGTATTTTTTTTTTCTGCCATAGCAGTCATGGGAAAAGATCCTGAAATATGGCCTCTATAACCCTGAGTTAGCTAGTGACTATGGCAAGTAGAGCTCACCCATCACTTGTACTCAATAGGTAGACTGAGAAAAACTTTAACCTTCATTTTATGAAGATACTGAAAGTGTAGGATTATTGGTTATTGCCATGTGACATAGCCTGTTCTGATACAATCCATATGAGTCAAATTTTATATATTAAATAAGATGAAAAAACTCCCATGATTCCTCAGTAATTCTCAAGCCTTTACTTCTTTTCCTAAACTACAGTCACTTGATCTCAAACATCCCCAAAGAAGTCCATTATAATATCTCTATTGAGCTGAATAATCCATGAGGGTAGAAGGGGTTAAACTAAATTTAATTAAGAAAAGTCACTGAAACAGACAGAGGTTCTCATTAAATGATTAAACTACTCCTCACTAATAATTTGTTCCTACAAAATAACAGAAAATACATTTAAAGGTCACTTGATTGACACTGGGGGATATAAACTGATCACATGATTTTTCAAATGATGGAAAACAATGAAAGTGCCCTCTTCCCACCATTCCTGCTAGCTGCTATGTCAAAACATTACAGAATGAAAACTTCACCTCCTATCAGCTAATCAAAACACTAGTGCTCAGCAAAGACAACACTAAAAAAGCCACATATTAGAGAATGGAGAAATGATGGTCATCAACACATTTGTAAATAATTATAAGTGAAAGTGATATCATGATTTTTCTGAAAACACAAATTGATAGAATATTCTTTAAAGTTATAGAGGCAAATACTTTATTTTTTTTAAATTATGCTCAGTTAGCCAACATACAGTACATCATAAGTTTTTGTTGTAGTGTTCAATGACTCATTAGTTGCATATAATACCCAGTGCTCATCCCAACACATGCCCTCCTTAATACCCCATTTTGAATTGTTCACCCATGTTATTTGTTTGTTTGTTTGTTTGTTTTTTAAAGATTTTATTCATTTATTTGACAGAGATAGAGACAGCTAGCGAGAGAGGGAACACAAACAGGGGGAGTGGGAGAGTAAGAAGCAGGCTCAAAGCAGAGGAGCCTGATGTGGGGCTCGAACCCATAACGCGGGATCACGCCCTGAGCCGAAGGCAGACGCTTAACCGCTGTGCCACCCAGGCGCCCCCACCCATGTTATTTGATAACAAGTTTTACTGGGAAATAACTTGAAAAACAGAAATCTGTAATAACATGAGATATAATCGTACTCAATTTTTTTCTATGATCATCCAGAATAGACTCATGAAGGTTGTTTAACATATCCTTCAATAATAAATTGCTCATTGATCCATTTTAGATCATTTCCATTGATTCAGCCAGAAGAGTGCAAGTGATGGTGATATATTTTTAATGTTGAATCCAATAAACATGAATAGCTAAAGTACACAAGGTTTTCAGTCATATAGCAATATTTGAAGTGTTTTTACATTTTCTCCTTCCTATTTTTTCTTTATTCCTTTTCCATCTTTAGTTGCATCTCAAACACCTGCCCCATATGTGGATTATATGAGTAGTTTAGGAAGAATTCTAAATTTTGATAGTTGATGGAAGAATGTCATCGCATTGAATGAAACTAACTTTCCCTGGACTTTGTGTATCAATAGCATACGGAAACTTGTAATATCCACTTTGTTAATATAACATTAACTTTAGTTAAACTTTAGAAGGATTCAGGAAAACAAATTATTCCCATATAACTGAACACTTTCCCTTTGAGATTACTGGGGATTGCTAAGGAAAGAAATCAAATAAATGTCCGCATGAAATAATCTACCCCCACATACCACATAATATCCTTTAGTCTCTGACCTAGAAACCCTTTATCTTTAAATAAAACATCTGCAATATGATTTAAAAATAATATGGTCTGTTCAGACCACAGATGTTGAATTAAAACAGACCATATACTGAAGACGCTAAAACTTGTGGGAAAGGAAAGATAATATCCAAAAAAAATAAAAATGGCCTTTTTGATAAAATGCCCCCTATCTAACTAAATGTTTACTAGTTAATAAGCTAGATATCAATAGCAACTCAATGTTTTTGTTGTTGTTGTTGCTAATGGAAATTTTAGCCTATTCTCTAAGCATTTACAGATGCCCCAGGGGATGAATCCTGATTTGTCTATGTCAGTGAAGGTGGATTCACTCACCATTCACAAGTGATCAGGATAGTCCTCCTTTCAATAACCAGAGTATTGTGCATAGAAACAATTAACTGTCACTGGAAAGTTACACAGGTTCTAGAATCTTACCAAGATGCTACAGAAAATGGTTCTAGTTTACTAGATTTTAATCATTATACCAGTGTGAACTTTGGCAAGTTTTTTAACTTCCACTTGCCTCAGTGGATACTTGAAATGAGATATTCATGACCAATTAGTATGTTTTTATAAAGGTAAAATGAGATAATCCATATACTATAATGCCTAGATATAGTTTTAGAACATGATAAGGAATTAATAAATATTAGTTGTGTTATTACTGTTGAGATGGTGGCATAGGCTGAACGTATGTGTCTCGCAAAAATTCATATGTGGAAACATACCAGTGCCTTAAATCTTAGACTTCCCAGCTACCAGAACTGTGAGAAATAAATTTATGTTGTTTATAAGCCACTCAGTCTGTGGTATTTTGTTGCAGCAACCTAAACAAGACAAATGTGAGATAGAAACTTCTCTCAATTATCTTCCACTTCTGTGCAAATGTTTTTGTGTGTGCAAAATGGAGGACACAAACCTTCTGCCCATTGCTAATGGTCTCTCACTTATGATGGGTAATTTTACATGAACAGCAGTTGCTATCTTTTAAAAAAAAAAAATGCCTGACATCACACTTTCAAATATACTTAATGGCTTACACCTGCCTAGAGGATAAGTTTCAAGCTCTTTAGACTTCAAAATGCTCCAAAAGATGATTTCGACCAATGTTTTCAGTTGAAATTGTAATCTCTCCTCCCTTCTACATCTGTCTCCACTAGTCAAAGTCAATTCATTTTTAGTCTCCCCAAGTGATGTGTTACATCACCGTAGCTACAAACATGCACATGACTATGCACATTATATATGACTAAATACATTTGCTCCCTAGCCCTGGAAAGTGCTTTCTCTATTTTTACCCATTGAAACAGCTTGAAAGCTTAAAAAAAGTATTTGGTAAAGAACAAAGAAACAAGGAAAGACTATTATTAATAAATGTTTAGTTGAAATGAGTAGAGGAATAAGGCAGTATCTTAACACAGTAGATTGTTATAAAATTAAGACTCTTTGTGTGGTTAGTTAGACTTAATTTAATGAAAAATGTTAAGCAATTACATTGGCTAAAATTAAATAAAAAGTGGAAAGAAAAAGTTTTATAATCAAGACAGTGGGGAAGAGAGTATAGTACAGAGGTTAAGAAAATGGTATTTGAGCCAAGTTGCTTGAATTCAAATCCTAGCTCTGCCTTTTACTAGCTATGCAATCTTGAGAAATTTTCTTAACCACATTGTGCTTTAGTTTCCCTATCTATATAATGGAGATTCGGATAGTAATCATTCTGTAAAGCATAAGTATGAAGACTAAATGGGTTATTACAGGTAGATTTCAAAACTATCTCTGACCCAAAGAAAGTATTCATTAATTATTATGAGACAAAAAGGAAATAATACAATATATTATCATATTATCACTTATTTTTCAAGTCTCCATCAAGATTAATTTTTCACCAAGACAAGTCCTCAATTGCCGCTACATATTATTTGTACCTTTCTTGGGAGATGCGGTAGAAGGGGCTATCTATACTATACTACGTAGTTATTTATGTGTACATCCTAGACATTATAAGATCTCTAAAATTCGTAACTGTTGTGTACCCTTTTTCTATCACTGTGAATCAATAGGCATTTGTTAAGTGAATTTAAATACAAAGATGTTATCTCACCTTTAATAGGAAAATATGTTGCTATAATTTTCATGTCTTATTATTAACATTGCAACCATCAAATTAGGTGTTTGAATGAAATTTAGGGACATAGCAATGACATGCCCAGTATTTTTATTGAGGCATGATACTTTGTAATGTGATAATATTCTAAATATGCAATTAAATTAACAATGACCTCATTACCATTGTTTAGAATCAGCATTTCATTTTTTTCCTTTTATTTTTTTATTTTTTAATTTTTATTATATTATGTTAGTCACCGTACAGTACATCCCTGGTTTCTGATGTAAAGTTCAATGATTCATTAGTTGCGCATAACACCCAGTGCACCATGCAATACGTGCCCTCCTTACTACCCATCACCAGCCTATCCCATTCCCCCACCCCCCCCTCTGAAGCCCTCAGTTTGTTTCTCAGCATTTTAAATTGTAGATACAAAAATTCAGCACCAAGAGTCATTCTAGAAAAGGTTATGAGATTGCAATCATACATTTTCAGAAATTCTGGAATAACTTATACAGTATTTACAAATAAGTACTTACAAATTAATACTAAGCATGAAGTCTTTAAAGGCTATATCGTATTGAATTTTCTGTGTAAAAGGTGTAAATACAAAAACCAAATTATTCTGGAAATTAAGCACCTATTCAAAGAAAAAAATTTTTTTTAAATTAACATCATATTAATGCAGAAACATTGTCCTTTTGGCTCTGTTCTCAGTGGCCAAATTCCAAATTTATAAAGTAACAAAGAGATTCAAATTTTAAAAATAAGAAAAAAATTCAGTTAGAACTAAATCTATAGATTTATAGATCACTCTTATTGGGCAGTGATGTCAGGCATGTGTGTTTTGATTCTAGGAATATGGTCCTTGATCTTTTCCATAGCAAAGACTCATTTTATATCAGAAAAAAATCTGATGCAACCCTGGAAAGTTCTTTCTCTGAGTTCAAATTTACAGATATCATAAAGGACATGGATCATTAAATTATTTTTTCCTTATGATGTACTGCGTAAGAAGTTTCTTACTCTACTTTGAAAGTTAGGTTTTCCATCACAAATTGTTTTTACTTTGTGAGACTATGAAGTAATCATGTTTTCCCAATTTGTTTAGGTTCCCAGATAGATTAAAATCAAACTTAATGCTGATTCTAACAAATATGTAAGAATACAGAACATGATCTTTGTAAATTAACCTTGCTCCTGGTTTCATCTCATTCCTCTAAAATTTTCTCTTAACATAGCTATCCTTGTTTGCATTTAATTTGTCTGCTATGTGTATCATGTTTTTAATGCTGCATTGTTTTTTTTAATTAGTTAAAAATTAAATACAAGTTTAAATAAATGATCTTAATATTTTAACTTAGTTTGAATGTTGTGATAACCCCAAAAACAAGGATCAGTAAATAAGAGAAAATTGCATTGGTCAAGACAAAAGGAATTAGTGACATAAATATGAGAACAAAAATAATAGACAAAACACTTATTTTTTTTCAAGACTCCCTAAAAATTTAAGATACTCAATGCCAGTTTTACATACTTAAGACTTTTATAGTAAAAATAAAATTATTTCTGTTCTGTGGGGTCAGATTTATATTTGGGAAAAGCCGAAGGAAAGTGACTATAGAAAGATTTTAGAATTCACGCACATTAAAACAATAGACCAAAAAAGTAGAGTTTTTGAAGGCATTCAAGTTTCAGAATTTCATTTTGTTCTCCGCTAGTAACTATATGTAAGATCTTTCATCATTGAATGGCTCAACCAGACATACCCTAAACATAAATTACTAAGCGAGTGACTGATAAAACTGTAACAGGGGACATAGAGCTTAAGACCAAAAATGTGTAAAGTGTCCTTCCAGAATAACTTTATAAAAACTCTTACTACTGGGCTTTCTTAGCTCAAAAAAACAGAGAATTTTCATATCAAGCTAATCTACTAAAATATGTCCTGTGGCATTATTCAATGTCTTTGATGGGCTTCCATTCCCTTTCCTCCTTTATCCAAAATTATTTTGCCTTAAATTTTGACTTGAGGTAGCTTAGAGTAACAGAATGCCAAATGGCCATCACTGTGGTTCACTGAGCTTAAATCCTAGTATGACATTACAGGTTCTTACGCACGGAACAGTCTATTTCACCACAGGAAATTCTGAAGCTGTCAACATATTTTTGGCTAAGCACACTCCATCATTTTTTCTTTAAGTTATGAGCCCATATAATCATATGAACGCTTTGCAGACACCAAGATAATATAATTTTCTATCTTTCTACATGTTTTGAAATGTAGATAAGTGTTGGAAATGAGTACTGCTTAATGCTTTTAAAGTCCTGTTTTTATTTTGGGAGCAAAAAAAATGGAACTATTTGACGTAGCTTCTTCAAAAATATACACTTTCCTCAAATAATTAAGATGTTTCACTTAGAATATTTTAAATTGTTGTTTGTCAAAACAAGTCGACAAAAACTCCAAGTAAACAAAACTTCCATGGAAGTGTATGGCTCAAAATTCTACCAAACAGGCATAAACATCTGAAGACTCAGTCACATAAAAGGAAATTCACTTTTTCCTTTGATTGTCAAAATACACATTGTTGGCATTTTTCTAAGAATCGTACAGAAAGAGAAAGAAATGGAAATCATTCCATTAAAGAAAAAGAACCAAACTACTGCAAATTAACAATATATTATCATAACCTCTAATACAAAAAAAAAATACAGTTCTTTGTTGGCAAAGAACATGAATTTGTTTATAATAAGAATGGCAGATGAAGAAACAAAAAACTTGGACAACTGAGTAAAGCCACAAAAATGTTTGAATTATCTTATAGAGGGTGGAAAGGGGGGGGCATAGCCTCCTGAATGGAGAAAGACACAACATGCTAATACCATATGGGGAAAATAATATGTGAGTTGAATGTTAAAGTAACAGCTTACTATTAGTTGCAGTAGCAGGGAACAGGACAATTACATTCTTACCGAATACAAGATCCTGATTTTCTTCTCTAAATATCAGAAACACTTGGAAAGCCAGCACCTATTGCTTACACAAGAATGCCGTTCTATCTTTTCCAGGTCACCAAATAGATCATCTTACAAATAAAAGATCCCATATCCAATAGATTATGAGTTTCACGAGTCCTGGGCTGTTTCATCCATCACTGCACTTAGCATTGTGGCCTGTGAATAATGACTTCTTAATATATATCAGGTTAGTTATTGAATATATATCAAATGTGAGAACTTCTAGAAATGAATGCCTCAGAAATGCTGTTGCCCTTGAGAAACATTTTCATCACTGATGTATATTACTTGCTGATCCCAACCTAATTTTCTAGGTTAATGTGGGGCTTAAAATTCCCCTTAACCACTGCAACTCTGGTAAAAATTAATTCCACTGCCTATATGGTCCAAGACATATCCATTCTCTAATGTTATTGGTTTTCAAATACCTGTTTTGATAATGATAGAAATTAATTGCTACTTATTGATTATTACAGATTAGGCATGCTATATACATTCCCTAATATGATCCTCATCATAATACTATAAAGTAGTGAGGACTTCCCCTATTATACATATGGGAAAACTAAGATCTGAAAAACTAAATAAGTAGATAAAGTTTCTATACCTTCTCAGTAGCAGAGATGTAAAGCAAGCAAGGCTTTTATTATATTAGTCCAGAATCCACTCTTCACAGAAATTTTTACTGTTATCTTGAAAAGTATTCTCCATTATATCAGAGCTGTAGGTACATGTTTAACTGTCAACAGGTATTTTTAAATATATTGAATACATATATAACACAAGTGATAGCTATTATGTCTACAATATTTTTTAAATTACATTTTTTAGTATTTGAAACAACTTGCAAGTTTTTAGTAACTTTTATGTGCTAGACATTGCACAAATATTTTTAAATATTATGTCGTTTAAGCTAATCTCTAACATTCACAGTTTCCTAAGATAGGTAAAAATATTTTCAATTTCTGACATAAGAAACAACACACTCAGGTAGTACATAGCAGGACGGCAAATCAGCTCGCAGATCTTATGCCCTCAAAGACAAATCGTGTGTCCTTTGCTCCATCATACTAGTATTTTAATCAGGACATTTTCAGCATTTTATCACACAAATGGACTTTTCAGGACAAGATTAGAGTACATGAGAGGGCGACTGAGTGCTGGCCTGATCAGCTGATGCAAAAGCCTACATTTTCCAGGGAGAGATGAAGTAGCAAGTGACCTGGACTCTTGCAAGTTTTTCCTTGTGGCTTGGCAGTCTTTGAGGTAATAGTATAAGCCCATTACCACGTAATACATGCGTAACTTCCTTGTTTATTAAAAGGCATACTAAAAATATTTTCCTCATGACTGTCAAATATAGCAGTTCACACAAAGGGACCAGACCGCTTTAGGTGAAATGACAGGGCTAATAAAAGCAAGATGTGGTGCCCAAATAATGTTGCTCGGATAATAATGGCAAGTGTGGTGGAGAAACTAGGTCTGCTAAAATATTTTCTGAGACAATATTTTAAAATAACATCTTTGGAGGGGGCAACTGGTGGCTCAGTCAGTTAAGCAACTGACTCTTGATTCTGGCTTAGGTCATGACTTCAGCATCATGTGATACAGCCCCGCCTCAGGCTCTGCACTGGGCATGGAGCCTGCTTAAGATTCTCTCTCTCCTCCTGCCTCTGCCCCTCCACCCCCATTGCTCACGTGCTTGTGCTCTCTAAATCAATCAACCAATCATGAAATACAATACAATAACATCTTTGGAAATCAACTAAATTAAACCATAAAAGCCCCAATTTTCAAAAAGAATACTTAATGCATGGTGTGGCCCATGACATTTTGATATTCAACAGTGAATTTAATTTCTTTTTTTTCTTTTGCATAGAGCAATTTATCACTAACACTACTCTTTCTATGACTCAGGGAGTTACAATAAAACATTCTCTCCTTTGGGAATGGATTCAAGAAAAAAGAAGAGAATTTACTAGGTTTTCAAATGTTAAAAGGAGGACTAAAGATTTTAGCTTCAAAAGAAAAAAAATCTTAAAAAGTAATGTTATAGGGAATTAAAAAAAATATTGGACTCTGTTTTGATCTAGCACAGAAAATCTCGTATTAGAAAATATTTTCATTTTTCAATTTGTAGCTCAGTATTATGTTTAAGCACTATATAGAAATGAATAGAAGCATGACACTAAGTTATTTATGTATTTTGTTCTCAACTTAATAAATTATTTTCCAGTTTTCATATATAATTATTTTTGTACTTAGGTTTTATCAATAACCAGACCTATTATTAATGTAGCATCATATTTCTGAATATCATGTCTCAGCATTTACACATGCACAAGTGTGTAATCAGGGCAAATACATAGAATAAACGGCATTTTCTGTTTTCTAATACTGAGCAAGGGAACATATAAACACATTGAACATCCTTCCACTAGCCTCACAATATATCCTTTACAAGCATTACTTCTTATCAACACTCTCTACCAGTAGGTGTTTGGGGTTTTGTTTTTTGTTTGTTTGTTTTTGGCTGTTTGTTTTACTTTTAACTTTGATCTGAAATCACTATTTCTGTGGAAGGCTTTGGTATAATTC
This sequence comes from Ailuropoda melanoleuca, assembly GCF_002007445.2. Taxonomy (NCBI): domain Eukaryota; kingdom Metazoa; phylum Chordata; class Mammalia; order Carnivora; family Ursidae; genus Ailuropoda; species Ailuropoda melanoleuca. The sequence continues at coordinate 78,898,965 of NC_048226.1, forward strand.
TCATGTAGAAACACCTGACTAAATCTTCCCTCCTCTACCCCCTTCTCCATTACCTCTAATTGTTCTTCCTAATTCCATGTTTGGGTAACACATTTTGATCCAGAATTATTGATGAAGGTTTCAAGTAGAAGAATAAAGTTATATTCTGACAAAACAAGCTGCTGCTCTTCTTTCCATCAACTGTTTTCTTTACCACATTGCCATGGAAGGCTTTCTTATTCCCAAGAATAAAACTTGGAAGATACTTCTCATTCCTCATTGCTGATGTAGCTAATGGCAATTTCTTTTGCTTTGTCAGAAGAGACAGTTCCCTCATCAGCCCTTTTGCTTATCTGTCCTGTAGAATATTTGGTTCAGGTCACATGACACCAATTGACTCTATGAAATCTACATCACTAACATAGAAGCCTTCCCCCAAAAGGATCTCACCTGTCAGATCAAAATAAACTTCGTCAGCATTTGACAACATCATATCCCTTCATTGATCATTGCTTTCCCTGAAACCCCTATGAATTCTAAGATCTTTACTTTGGGCTATAAATATAGTCAAATAAGAAAATAGAACACTTTTTTTAAATATAACACCTTTTAAATTTTTCTTTAATTAATCTAGAATTCATCTTAATACAACCTTAAATATTCTATGATTGATGACTTATATCTTAATAGGTTAATTATTCCATCAAATGATTTGACTTTTTGCAGACCAACGTTTAGGTTCATGTGTAACTTTTACAAACAGTTTTATTAGTTTGCCCTGGGGTGCATATATCAAAATGTCATTCTGAATATAGGATATCATTATGAATTTTAGAACGTTTAATTTAGGAATAGCATATCCATTTCACCTTGTCTGCCAACTGCTCTTAATTAGTAAGGAATGTTGGGAGCACTGAGTTGAGAAGGACTCTGGGGCCACATCTCAACTCACTGGGAATAAATGTCATAGAAATGTCTATCAAAGGAGGGAGTAAAGAAAAGGCACGTGGCCCAGGCATTTCCAATCCAGACCTACAGCATAGGAATTCACTTTCACTTTTTCTAGACTACTGCCTAGCACCAGGCAGTTGGTTGTCTTTTTCAAATACTAGCAGATAGTGTTGATAAAATACATCCTGCTTGTGAACAAACACAAAAATCTTTGCACCATACTCTCTAGGTTGACGTGGCATTCGTTTTTCTTAATTAAACTATCATTGTTAGGAAGCATCAAAAGAATTCTCTAAAAGCAAGGGTTTCATCAAGGAAGGACACTATGTAAACTCCAGGGAAAGCAATAAACAGATCATTACAGGGTTATCAGCCCCCTGCAAAGTTATAAATTAAAGAATCAGTATGCTATCAAGTGGCAAAGAGTAGAGGAGGGATGCCATGGTCTAAATAGTCTATCTTTTCTTTTTGACAACCACACAAAATCCAAATACTCTATTCCCCTATTCTCTAACTTTAAAAAAAAAATGCTTAATGGGAGATAAATCTAATTAGAAAATTAGATCATGTGCTCTATGAAGCCTGACTTCATAGACTCTACCTTTAGCCAGTGAATACTAGTAACACACCAGAAATACTCTTAAGGCTAGAAAGAAAATTATTGCCTCACTGAAAACGTTCTTGCTCTATATAGTTTTTATTTTTAGCCAGTCCTTTGTGAAATTTTCTCTTAAAGTGTTGTCCCTACCTGAACTTTCTTCCATTCAACTGAGAGAAATTAAGCTCGTCCTTATCAAGGTGTCTAACACACTCTACAGATACTGATATTACAGTAATTATCACACGTCCTTGTAATTATCTGATTACATAATGATCAGACCCACTAGAACTGCCTTCTTAAAGGCAAGACCTGTTTCTTAATCATCTTTGAATTTTCAGTACACAAAATAATGCTTTATACAGGATATAGCCCTAATAAATAGATGAGTGAATGAGTAAATTTATACTGGTATCACTGTTAAAGAGAAGAAAAGGTAAGCTTAGCATATTGAAGTTGAGCAGGCAGAATATCCAGAAATAGTGGATATCATATTTTTTTTGATAGATTAAAATCATAGAGGTTAAAATGGAAGTCAAAGCAAATAAGCCTGAAGAAATTCAGGGGTGAGAAGTAGAGTACATACTCTGGGAAAACAAAACTGCAGTAACAAGACAGAAGTTTGGTTTTAGGGTTAGACTTGGATATAAGATAATGGATATTATCCACCCACTTTTTGTTGACTGTAATTCTTTTCTTTAGGGAGGAGATGGGTAAGAAGTGCTAAGGAAAATTGGGTAGACAAAGCTAGCATAAGTAATAGTTTAGTAGGTATCTGGTACTTTACATATGCTAGAGTTATATTAACTCTAACAGCACTGATGTTAGTATTTCCATCTCTTCATCCTATTAGAGCTAAAAATAGTTTCCAAAATTAATATACTTTTTGCTCAAAGGCCCTAGTCATTAGGGGCACATCTGATATTTAGACTCAGATCTTCCTGGTTCCACAGGTTCTTATCTGAAGTGAGATGAAGAAGGAGCCCAAAAACAGGAATAATATTCAGGTAGTACTGGTAGTGCTCCACTGAAATCTCTTAAAAATGCTTCTTGGTTTTATGAACCTTAATAAGTCCTTTTGATTTCAGAAATTTTATGCTTTGAAAGAATGATTACAGTCTTTTGACTGTTTCAAATGTAAAACTCCATTTCTTTTCTTATAATAAAATACTTCTGAAGAGAAATGAAAATTATTTTGGTGAAGTGTCAAAAGGGTAACACAGCTTGGGCTCTGCAACAAACAGAATGGGTTCAAATCTAGCATCCCCACCACACCCCAAACTGAGAGAAATTTCTCCATGGGCTCTAACATTTCTTCACATCTTGTAAGCAGAGATTCCAACTGCCCTTCTGCTTTTCTTACTAAACTATCTTTTCAAAGATGTTTGTACAACAAATAGTTTCAGAGGACAGTGTCTTCCACCAGAGTAAAAGACAAGTTTGCCTATAAGCTTGAGGGGATAGAGATTGGGATGCCCTCCAGAGCAAAGGGCAAACACGATCATTTACCAAGGATTCCATTCCCCTAAGCTCATGGTTTTTCTCCTATAATACCACCTATGATGTGTGCAGGAACCTCATACTCTTCATATCATTCTATGAGAATCAGGGCTTAGAGAACTGCCACAAATGTTAATACTCCGGCTGCTGACACTTCTGTGAATAATAAATTCTCCTCTATTTCTGACCCAAAAGACTGGGATCTTCTATCATCACCCAAGAAACTGTGGCAGAGAAATTTAACTTGCAAGGAGAGTAAAATCTGACTCTTTATAGCTATTGACATTTACTGAATAAACTTCAGCAGTTATTCCAAAATTTTTGCACTTCAGTTTTGTAATGAAAATTTAAAAGTGACTATACTTATAAATTTCTTAGTACACTATAGCATCCAAATGGTGTTCTAAGTGTTCAAATAAATGGTAGCTAATAGTACTTAGAAATAGCAGCAGTCAAGGCAGCAGTATGAGTAGAAACCGCAGTAGCCTCAAAGGTAGCTAGCTAACACTGAAAGAATGCCAATATTGGCGTGGCAGGTATAGGTTTTCTTCCTTAATCTTCACAACAAATGGAATAGTTGTTGTTGTTGTTGTTGTTGTTCTTTTCTTTCTCACTGGTTAAGTGAGATAAAAGAATCTGAAAGAGTTGATATGATTTGCCAGAAGTCACTCCTGTGGTCGTTGTCAAAGCAGAAATAATTAGCTATGTCTGATTTTCAGGGGCTTTTCCTGCATGTACTTGCAGCCACATGTCCGAGAGGAAGCTACAAAGTAACTGAGATCAGTGCTTGGACATTCCTACCTCCCATTCATACAGGAAGCAAATGCCAAAAGATAAAAGAGACACAACTCATTTATCTCTCTCTTTGTTAGAAAAGTAAGCACACAGAAAACGATAAAGGTCTCTGAAATTTCCGTGGGCAAAATGTATCCATGAATTCAGCTTCCACTGAACATGTTCTATCTTTTAGGCACTGTACTTTGAAACTTTGTCCACATTAGAGTATTACTGCTTTCCCCATAATACAAATAATTTTATCAGTATCAATTAAATGAACTATATAGCATTCTCATTTCACAAATTCCCAAGCTAACTCTTCCACCAGATATCTTTAAAAGATTCACAGATTCAATCAATACTTCAAAATGTAAACAAAATTATGACTTTGACAATTAAATTTCTACACATCATAAACTTCATGTTTTTCTAATATAAATACAAAAATACATTTATGTACAATGCATAAATATGTATATAGAGATATATTGAACTGTTTCATTTCACAAGTAATGTCTTATTTTGACAAGCATTTTTTCTAAACTTATGTAGCATACATATACATAAACATACATACTTCTCTTAAGCTTTAAATTTTATAATAGGAATAAACACCAAGTGCCGAACACATTTTGCAAATATACTGTTGGATTACAACTCTCACTTTTAAAATGTTTTCATTGTGTCAAACAAATATTCAATCAGCATAAAAATAAATATTTTTGCTTTACCTCTGCAGATGGGAACAGGAAAATCCCATGAGGCTGTATTCACTGAATTGGCTATACAGGTGAGTTGAGGGTGGCCATCAAGAATATATCCAGTTACACAGCTGTAGCGGATCTTGTCCCCAACATCAAACCGTGTACCATATAATACACCTTTGGGTGGGACTCCTGGGTTTCCACAAGAGCTACTCTGCAATTCTATAAAGGGGGAAAAGGGAGAATTTACAGTTATTTTAATACATATTTTGATGTTTTAGATTTTAAAAAGTATATGTAGATACAGATCTCTCTTTTCCTTTCAGAAAGTGTCATAATAAAAGGAAATGGCTTCCATCTCAACACATATAACACAGAAGTATGGAAAAGGAACTAAATTTTACCAAAAAGCTTTTAGGTCTCATTCTTTGTATTAGAAAATTTTAAATATTTTATATTATTTAATCTTTCTAGCAATTTTAAAAATCATTACTTATTTTACAGATAATAAAGCTAAGATTAATAACACCATTTACATGACTTCTTCAAAGTTATATTCTACTAACATAGTAATAAGCAAATCAAGTTTCATTAATATGCTGTCATTACTATGATGCATCTGCTTAACTCTAAAGCATTTCTCTGAAAACATATGCATACATTTTGGGCAGAAACATTTTTTTTCCACTTAAATAAGAAAAACATAGTGCAGTACTGAAATGAAAATATTTCTGAAGTTGGAGAGACTGGGCTAGAATTCCCAATTTGTTTAACCTGAAAATATAATAATAAGAAGTGCATACAGTTGTGAAGATTTAAACAGATCAATATGTTAGGATATTGTATCTATCACCTTATTTTATTAGCTAATACAAAAATCATGCAAGTAGACAAATATAAGAGATGCTGGTGATGGGTAGTAAGGAGGGCACGTATTACATTGTGCACTGGGTGTTATACGCAACTAATGAATCATCGAACTTTACATCAAAAACCAGGGATGTACTGTATGGTGACTAACATAATATAATAAAAAAAATTATTATAAAAAATAAAATAATATTCATTTCAGAGAAAAATCCAATTTCACTGTAAATGAAAAGAAATGGAAAGAAAATATATAGAAATAGCAAAACCTACAGAACTTCATGAAGTTAAGAAAGAATTATTTTTCCCAATATTATTTTCTAAATTGAAAGATTTTCCCAATATTATTTTCTAAATTTTCTATTACCTTTATATTATTTCATACTATAAATAATTGTCAATACAAATACACACTAATGAATTACTGAGCTAAAAAGTATTGAAGTTTGAGTAGGCTATAGTTGATGGTATGATACAAATGTTAATTTCCTACTTTTGACAATTATGCTAATATTATGGGAAGCTGGATAAGAGTATAGGGGAACTCTGTACTATTTTCACAATTTAACTGAAAGTCTGAAATTATTGCAAAATAAAAAGCTAAAAAACCAATGCAACACAAACATGAAGTATGTTTCCATTTTGCCTTGATATTCAGCCAATTTATGTAGTTAGTAAGTTCCATGCAATGTTAATATTTAATATTAAGCCAAATACCGATAAGCCATTATAATATGGAAAATATCAATTTCAGAAAGTAAAAATACTAAAATAATATGTACAGGTAATTTTACAAAAGCTATGGCCATTTATAAATGAGAAGTGTATACAGAGCTGAAATTTTGTATTTTTAGCCATAATAGGTTTATAGTACTTTTGGGAGTGTTTCCTAAGTAAACATGATTTTTTCTGTATAAACTTTTCAAAGATAGTGAAAGAAAAAATCAGTCATAAATTTCAAATTAAGTCAGATTAATCACTGAAAAATGTATTGAGGATTTATAGAACTTGAGGTATATGTATTAGAAATAAAGCATTTACTTTTAGTTTAGGATAATTACTTTAGAATGTGAAACCTAAAACAGTAAAAAAAAACCCATGACTAATATTAATTACATATCAATGATTTCTATAAATAACAGGCAATTTCCTTTACCTTCCTCTGCATTCAAAGATATACCATAAACTAGCATCTGTAAAATATTGTAAATATCAGTAGACAAGTTAACGATCTCTAATATTTCACTTTACTATTTCTCCAAGGCATATTTATAAGTTCATTTTCAGCAAAATTTAAAACATATTTATTGTCTGTGAATTTTGAGTAATTATTTAAAAATACGTTTGAAATGTACAGTTTATTTTGAAATAGTTTTTTTTGGAAAATTCATTTCATTGAAAGATGAGATGTTTGCTGCAAGAGATGATGAGGTTAATAAGTTTTGATAAAATGAATGAGCATTCAATCCCTTGAATATAGTAATAACAAAGGAAATTCTTTTAATGAAACTACCACTTATGGCCTTAGAATCAATCCACTCATTTCCCTCTCACCTCCTAAAAAATAATTAAGGTCAGGACTTCAATTATCATAAAGTTATATATCTCGGAGAAAAAGCAGTTTCCAAATTATTTCACAGGAAGCAGTTAGGTGGAGAGATGAAGAGAAAGAGAGAAGAAAGCTCTAAATAGTTCTTATACTCAGATTTAACTTTGATTTAAATGAACAAATAAACATTACCCAGAACAAAGTACCTAAAACAAAAATGGAAAACACAGGAAGTGAGTCAATAAATGAATAACGGCACTGTTTGGAATCTTAATACATTACCTAATCTATTGCCTGCCTTATGGCTGAATTATTTCTAAGTCAGCAGACAGATAAGAAGTCAGCTATTTCAAAATAAAACTCAAAAAAGAAAATTCTAAAACATATCTGGTTCTCACCTTCAGGAAATTCCTACTTTGTATTGCCCTTGTTTTTTGACTTTCATAAATAACAACTTCCTGTCATTCTCTATAGACTGACTAATCCATGAAGACAGTTATGAAGTTGTTTCACATTCAGGTTTAAGAGATCCCAATTCTACAGCCTGTGTGCATGGATTCAATTTTTTGTCCTCTCCCAACCCTTTAATTTGGGACTTCTCCTTAAGCTATGTCCATTTTAACAACAAAGGATGTGTTATTAATTGAAAGAATTATATAACCCATCACCCAAAAATGCTATATTCTGATTCACTTTTTAGTCTTGATTTTCAAAAAAATAAATAGTGCTTCATATGTGAATTTTTAAAAGAATTTGTTAATTAATATGACAGTATAGAACTAGCTGTATTAGTTTAAGTTTTAGGCATTGTTTCTACCAGCTATCAAGAGTTTGAATTGTAGGGGAAAATGAAGTTCAGTAAAGCAGAATATAAACTAATCATTAATATACATGGTTTTTACAATAAGTGGTGATTTTGTTTATTATAAAATCATTCTTAAGGAAAATTGAGATTTAAACAATAAAGAATTTTCATGTTAATTCACCAAATGTATCTACAAAATAATAACACCCTGCTTATCACTTCACTGTTTTCCTGAAGTAAATAATTACATCTAAAAGGCAGAATTGCCAGACTCAGTTACCTTCTTTCATCAACAGATGACATAGATGGATTGGAAAGTTTAGGTCACTAAAATAAAACAATTATAGAACCAAACATAAAGCAAAGATTAAAATGGGATTGGAGTGTTCTGGATAGAGTACTTTAAAGTGATTGTCACGATACTGTTTGAGTAATGATCAATTTTTTAATGCAAAAATTGTATTGCAGCTTTATTTGAATTTATTCTTAGGATCTCTGCCATGAGATTGTGTTTGTGGATAAAACAGAAATACTCAAGGGTTCACCTGGGTGGCTCATGGCTCACTTTGTTAAGTGTCTGCCTTCAGCTGAGGTCATGATCCTGGGGTCCTGGGATCGAGCTCCACATCAGGCTCCCTGCTTCTCCTTCTGCCTCTGCCCCCTCTACCCATTTTTGCTCTCTCTCTGGCTTGCTCTCTCTAGTAAATAAAATCTTAAAAAAAAAGAAAACGGAAATACTCGAGTGAATACTTCAGTGAATTGAGAAAATTACTGGAAAACAAGTCTGAAGACTTTACACTCAAAAAATGTTTCTGAAGATGTCAGGGACCCTTTATATAAGTTTACTGCTCTGTCCAAATGATTGAGTCAAATTAAACTTCATCTGTTTTTTGCTAGAAATATATGTATTTTATTTATCCTCTCTTCTCAGACATATTGAAATTATCAGCAAACAATATGAAGGCATTTTGGCAACATAAACCATGCTAAAATGTGAGGGATAATTGATAAAGCAAAAAATTACTTAGGATCCAAGATAAATAAAAATCCAAATGGAGGTTGGAATTTATTGACACTCCTCTATATTAGTCGAAAGGAAATATAATTATAAATTACATAGTAACTAATTTATTAATCAGAAGCTCTTGAGGGTTATGGTTAACATTGGTGCTCTGTGATGTGTACCAGTTAAAGCAACACCACCTCCCTTGCTTTCTAAGAGTATACAATTGAAAAAGTTAATAAATAGCCTTAATTGTTGAGATCAGCTATGAATCATCCTCTTTTCTAGGCACTTAGGCATTCATATTCCTATTTATATCTCACAAATTACCCAATGCCATATATGATTTTCCTTGTTGTACAGAAAGAGAAACTGAGACTCAGAAAGATTAAGTAACTTTCCTAAGTTCACCCAACTAATAAATAGATTTGTAGCTCAAGACTAAATGTCTCTAACGTTAAAAAAAAAAAAAGCCTTTGATTATTTCACAATCGCATGTTGTTGTCCATGAAAAACAGATATTCATTTCACAAGTGTTTATTAAGCAGCTAATATGAACAGTACTCAGGGGATATAGTTTTGCAAATGACAAACACAGCCCTCCCCTCATGGAATTTATAAACTTGGTATTGACCAAGTCAATTAGCAAGTAATTGCATAGCATTAATTATAATATGACAAGTGGGATAAAGGAAATGTGCAAGCTATAATGAAAGTATATAACTGAGAAAACTGAGTCTTGATTAAGAGGAGGTCTGAAAATAATTTCCTCATAAAGTCAGGTTTAAACTGAGATCTGAAATAGGATAAGGAGGGAGCTGGATTTAAAAAAAAAGTTTCAAAATTTGAAATGTAAGAATCAAAATACTTTAAAAGTTATTAGATTTGGCAAGGTTTTATTGGTATGGTAGGATATAAACTGAACTGGAAAAAGTATTCCAAAAGGGTTGTCCAAAGACAGGTTCATGTAGTTAATACATAACCTATGCATAGGTTCGTGATTAGAAAAAGGAACTATCTCTGTCATTAAATGTTTTTTGAAGGAGATGCTATAAGCTCTAGAGAAGGGATTGATTCAGAGAGAATAACTGAAATCTATTCTAACTGTACATGTGAGTAGAGATTTTCATAAGTATTATATGTACTTTGTGAATTTACTAATTGAATAGTAATTCAATCTTGAAAATGATTAATTGGTAAATAGAACCATGAAAATTAATTATTAAAAAGATGAGAGGCAAGAATACTGTATGCATACTATTTGTACGTAAGGATATCAACTTTATAAGGCTGTTAATATGACTATATAAAACAATATATGGAAGTCATTTATATGCTGAGCAAGTACGTAATATATGGTTACGTATTATTATTAGCTCAACAAATTGCATGTTTATTTTTACTATAATCAATTTTGCATTTGAGACATCTAAAATAGGTGTGATTAAGTTATGATCTACTAGAGGTAGGGCCATATCTTCAATATATGCTAATTAACTACATAGATCATTCCTAATGTCTTAAAAATTAGTCAAAAAACAACAACTTAGTCAAAGGTAAAATTCAATTACTCCTCTCTAGGTCATAATTGAAATTCAAGGTATAATTCAATATAATTGAATTATATTTGTACAACCAAATTCACAAAGCTTCCTATGGCTGTCATTGATTAATTCTATCATCTATTAGTTGGAATCATATATGAAGCATTATGCCAGGCACAGTGATTATAAAAAGATATCTGATGTATTGCATCCTAATAAAGTCCAGATAAGTTAAAAAACAAAGTTTCAAATACTTTTGAAACAAATTTAAATCCTGAAAGTCAGTGTATATCAAGGACTATAAGAGAAGAGAGTTTTTTTATCACATTTTCCTTGGAGAAATTCAATAAAACTCTACTAAGCAATTAAAAAAAAAATGAGTGATTTATACCAATAAACACTTTACAATAACCTTGGCTTTTAAAAAATCCCCAATTTGTTAGGAGCACATGGATAATTGTGAAAGGCAAGATATTTAGGAAAATATCAAGAAGAAAACCTGACCTTGAAAATTGGCATGAAAATCAAATGAAAGGATAACGGATACCATGACTACAGAATTGCATAATTATTCAGTCAAATAGATGAAGCATGATCCTGCTGAGATCAATTAACAATGCTTTAAAACACTGTAAAATTATATCTACTAAGGGAAGTAAAATCAGGTTGTTTGTACTTCTTACAGAAAATTAATCTCAGGATTTTATTTCCCAGATGATTAAAAATAATTTAGGGGAACATAACATCAAGTTGAACCACCTAGTACCTCTCTCATCTTGAGACTTCAAAGCACTTAACCAACTAATACATTTTCCAACTTTTTTTAGCAGTACAAAATGTTCTTTTATTAAAGATACTAAACCATTTCATTCACATAGGATATAAATGGTGTCATTTGAGAATTCACTTGGAGACTGGATGAGCAAACATTATGTGAATATTTTGAATCAGCCATTGCATCTATCCTATTCCCATGGACTTTTACTTCAGTATATATGACTGAATGATTTTTTTTTTAATTTGCTTCCTCACTAGACAGTGAGCATCTTGAGAATAAGGACTCTAATTCATCTTTATGTATAAAGAATTTAGCACATTTTGTGGTATGCTGTTGACAAGCAAGAAAGGATTGCTCAGTTAATTATTTCCTCTAATAGAAAAATATAAAATATGATCATCACACAGAGTTTGTAGGAGTAAATGTTTAGAGACAAAAAATAGAGTGGAACCAGTAGACTAGAAGAGAGCTGTTGGCACATTATGAACTAACCTTGGGTCATAAGAAGCATTAGGCCATAATGGCTGCATATGTGATTTTATAGATCAAATTACATAATTGTACCATTTAAATCTGGGTTTTTTTAATGAAAGATTAATTAACTTCTATAAATCAGTTCTTAAGCATGAACATGGTTCCTAAGCTGCTGGTCATGCCACAGTTCTCACGGGGATGTTGGAAATGGAGCAAACAGTAGGCCATATTTGCCATTGTAAAAGTTATCCTGAAGCTTCAAAGAGGTTGAGATTTGGCAATCAAAAGGACGCATACTCATTATTTTTTATCAATCTTATTTTAAATTAATGAAAAAGATTCAAGCAAACTATTGGCTGCTGGAGAACTTAGAGTTCATCTCAGTCTCACTGTCTCAGTTCATCTGTCTAAGAAGAAAATAGATTACTACATTGATTTGGCTAGGATGAGGGAAGAATGCACACAGATTACAATGTATTTTAAACAGCAACAGGGGCGCCTGGGTGGCACAGCGGTTAAGCGTCTGCCTTTGGCTCAGGGCGTGATCCCGCCTTTATGGGATCCAGCCCCACATCAGGCTCCTCCGCTATGAGCCTGCTTCTTCCTCTCCCACTACCCCTGCTTGTGTTCCCTTTCTCGCTGGCTGTCTCTCTCTCTGTCAAATAAATAAAATTTAAAAAAAAAAAAAAAAAAAAAAAAAAACAGAAACAGAAGAAAAATCTATTGTCACTATTTTTTTTTTACTTAAAGTAAATCCTTGGGTGGGCTGATTCTAATTCCAAGGGAAGGAAGTGTGAAGCAGTAAAACAGTTAGTGTAAAACCAAACACATAAAAATTTGTTGTCTAGGTAACATTTCTGTTTTGATATTGGTGTATAGGGCCCAGAGGTAGCACAGGTAAAAGTTTTTAGAGTCAGATCAAGAATAACGGTCAGGCTGGTGATGGGTAGTAAGGAGGACACTATTGCATGGTACACTGGGTGTTATATGCAACTAATGAATCATCGAACTTTACATCAAAAACCAGGGATGTACTGTATGGTGACTAACATAATATAATAAAAAAACATTTAAAAAATAAAAAATAAAATAAAACTTATAATTAAAGATTAAAAAAATAATAACAGTCAGACACAATGGAGTAAATCCATTGCAAAATATACAAGACTAGCAGTTGCCGGATATGTACTTTGGATCTGTGAATAAGAGGCTAGTGTTCTTTCAATTTCAAATATCTGTGTTTTTTGTTTCGTTTACAAAACAAATTTTACCACCTAAACTGGACTGATGAAAAACAATACTGTATTTTATTTTATAAACTGACAATGTATTAAAATAGATGGGTGGAAAGGTCATGATATATTAAAAAAAATTATGATTATTTAAACCTAGCTACAGCCTGTGTAGCTACCAGAATTTTAACAAAGCAAAAGAAATAAAAATATAGAATGGAAGCATATTAGCAGCCATCCTCACTTTAAAGTTTCTAAAAATAGAGTAACGCTGCATCTGTACGAGTAGCATTTGAGACCTTGATTCAGAATAATAGAAAAATATGAATAGATTCTCCTCTCCTATGACAGAATTGGGACAAGGATCTGTATTAAAACTTTTGGATAATTTAATTCTTTAAAAAGATGTGTTAAGCTGATTATGGATAATTTACTGGATTATATATTCATCCAATATGAGTGAGAGATGCCACTGTGTTTCAGCAATTAATCAATCACCAAACAATTACTGAAGCCTGAAGTATAAATGTCAAAGGGACAGAAGAAAGAGGACACTGTGTCTGTTCTTTTGGAACTTATAACTCAATTGGAAACATAAAGCATGTATAGTATGACCTTCTGGCAATTAAATAATAAAATGGACTCCATAGTTGAATTTTTTTAAAAGTTACCTATTATATATTTATACAAAAGGAAGAATACCGTATGAAATAAAGGAGAAGTATTTTACTTGGAGAGGAGTCAAGAGAAGAGTCAACTAAATCATATGAATAAAGACAAGAAAGAGAAATGTACAAGATATGGTCAAGGGTCATGTGCAAATTAAATGGCCTAAGTAGAATACCATACATAGGAGGAAACACAGAATGAAACTTAAGAAATGAATCTTAGGGTCACACTTTGGAGAGCTTTTAAGTTAGCTGTCCTGGGTCAATGTTATGCTAATCCAGCCCGTAAAGCCCCATAATGTAATGGCTAAAATAGACAGCAGTTATTCCTCTATGTAACTCTGACTGGTCTTGCTGGGAAGGATCAGACTCTGACCTCAGGTCTTTAAGGACTCACAATTTCTTCCATCTTCCTGCTCTGTCATCACCTTGGGCCTTACATTTGTAAACTTGGTAGAACTGGATTTCCAGAAACGTTAATTCCAGGCTATCTTGAATTCAAACAGAGGATACTGGGAGAAACTTTCCCTCCTTTTCCTTTACTCCTGACAAACCGCCTTCTCATTACTTCATCCTATTCAAATTCCAAAGTTTCTGGGAAATGCAAAGCCTTTTCTCCCCCCTATTAAGGCCAAGTCTAGTTCCTCGTGGACCAGTACCTGTTAGAGCAGAAAAGGGATGGTCAAAATAAATATCCTTGTGTGGATAAGGGAAGAAAAGGAAATATTCCACAGTCAATGGTCATGAAAATAAATAGAACATATTAGACAGGCATTATGAAGATACTCCTATCCTGGAAGACCCTGGTACTGTTCTTGAGATGATACTCCTCTGTCCTGTGTCCTCTGCTGTCCTCTGCTGTTCCCTGGCATTTCCTGTTGAACAGTTCTTGTCCACATTCTACATGGCAAAATTTGAAGTGGGTATGGTACAGCAGAGTTTCCTTAGGATTACATAGGGCTTACATCTTGCATCTGCTAATGTAGGTTTGGTACTTGAAAATTGCCTTAAGAATTGAACAATCAAAAGGATTTGAAGATGACTTCTAGGATTTATTGACTAAAACTCCCTCCAAAAACTTATTAGGAACTGGTTTGTTTCTAGTTATTTTCATGTGCCAGTGACCACTCTCCACCCACCCGCAACCTGCTTTCCATCTCTCTCCTTCTCTTTTTAATTAGGACTACCTTGGAGTAATCTGAAGCAATAAGCTTGAGCAGGAATGCAACATGATTTATCTCATCTCTGCCCAAGGGCTGTCCTCCATCCTTTGACTAAGAAACTTAATAAGAGATTCTGATAAGCCTTTTTATTCCCTACTGTACAGAAGAAGCTGGCTTTTCCAACCCAAAAGTCACCAAAATTTTAGACTCTATTTCCTTCCATTTCTCTTTAATAAAAACTGGCCAACATATGCCTTAGCTCTTGTCTGTGTCGTCAAGCGCTGTCAAAGGCAGCCGGGAACAGGCACAGGCCTTAACAACTTTACCTTCATTCTTTTGAACTAGAGCCTCAGTGCTCTGCCTTCCACGTTGTTACAGCAAGTGCATCACCACACTTGCCATCACACAGAACAGTCACCAGCTGTGCGGTTCACAGTGCTTCCTCACTGCTCTTCCTGACCACAGAACAGTAACACAGGTTGCAGGCTTTTCTTTTAATGCACCACTTCCAGTACAAATATTTCATCAATGCCAGACACAAAAACCATTTTTTAAAGCATAAAGGGAGTTAACATAGTTTCCAGGAACAGGTTGTAGACTGGACCTCTTGATTTATACAGAATTAGCCCAATAAGGGAACTGCTCCCTTGAAGCCACCCCTGGAATTAAGTTTACCTGGAGTCACTGCCGCCTCAACACCAACCTCTAAACAGCAGAAAGAAAAGTTTTTTTTTACTCAGAGGAAGCTGGACAATGCTGGAGAGTGATGTAAAACAGCAGCACAGGTAACGAAACCCACAGCAAGATTATGCAGGAAAGTGGCCTGTGCCTAAATTTCGTGTTTCTTTCTCACACAATGTGTATATCCTTGGTGGAACTTAATTCACGTTCACTATAAGAAAGTCTCAGAAATGTGTATTTATTTTCCCTGACATTGTCTTTTTTTTTTTTTTTTTTTTTTTAAGATTTATTGATCTAGAGAGAGAGAAAGAGCATGAGCCAGGGAAGGAGCTGAGGGAAAGAGACAAGCAGACTCTGCAATGAGCTCAGAGCCAGAGGCAGGGCTCGATCTCATGACCCTGAGATCATGACCTGAGCCAAAACAAAGAGTTCAAGGCTCAACTGACTAAGCCATCCAGGCACCCCTTTTTCCTGACATTTTCAGTTAGAGAGTGAAGTAGAGATTGACAGAATTTATCTGATCTGTCTGCCTCATTTTTAGGTTATCACCCTGTTGGAGAGTTTATAGGTTAATGCTTTCAACATATCTGCATATAATCCTTCCAGCTTGGCTTACAGAAGAAAGTCCCATTTCCCACGTGATGGTTAAAAACCCCACAACCATGCCCATTTACATTTCTCCAAAATCTCCCTATGCTTAACTACTCTATTTCAGTCAAATATTCCCTGTTTCCCAATATATCATATGTATTCTTGCTTCACAGGTTTGTACATTTGAAATAGCTCCTATTGCTTCTATGTCTACATAAATGTTTCTTTTATTTTTAATATTTTTATTTATTTATTAGAGAGTGAGTGAGAGAAATCACAGAAGGAGAGGGAGAAGCACACTCGCCACTGAACAGGGAGCCTGATGTGGGGCTCGATCCCAGGACCTGGAGATCATGACCTGAGACAAAAGCAGACACGTAACTGACTGAGACGCCCAGGCACCCCTATACAGATGTTTCTACCCTTAGAGACCTAAACCAATTCCTACCTTCTCTATAAAGATTTCTAAACTCTTCGGTCCATGTTGATCACCTTTGCTCTTGAACCAAAAAATTTTATTTTTCATTATATTCATTGATCACATATTCTAATGTCTTAAGGTATCTCATTTTACCTTTTATTGCTTTCCTTTTTAATTCCACAATGTTCTCTATCTTCTAATGTGTAAACATTGTGTAGTTGATTGGTGACCATAACCAAGGCAGATACTATGTTCTTAAAGTGCATCTTTAAAACCGCAATGTCTTTAATTCAGATATAGTGGGCTCTCAATACTTACTTGGTTAAAGAACTAGCTTATTTCCAAAAACTGGAAAGTTAGGAAAATATGATATATCCAAGTTATTTCAAATCCCTGTGGGAATTATGTTCCCTTTGAGAAAAAAATTCTGAGTCCCATATTGAAGAAAATTTTGAGACAATAATCTTTGTAGGGATAGGACTGGTGGGGGATTAAAAACCAGGGTCTTGAGAGTCTCTTGGACAGCAAGGGATACAAAGAATCCTGAGTATTTTATCCTTCCAGAATATTGCTCAATGTCTCCTCCCTAAAGGAACAGCTCTGAAGGTGTGGAGGAAAACTACAAACAAATAAAGGCGATTGTTCCAGTTAATCTGCATTCTTGCAGTTGACCTTATCATCAGAAAATGAAATAGAGTGGGGAAAAAAGTGCTGTAGGAATGAAATCAAAGAAACTCGGCTCTGAATCCTATCGATACCATTTACTAGTGTGTGGCCAGAGACGCTTTTACTAGTTCAGGTTCTTCTTTGGTACCCTAGGCACTACTGAAATTTATTTGGACTACTTAAGCAAATTAATAGGAACTCACTATGATTTTAACTATGTTGTGAGTTTCTAGATAGTGCCACATTTTAACATTCATTTAATGGTCACTTGTTTCACACTGAAAGGATCTGCACATGAACTCATTCTCCTCAGAAAATCCGTATTGATGAGGCTTGAGTTCATTGAATGTGTCTGATTTCATTCTATCCAAACCACATCACATTTCACAATGGCAAAGGTTTCCCAGCAACGCATTTACGTCGTTATTCAGTTCATTTATCGTCACTGAGATCTTAACATTTAGAATGTACTTTACCTTTTTTAAGCACTGACATCTATTAATCATGCTAACTAGTTTTGTTACTGGTTATAGCTCATGGTATAGCACAATAGAAATTGCTTCACAAGAGCTATGAAAAACTAATTGAAACCAATTATGACAATTATTTCTCTGTTCAATTGCTTGTGCTAGACTCTTTCCTCATACCATACTGTCAGACTGCAGACAATTTTCCCTGAGGTGACCTATCCAATTGCATTTCAGGCTTTATTCAGTGAGCATGCATACTCCTGATTAAAATTAATAGGAGCTATGCATGGTTTGAGTGAAGACTAGAGTTATTAGGATTGCAATATGAATATAAGTGAGAATTAAGTATCATTTGGACCTTCTTATTTTAATTAAGTACCCAAACACTCTAAATCAAGCATATAATTAAATTTAAGGGGAAGTGCATTGTGTGCTAATTGCCATTGATTATTAATAATATGCTTATTTATGCATGCAAACTCTATAATGGCATATATCTCCAAACTCTTTCTGAATGACAATAACTGAATTCTGCATAATGAAACTATTAATGAAATGGAGTCTTACAAGAAATGTCAGATGAGAAAATGTGCAGATCTCAGAACCCTTCTTTCTAAACTTTTCCTTTTGAAAAATTTGAACACACCACATGAACCCATACGGAAGAACATCTATAAAATGGAAGTGCTGCTTTTTTCCCCTTTTGTTTTGGGGGACAATATATGTTTTGGGGATACTTGGTTAAAAAATTCATGTGCACTAAAAAGAAGCTAATCTTAATTTTAGCCTTTAAAAATGGTCTTTTAAATTTTGCCATTATATACATTTAGAAATGATTTTTCATTGTATGTTTTAAATTTATTCTTTTCACATATTTATTTACTCACTTATTACCTAATGGTGATTTGTTAAGCAGCTTCTGCATGCTGCACATTGGTCTAGGCACTGGGGATACAATAGTAAGCAATGCATACCCCTTCCCTCGTAAAGCTTGTGAGCTAAACTTGTGATAGGTGGTAGAGAGGCAACACAGATAATAAATAGTACATAAAAAAATCTAGACTACTGTTAGATAATAAATGTTAAGGAGAAATATAAAGCAAGGAAGGGGGATGAGAAGTTTGGTAGAGGAAGTGGAAGTTTTACATGTGTTAACTAGGGAAGATTTCACTGAGATGGTGACATTTGAGTTAAGATCTGACTGGATGAAGAGCCAGTCATAAGGATATTTGGGGAGGAAGTACATCAGGAAAAGAAACTGCAAAAGCAAAGACCTTGGTACACAGAGTTTGCAGGGTGTTCATGAAATAGTAAAAGTCCTATTTAGTTGGAGTAGACAGATAGGTGGAAATTGGGAGGAAATGAGATCAGAGAGTTAAAACAGGGCCAACCAGCATAAGACTTTGAAGCCATTGTAAGTTTACTTTCAACTCATTCATTTGAAACCTGTCTCTTCAAAAATAAGTTTATATAGCTATTTCCTGATATTTGTTTTTTAAGGCATATAAATTATCTCCTCACAATGGAAAAGAGAGATTTAGTCTAACACCCCAAACTATTCCCTTCCTAACATACACTTCTCATAAAATTTTGGTTGAAATATTCAGTTAAACATTATAACTATATACATGATATCATAACAAAGTTATGCATTATACTGATTACTTTTATGTCTTGAATAAGTTTATTTTCCCTAGAGTTAATGATTTCCCTTCTTAATTTATTTCAGGTTGAATAAAATCTCAACTTAAAACTCTTTGCCAGTTGACTGAATTTCTTCCCAAACATTCAGATACTGATCAAGCATTCAACATCAACTCAATGAGGAAAAATTTTCAGAATATTCCAATCTCCACCTGGGCAGTTGATGTCTAGTGTATGTTTCTAGTACCAGGAATTATTGTGGTAATTCCATTAAACTGTCTTCTTAGTTGGATCCTGTCTTTCCTACATCCCATAATGTTTTCTTTGTTATAATGAAACACCAGTAGCTTCCTAAGATCATGTGCTTAAGAGACAAACAATGGACACCTATAAATGTCTTCATATTATGCTCAAATTCCACAGTAGTTTAGATGGGTATAGAATTCTAGTATGGAAAACATTTACATTAGGATTTGCAAGGCAAAACAAGACAATGTTGATGCTTTGAAAACCAATACCATTCTGAATTTTGCCACTTTGGTTTTGAGCTTGTTTTTCCCTATTTCTCTTGCAAAAAATTTATATATTTGTATATCATGATATGGTTTATAGTTTCACGTTATTTGACCAGAAAGAAATTTTCATTAATTTTTTGGAAACTCGTTGGTCCCTTTTAACATGGAACTCAACTCATGTCCTCTGTTTTAGAAAAAAAAAAAATTGGATAATTCTTTTCCCCTTCATTTTATCAGTGATCTAAGAATGACTACTTTGAAGGGCCTATTGGACTGTTCCTGTAACTACAACTGCTACTGCTACTACTTTATATTTTCTTCCCTAATTCCTGTATCTGTGTTTTCCCTTCTTTCTCTGAAGTTTTCATCAAATTTGCCTTCAAATCCATTAACTTTTTCATTATTCCATTTTTTAAAAATTTCTAAGAATATTTCCTTATTCTTTTTCTGTAGTATCATGCTCATAGTTTATATCTTTTAGAAAATATTCATATTGGTTTTTATGTTTGTTCATTTTTGAAGTTTTCTGTTTGCTTATACAGTCTGCTTCTTTTAAACTGTTACATTCTATTTGTTTGGGATTTTAGCATCTATGCTAGAGAACTTCTTCAAAAGTGAGAACTATTTTTGTTCATCTGCTATTTACAACTACATCTGATATTTACGACTATATAAAAGCTGAATAGATGTTCTAAGTATATATGTAGTACTTGATACCTATAGACTACACTATAATTTCCTTGATTGTTTTGTTCAGACATCAGCTAAGTCAGTATCTTTAAGTACTTCCTTTTGGGCTACTTATATTCTACATAAAAGAATCTTTTGTCATCTTGGAGACGACAGAGCTAGCTGCCAGTTTTCTGTGAGTTAAGTGATGAATAATGTATGTGTGGAGGCAGGGTGTCAAAATTTTGTATAGAAACATTCACTTAATCCACCTAGCTTTTGTATTGGGTCTTTCTTTTCAACTGTATCTTAGACTCACCACCCAGAGTCTGTTTCACCCCTTTTAAAGAATAAACTTTCAATACTTAGTTAGGGTACAGAAATTCAGTTAGGGTACAGAAAAGTCGCCAAGCTCATGTTTTTGGTCCTCTCACTGCTTCTTAGTTGGATTTTCAATTAATCTTGTTTTAAGCATGACTTTCACTGCCTCTTTTAGGGATACCTGATGCTACCAATTCATGAGAACTTCTGGACATTATGAGGTATAAATTGGATTGCTTCTTGGCTTTCCCCACTAGTGAATTAGGATTCAACCTTCTGGTGACTTCTGAGTCTGTTACCACTGGTTCATCTGATTACTAGCTCCCAAATATTATTTGGTTTTAATCCTCCCCCATTATCTATATTCTTGTATGTTCCTGGCATTTAAAAGCCTTTTATTTCAGATGTGTCTGAGGAGAAAGTAACAGTCAATGTGTTTAATCTTTTCTTGTCACACAAAAGTCCATACCCAGACCTCATATATCAATTGGAAAATGAGAAATAAACTATAAAGTGGATATCACTTACTAAACATATAGGACACTAGGTTAGGTAGATAAAAGCCCTGTATAATCCTAAATCTAAGAGGTTTCTAGTGACATATTTTTAAATATGCAATTGTAATTATAAATAAGTGTAGACATATTTTATTGTAGACATATTTATAAATAAATACGTACTGTTCTAGAGGATCTGAAGTCATTAAATTAGCAACTATGTTGGATCTACCTGCATTTAAATCTCGTTAATTTAAATTAACTGGAATATACACACTGTTTCACATTCTGAATCTGGAGAAACATAAAACAACATTAAAATTGTAGGATAGAATGACTGTTAATTTCTATAAATTGAAGAAATACAAAATTTCATTGGATAAAGAACCAACTGTATTTGAAAACAAGCTACATCAAAATAGTACATTAAACGGGAGAGAGCATTTCACGTGATGAAATAGCCAAGGATACTGCCATAGTGCCTTTGAGTCACCATATTCAAAAGTTAATCATACTATAAGCATGCAAAAAGCTGTGTTAAAATATGCAAAATATATTACTGTAATATTTAACTACATGTAATTTTCAACAATGCCATGTATTTCTGAAATGATGAGATTATTTCAGTTCTAATTTTTTGAAGAGCACATCACTGTACACAAAGGAAGTACTCAATATGTGAATGAAAAAAGAAAAAACATTGCAAGAGAGAGAAAAATGAATAGGGAGAACACAGAGGAATTTCTGGGCAGTGAACTACTCTGTATGATACTATAATAATGATACATGCTTTATAGGTTTGTCAGAATCCACAGGATGTACACCAAGAGTGAACTCTAATGTAAACTATGGACTTTGAGTGACAATGTGTCAATGTATGTTCAATTGTAACCAATAAACCACTCCAGAACAGTGGTTCTTAGGCAGATGCTTCAGATATGGGCAACATTAGATGATCTCAGAGCTGTATTATGAGAAAAGTAATCATTTAGGTCTTAAGGACTTCAAGAAAATATAAGTTACAAACCTATTTTAAATCTTATTGTTTCCAAATAGCAATATCATACTTACTAAAGCTGTTCATTGTAATAAAATTCAATCAAAATGGCAGCCAAATAGAAAACAATATTCCACTATCACAATGCATAATGTTCACTATATGTTAGGGAAAAACTCATTCCAATTCTTCCCAAATTCTGTGCCTGAAAACTACTGCTGCCTGTATTTTTTTTAAATTTTGTATTGAACTGTTAATTGCAGTTTTAAAAGCATATATGAAATGTATAATCTAACATGTATAATAAAATATACCGTTGACTAAAAAAAAATAGGAAAGGCTTTATGTGGGTGCAAGGAGTAACTGGAAACTACTTTCTGCTCTATTTTGCTATGAACCTAAAACTTCTATAAAAATGAATTCTATTGGGCACCAGGGTGGCTCAGTTGGTTAAGCGTCTGCCTTTGGCTCAGGTCATGATCCGGGAGCCCTGGGATCGAGTCCTGCATTGGACTCCCTGCTTGGTGGGGAGCCTGCTTCTCCCTCTGCCCCTCCCCACCGCTTGTGCACTCGCGCTCTCTCTCTCTCTCTCACGCTCTGCCTCATGCTCTCTCTCAAATAAATAAAACCTTAAAAAAATGAATTCTATTAAAAATAGAAATAATGAAAAATGATGATAGTTAACATTGAGGTCATAAATTTCAGTGGCCCTCTGTAATTCAAACACTGCTATAACCTATCTTTCACGGTGGCTTATACATACCTTGCAATCAAGTACATTTGTCATTGTTAGAATGAATGAAAAAATGTTTGTCTTATAAAACAGGTATAATGAAATTACAAGTATAGGTTTTAGAACTTTCCTTCATCTTCAATTGCCCCCTACTTTCTCTCACCTACTTCTCTACTGCCCTAGTCCCTTCCACTTAATTACAGGTCATCCTGTCTCCACATCAGGGACATCAAGGGATTAAGGACATTCAATGATTGTCCTATTGAATGACAATGACTGAAAGACAATGATTGTCTTATAGGTCTTCTATATTATATCTGTAAAAGGTATTGAGCAATTGTTTTGTATTTTTTTCTTAAAAAAATAGCACTGTCAGTTCTGTGAAGTCCCTCACTCCAAGAATCTTTACTATTCTTGTGATTGCCAAGCTTCAGGAGCTTGTTAGTGATTTTTTATTTCAGGAAAAATCACAAGATTTTGAAGTATCTGGAACACTAGCAGACTACTAAAGAGCTTTACTCTAAAAACCTTGGTCTTTGGAACTGAGCCTTCAAGTGGAATTTGTGGGCTAGAAAAAATAAGCATATCAGTGATGATGATTTTCTCTTTTGAATAGTATTGCCAGTTAAATTACAGAAAGTTAAATTTGAATTTCAGTCCAACAACGAATAATTATTTAGTATATGCATGTCTCAGGTAATGAATGGATATCCTGTGGTCTTTGTTTTGTGTGTTTTTTTGTGTTTTGTTTTGTTGGTTTTTTGGTTTGTTTTTTGCTAAATTTAGCAACTCTTATTTTTTTAAGGAGGGGTCATTTAAGGGTAAGTGGAAGAGGAAAACTCACAATTGCAAAAGAGACTGCATTTCCTGCTACCACAAGGAGAAGGGACCTAGAGTCTGATGCATCTGATTAAATGCTAAAAAAAAATAGAGAGGTTTTTGTGTAATGGTAGGTATTTTGGAATAAATACATGTACACCATAACATTTTTAAAAACTTAGCCTCTTTTCCTTCACTTCCATTCAAAGGAAGTCATATATTCTTCTCGTACAAATACTGGAAATCAGCTTCTACTATGAAAAAAGATGTCTTCCTTTCCAAATCCTTTTATTTATTAGGGAATGCCACCCTCTCATAAGTTATGGTGAGAAATTTCAGTCCCCTTCTCATTCTGTAGGGGGTTTAACTAATTGCTGACCTGCAAGATAACCCTTTTTTTGCCTCCGTCCTGTGAGCTATTTGTCTGCCAACTATTTCTGTACACCTTCCCCACCCCTTTTCCCCCCATGGAGAAAACTCACTGGAGAAGCACTGGCCCTAAAGGAAACCACTTGTGTTTTCCACCTGTTCATTTTGTGGATGAGCAAGTATGTTTGAGAGGGGCTGATAAAAGGGAAGTTTGAATCCAAGTCCTAGGCTCACTGCAGTCTCCTTTCCAGCTTTAGCATAACAGACCTAATATTTTGATCCATGATGACTCTTGTGACTACTTTCCAGTTGGTTCAGAATGTAGATAGAAGAGATGAGGGAACAGACACTTCCTTAACTCCAACACATATATTGCTTATCTATTTATCTATTTACCCCCACAAATTATTCATATTTTCTCCATTCATTCATTACTCAGTTACTGGATTTCTGTGTTCTCAGCATGGCAACATAGCTTTCCAAAATTGGCTATCTGCTCTATAGACACATACTTTCTAGTGGAAGAGACTGTTGAATATTTGATTATCAACCTAGGTGATAGTAGTGTCATATGAAAAGGGCCATGTGAAACCCAAAGAGAGAAAAAAAAACAATTTTACCTGGAAAATGCAGAGAAAAATATATTTGAACCGGTTTTTAAGTTATGCATAAGAGCTCATCTGGTTAAGATGGGATAAAAGGCATTCAGAAGTGGGACCACTTGCAAAACCAGTAGGCATGAATACATATGACTTGTTTGGGCAAGAAAAGCAGATTGGAGGGAACAGAGTTTAGAACATATGGTTATGTAGACAAATGGATACAAAACTCTAGAGATATATTGGGACCAGATTGTAAATGCTATTGATTACTTTAAATTCTAGTCCACAATCTTTGGGGCACATGGAGTGCTTTCACAAAAGTTAAACAGCATGACCAAGATTATATTCTCATAATATTCTATTTATGTATACACACACACACACACACACACACACACATAACTATATATTTAATACAGCTATGGCTGAAATGAATCAGAGAGCAAAAAGGACACTAGTGACAATGGAATTAGCTAGGAGTTTTCCCCAACCAGAGAAAAGAAAGTCTTATACCAATGGTAAAATTATTTACTACTAGTCAGAGTTATTCCCACACATGGGAATATATCATGATTTACTTCCTACAGCAGAAAGCCTTAAGTCTCCCCAGCATTACTGACACCCACAATTTAAGCTCACTCTTCTTATATAATAATTTTCACCTCTGCTTGTTTAAGAGTGCTCCTAAAAATTCCAGTAAAGTGGTTTAAAGATATGAAATTTAGCTCAGGTTCTGCCATTAGGGTTGTGTGACCTCAGGTAAGTATTTTAACTCCTCTGTGGCACAATTTTCTTTACCTGTAAGTTCCATGAGGGCACAGACTATGTCTACCTTGTCCATTATCACATTGTAGCCCAGAGTACAGAACATAATAAGTGCCTGTAAACACTTAATTGGATAAATGAAGTGACAATAATATTTGCCTTTTGTACCAGGGAAGGGTCCTATGAGGAATCAAAGAATAGAAGGGTTAAGCATTTATAAGCAGTTTAGCCATGTTAAAAATATTGGTTTGATTATTACTTGGCACACACACACGCACGCTAGTTCATTAGTTGGTTTAAAATACACACACACACACATATCTATACACACATTATGTCTATAAAAATAATGTAAATTTACTATGGAAAAACTTTAAATTATAATAATTCACAAACACACACACAAAGAAAAACCACCCAAAAAACACAACAGGCATTATTATGCTATGCAGAGATAATCACCAAGATGAGCTTAAACTCAGGCTGCTTCTATGGAAATAAGACCATAATATGCACAGACTATTTTATACTCTATTTTTCTAGAAATAGATTGTAAAAATTAAGCATATAATTAAGTGTATACATTATTATAGCCACATTAAATAATTTAATTATCTTATTGGATAACATTTTTTTTGTTCTTTGTAGATAAAATTAAACAGAGAAATTGTTTTTTTACATGAAAGTGAACAAAACACCATAGGAGGACTCCACATTGGTGTCACATACCTATATGTGATAAACATATAGACTCTTAGCAATTATAATTGTTCTTATAAAAAGGGGAGTATAAATAAATTAATTAATGCTGAAATAATCAATATATGAATACTTATTTATTTTTACAATATCTATAAAAGATCAACACGTCCTGCAATCCATAATTGTGTGGTGGTTACCATGTGGATCTGGAGTTGAGATCAGCAGGGATTCCCATTTAGCTCTGCCATGCATTAGGTGGGTGACCTTGAACAATATTTATAAATCTCCCCTTCTTTTTCTTCCAATTCACACATTAATTCAGGGAAGGGTTTGGGTTTTACTACATCTTAATTCATTACAAAGCACCTTTTCTGGCTAACCTAGATAACTGTTTCAATTACTTTGCAATTTTAATTATTACTATTTAATCATTACACTCTACAAAAGCCGAGGAAATCTATCCATAGTAGCCTTACTGAGGCTCTCTGCTGACCATTTCAGAAACTGCATATTCCTGAGACTGCACTTAATGTCCTGTTTTCATTTGGAATAATATACAGAATTATCAAAATCCCCACAATCATTAAACACAGCCAATATTAAAGATACTGTAATCTGAAATTACTTAGCTATAAAGACGTAAATTAACCATTTAATTTTCTGGCTGTAATAAGTAATTTCTCATTTTCAACTTTCAACAGATGTTGGATGTTGATTATGACTCATCACGCTAGTCAGAAGTAAATGTACTCTCACAGTGATACGGGTAAGTATAGTTCTAGTACCTAACCCAATGTGGGTGAAATAACTGTTATAACCATATTTGGGTATTAACAACTTAGTATTCTTTAGTGACCCTTAAACTAACATTTGCTTTATCATTTTTTTTTTACTGTGATATATTTGAGGTTAGATTCCTCAAAGTATGCAAACACCTTCTCTACTGGTCCTGAGGCTATTTTTAGTCCCCTATTTTCACAGAGGGCTAGTACAACAGATACTCAGAGACATTCAGCAGCTTGACCAAAGTTACACCATTAATAAATGGTAGATGTTAAGTTTTGATGTGAGATGAATTATTTTTTTCCACTATGCCAGGCCACTTCTTATCACTACGGAAGTTACAATAATTTCCATGACATTACAAAGCTCTGGGAAAATGAAACACATAATAAAAATAACTTATTAGAGGTTAGAAAAAAGAAATATCTGGAGCCAAAAATGTTGCTTCCTATTGTGGAATCGGCTCTCTTGGGCCAAGGGTTGGTCATCAGAATATGAGCAATGAGGGTAGTGTCTGATTATATGCTGACAACTCTATTATTTACAACCCAACTCTCTTCCTGGGCTGCTTATTTATACACCCAACTGCCTATCTCACATCTCCATTTAGATGCCCAGGCATCTGAAATTTACCATGTCCAAACAGGACTTCATGCTTTTTCCCCAGTCTCTGAGATCTTTAGAACCAGCACCACCACTTTCCCCGTTGTTAAAAAGGAGAAAGTTAGGGGTCATCCTTATTTCTGTGACTCCCCTCATTCCTTTGCTTCATCTACAAATTCTAGCATATTTACCCCTAAAATACATTTGTACCTGTTCCCTTCTTTCCATACCTATTGTTGCCACCTTATTTCAAACCACCAAAATCTCTCTCCTGGATGCGGTGATATGTTCCTACTTGGTCTACCTATTTCCATTCTTGCCTCCTTGTTGTCCATTTTTCTACAGGCAAGAGTGGTCATCCTAAAGACACATCCGAGCTTGGCAATGCCAGTTCAAACCTTTTAATGACTCTCATTTCATGTATAATAAATACCATATGCTCTGAAACACTGCACTACAGCTAAGCAGATTTCCTTTTACTTTATTTGAAGCCAAGCAAATCTATTCCTATACTCACTCCTTCCTTCCAATCACACCTTAACTATCACTGCCTCAAAAGCCTTTTTAAATTTCTAGTCTTTAATAGCAATAATACAAAAAATAATTACTGAACTTGACATTTGCTTGTTTATTATTTGTGGAGAATGTAAATCTCTTCAGGGTAGAGGCTATTCACTATTTTGTCCATCAAGGGTTCCCAGTGCATTGTATAATCCCTGGCATCGAGGAAGTGCTAAATGCTAGTTGAATTAATTAGGTTAAGTAGAAAGTACACAAAGCAGCAAGATTTAGTAAGGTTCACAAAGCATCAAGGTTGAAGGGGGCACTCAAACCTTTATCTCTCTAAGAACTCTTTCTACAGACAGCTTCATATTAAAGATTTCCTTGTACTATCTTGATCTAGATTGCACTGAATGGAGCCTATTTATGGATTCAAATTGTTTCCCATGGTCATAACTCTGCTAAAAGAATTCTGAACTGCTGACAAATAACCTTCTTATTTCAAAGCTAGGTTTTCCAGTTCTTTACTTTCCGAACCTCTGCTGGCGTTATTTCCAGAATGCAATGAAGTTCATTGAGAGTGCAGTCACCTGCATTTTATCATAGTTGTCTTCGTGTATTGTACAATTTCAAAATCCTCCGGTAGCTCACTATTAAAAGGTTAACTGAAAGTAGAAATATCAAATTTCAAAATTATGATTAAAGTTTTACCTAACCAATCTTCTCTAGTCTTATGTACCCCAGGCTGATCTAAATTAAAAATTAACTAGATCTCGAACTAAAAAGTAAATTGTTTGATGGACTGTTTTATGTTTTGTTTGATAAGAACACTGTATGATACCAGGGAACGCATCATTAAAACACCCGTGCATTCCTCATATAACCTGTGTTTAAAATGAAGCTTTACCAGAGTTACATAATGCCACAATGTTTTCAAGGTGGCCCTGCTTTACAACTTTGGCTACTACCATATCTGAACAGTATGCAAAGGTAATATATGACTTTTTGAAATAAAAATTAAGTGTTTTTAATTATTTTTTTTAAATTTATAACAGGAAGTTTAGTTTTTATTTTCTACCATGTAAATCAAATTATTGCAAGATTAGTTCATTTTAAAAATGCGTTTAAAAAGTGTATAAAAAACAGGAAAAATTAAATATGCAAATTTTATTTCCCCCCAGTTTATATATTTTCTCCCAGTTGAGTGGGATTGTTTTTAATTTATAAATAGAATTTCAGCATAGGTTTCTTGGTATTACACACCCTACAGCCATAGCCCATACTGCCACAACTAATATACCACATGTTTTGCTACTAAAACAGACCCACAAAGCTGGAGAAAAGTAAAGCAAAGCAAAAACAATGCTCTATTGATGGCACTTTCACGAAATTGTAAATTTACTGGAACTGTGCCAAATTGTAATACTTGACATCATATCCATTCTGTTGCTACAAACCAGGGCTAGTATAAAGCAACTTTCCACTGCATAATGGCTGCTGTTTTTGCTTAAAATTAATTGCACATGTGTTTAATTATATAGCAGCTCTTGAAAGTGATTATATAAAATGTTACTTCTTCTTGGTCTTGCTCGGATCACTCAAATTATAGTTCTCTAACTCTGAAAGCAACAATGAATTTTAATAAAGGGCAGGGTTTGCAAATTACTGTTGCCTGGTTGCTGCCAATTACTGAAAAGCCTCTTTTAGAAACTGAATGAAGTTCCATTGTCTTTGTTCACTTCCAAGGGAGAAGGGACAAGAATTACTCAACCAAGCCACCAGAGGGCACTCTGATGATGACCATGTCCTTTGATTAGTCTAAAGACCTTCTTCGATATTGCCTTTTTTTTTTTTTAAGATTTTATTTATTTATTTGACAGAGAGAGAGACAGCCAGCGAGAGAGGGAACACAAGAGGGGGAGTGGGAGAGGAAGTGGGAGAGGAATAAGCAGGCTTCCAGCAGAGCAGGGAGCCTGATGTGAGGCTCGATCCCAGAAATCCCGGATCATGCCCTGAGCCGAAGGCAGACGCTTAAGGACTGAGCCACCCAGGTGCCCCTCGATATTGCCTTTCATTCTGAAAAATTTCTCTCTGAAATTCCAAAATTAATATTATCAGTAATCTTCAAAGATCAATGAGTATACTAAGTCCTTAAGCCAAAGTTGTCTGGATTTTCTCAGAACCTGATACAATTCAGGCACACTTCTGCATAGACTGATTTAGACCAATCAATCTTTCTTCAAGCTCCCAAGCCTAGGTGTGTTTAATTTGGAAGTAATATGAAACAGTATAATGATTCAGCAAACTATTTATAGCTGTAGACCTTATACTAACGTGTAATATAGACATTGAACACACAGCTAGCTCTATAATGTAAATTGAAGACAAAGTAGTGTCAAATCATTTTTGTAATCAATATGCCTTTCATCTAAACAACTGTCCAGGCATTTGGCACTATTAGAACCACACTAGTTTTGGACAATTTATGGAATTACAGAAAGATATACTGCCATTGGTAATCCATTTTATGGAGGAACCCCTGTTTATCAACTGAATTTTTGAAAGTCCTTTACAATGTTCTCAATGCTCTCTAAATCAATGCTTTTTACTTATAGATGAGTAATTTTTATCCAATGCATATAATTAAAGTATCAAATATCACTGAAGAAATTAAAATGAAAAATTAGTCCTTAATCTCAAACCTATCTTCTCACATCATTCCTGCTCCCTAGAAACAAAGGCTTCTAACCCTTTTAGATTTTCTTTTTTAATCCCAATGATAAATTACAAACTTCTAAATAATGTGTATAAACTATTCTTCCAGTTGCTTTATCTATTTTTACATATCTTCAATTAGCTTTCTATTATATGAATAAGGGTTCACTCTGTAGAAACTTATCACCTTTTCCTTTTCTGCACTTATCATCTTAATAGTTAAATCAATGATGAGTACTTATGGGACTAGATTCATGGAAATATTCACTAGAGATTCAATTAGCAAATTATACTTACTTTCTTGAGTAAACATTTGCCTCCCCCATATTAATAACTTCATTTTTTTTACTTGCATAATTTTCTGTATCTTCATTCTTTTTTATTCCCCATATGCTCTGTTCTGCCAGTTCTATCATGGACAGGAAGATATTTTAGATTTATGCTTTTTCCTGAAAATCTTTCCAAATTTTAAAATTCTGTTCCAGACTCTCCCAGACTACCTTTCAATCCACGATCTCATCAGAGTAAACTATTCTAGATAAAAAGACTTCATTGCCCCCATGAGAGACTAAAGAAGAGTCAGAGAGTTTCGTAGAATCTCCTTTTTCACAAGAGCTCACATATGGCAAATTTAATACAGAATCTAGAGTTTCTGACACTTCGGGCAGGGCACAGTTCATTTTTTAACAAACAAGGTAGGTATATTTTCCTTTTGAAACCATGGAAACATGTACTTACTAAATTAGCCTCTCCAAGATTCTCTAAAAATTGCTTTATAAAATTTACACAAAGATGACACATTAAAAAATATTCAAGTTCTCAATGAAAGGACAAAAATGTAATGGAATGTGCGGACTGAAGGAGACAATGAAACAACCTTAGATCTCTAGTGAATTTTAATTTAATTCATTTAATAGAAGTTTAATTACAAAAGAAAATTTGTCAAGTTTTCCTTAACCTACTCCTTCCAAGGAAACTCAACTTCATTGACAATTTTAATTTAGAAAAGTAATGACATAATACTAAAAACATCTGCATTAGAATTGCTGTTTACAAATGGCCTTCATTTATAGTAGCTCCTCAGCACATGGGTTTGAGTATGGACAAGAGACCCCCTTTTCTTTTGGTCAGTCTAGAACAGAGATAGGCATACTCCAGCCCTCAGACCAAAATTTAACCCACTGCCTTTTCTTTACATACAGTTTTATTGGACCACAGCTACGCTCATTTATTTAGGTATCATCAGTGGTTGCTTTTTCACTACAAGGTGAGTTGTAATTGTTTATGATGGAGATTATATGGCCTCCAAAGCCTGAAATACTTTCTGGCTCCTTGCTGAAAATGGTTGCTGACACTTGAGAAGATTTGCACATTTCCTCATATATTGCTTTGGATTTCCTTGTAGTTATTTAGAGATATTTCATAATGATACATAAATATACATGTGTGTGCTTTGGAATTCGGTGGCCTCTTCACAGATGATTTCACTACCATTACCATTCATTCTATACTTTTTCCCCCTTTATCATTAATTACAAAAAAGGAAGAAAATATTTAACAACAGAGTAGCTGAATCCCCATTAATTTTGCAAGGCTTTTTAAAGGTGTCATTTAGGCAAATGGATATTCCCAAGGATCCAACAACGGCTCAATCAATAACATGTAAACATTGTGAAAAATATCCAATATCATGTATTATGATGAGTGTATTTCTACATATTACTGACAAAATTGGGAAGGGAGATGATGAAACGCTTCATCAAGTTTTTAGGATTGGGTTCATTGAAACCTGCAAGCAATAACCACATTTGAACAGTTCTGAAACCTCATTTGCTTTGAAAATGTCATTTAAACAAAAATAATAAAATTGAAGTGATGAGTGAAGACTTTTGGTAAAATTGTGTGCATTTTTTTTATAACTTATTAAGTCCCCATTAATTTTCAGGGCTTATGAATCTTTCTCTATTACAGAGTGTAGCATTTTTAGCAATGTAGGTTGGACAGTGGTCGGAAGCCTGAACCAGAAAATCAGACTTCCTGAGACTGAATTCAGGCTGGACCAGCAGGGCGGCCTGAGGCTGGTCCCTCCATCGTGCCGGGCTTCAGTTTCCTACTCTGTATAAAACAGGAAAAAATATAATATCTACTCCATAGATTTGATGTGCAGATTAAAAGACAGAAACCATTTGGAAGCACTTTGTAGTGTCTGGCAGATAATACTCTGTCAATAAATGTTAGAAATATTTCCATGACAACAAGCATATATTCCTCCAGTATCTATTATTTTCAAGATTTATTTGAGAAAGAAAGAGAGAGAGGGAGAGGGAGGAGTGGCAGAAGGAGAAGGAGAGAGTCTCAAGCAGACTCCCTGCTGAGCACATAGCCCAACAAGGGGCTCAATTCTACTACTCTGTGATCATGATTTCAGCTAGCTGAAATCAAGAGTCAGACACTTAACCAACTGAGCCACCCAGGCATCCCTATTTTTGTTCATTTCATAATATCACGATATGTAAAAGATACTCTTCTTTGTTCTGATCCATTCCCCACGTCTTTTTAAAATGCTTTTTTTTTTTAAAGATTTTTATTTATTTATTTGACAGAGACAGACAGACAGCGAGAGAGAACACAAGCAGGGGGAGTGGCAGAGGAAGAAGCAGGCTTCCAGCGGAGGATCCTGATGTGGGGCTCCATCCCGGAACACCGGGATCACGCCCCGAGCAGAAGGCAGACGCTTAACAACTGAGCCACCCAGGCGCCCCTAAAATGTTATCCTAAAGTCTGTCGCACAGTCTATATAGTATATGGAAAAATAAAAAGAACATGAAGGGAAAAAATACAAACATTACAAGCATTAAAATAGGACATGAAGAAAAATCTCACTAATCTGACTTTCCATATAGCAACAATTTATATATGTACATATATTTGATATGTATTATATATATACATATATGTAATCTAAGTATATATATATAATGCATGTGTGTTTATGTCTCTATTTATACACTTAAGTTGATTTCTCACTCTTTTTAAATAAACTCAGATATTAATGTCAATGACAGTAAAATATTTTTTTCTCTTTCGAAATTACAGCACTCCTTTTAAAAAATCTTTTGAGACAAAGATCAATTTTAATTTCTGTTCTTTTCTAAATTTTGTAATAGATCATGCAATAAATATGTACCTTGAAAGGAATCTTGTATACATTCTAAGAGAAATAGCATTGTTTCAGAGAATTGACAAATAATAGTAGCTCATGTTATTAAAAAAAAAAGTTGGATAGAATCTCTAGAAACTCATAATGTGTGATAGTGTTTAATTCACTCTTCTAAATATGTACACCTACACAGTAACAGGCAATGTGCTTGTCACTTGTGATACAGTGTGAATACATACTTGTGGTCTCTGGCTTCTCAAAGGTTATAATCTGCTGGAGGATCCTTACAAGAAAGTTAGTAACTATTATGTTAAAGATATGAGTTGCTCCACTGTATTCAAGGTGCAAGATTTTCCAATAATGGATCTGTTATAAATTCAGTGAAAGTGTAAGAAGTGTTGCTATCACATATTTTAGAAAACACCTTATCCAGATTTGGGAATTCAAGGAAGTCTCACAGTGCTAATGTGAGATCTACATTAGAAGTATGAATTGTTCTGAACGTTGCTTTTACAAAATAAATACAACACAATTTGTACTAAAGTAACCTTAATCTAATCTGAGCTACCAGTTAAGAACAGGAGTGAAAAAGGGAGGGATATATGAAAATTCCAATATTCCACATTTATGCCCCCTTGTTAATGAGGCAGAAACACAAAGGAAGTAAATGCTTGACAAAAGCTAATTTTCTCTAGTTTTTTAAGTTGTCTCTAATTTTATTCAGTTGTTATACAAGTCAAGCAAAGGCAATTAATGCTAAGAAAATACCACTTTCTTTTTCAAAATGATTGCATGTGTCAAGAATAGCACAGTTTAGCTAATCAGTATTATATATATTCAGCATTATTTTCTTTACTTGCTTTGCTTTTATTTTAACATTAAAAATTCTTTTTACTTTCTCTCTGTCCCTTATATTTATAAAACCATTGACTCTGTTTAGGAAACCAGTCACATTTTCCCAAAACAGGTGTGTGTGTGTGTGTGTGTGTTTACACACACAGATATACATATATATATATACACACACTCATATATATGTGTATATATATATGCATACACATTTATATACACACATATATACACATACATATATACACACATATATACATCTACTGTTCCATGTTGTTTTCCAAGTTTAACCACATATTTTATACTCTTAGAATTTGAAAAAGTCCAGCTACTGGAAGTGTATTTTGCTTTTCAGAATTAATCACCATTTCAAAAATAGAAATTGTATCTCTTGTATCTATACACATCCCAGGTTCACGCCTGAGTGCTTAACCAGAAATTTCAGCTTGATCTTGAATTCTGCAATGAAATTGCACAGATTTATAGATATGAGTAAGGGATATTATGATTTCTGCTCCACAATTTTAGATAGCTTCAATCAGAAGATTTAGATAATGGAATTTATTCTAATTTTGTTAAAGTAATCCTCTTTATGAGCTAAACTTACTATATATACATACACACACACTATATATATATGTATAAACATATACACACACTATATATGTATATACATATTACATACAACACACTATATATATGATATATGCACATACACATAATTTCTCATTTCTAGAAAATTAAATATGGAAAATATCAAGTAATTATTTTACCTTGTAACCTTATATATTTTAATCAACTTATCATCAGAATCACCCAAATTAAAAAATGATTATTTTATATATATGTATATTTATATATATATATGTTTATATACTTCTCATATATATAGGTATATAAAAAGAGAGTCTTGGAAAGATTGAATAACTTAACCAATTTCACAAAAAGGATCAAAGGCAGACCCTGGATTTAAACCCATGTATCAACGTGTTTCCAGTTCATGTTTTCTCCACCCCACCACCTTTCCAAATTACAAATGTCAACATAAGCATACTCGATGATGCACTACGTTAAGTCATAAATAGAATTTTATTAGTTTTTTTAAGATTTTATTTATTTATTTATTCGCTTGAATCTCAAACTCAGCTCTGAATGTCTATGGTGTAGCTACAGCAATAGGAATTAGACATGCTACTTCTCCATGCTCAATGGGAAAAAAAAACTAATATTTTAGATTAGATATTAGCCCTCGATGTTGATGGCTTTTGACTGATCAGTGTAGTAGTTGCCAAAGATTGGAGTGGCTGTGGCGATTTCTTTAAAATAAAACAATGAAGCTTACCCCACTGACTATTCCTTTCACCTGAATGATTTGAGGACATTGCAGGGTTATTAAGTAGTCTAATTTCAGTATTTTTGTCTCTCAGGGAATGAGGGAGACCCAAGGAAAGGAAGAAAGGTGGAGGAATGGCTGGTAGGTATAACAAGACACAAATATTTAAGTTCACTATCTTATATAGCTGCGGTTCTTGACACCCTGAGACAATTACACTAGTAACAAAGATCACTAATCACAGGTCACTATATATTTATTATATATAATAACAAAAAGGTCTGAAATTATGAGAATCACCAAATGTGACAGAGAGATAGGAAGTGGGCAAATACTGCTAGAAAAACGGCACCGATGTACGTGCTAGACACAGAGGGTTGCACAAGCCTTCAAACTGTAACAAAACAAAACAACACACAGAGTATCTGCAAAGCACAATAAAACAAAGTGCAATAAAATGAGCTGTGCCCACATGTTTGCTATTATAAGTCTAGCTCAAATAAGACCCAATGTTTAAAAGTTTATGGAGCTGCTTGATTATGGTGAAGATCCTATATGCAGGATTCATTATATTAATGACAAGAGGAGAAAAAAGCACATTATAGGCAGACTGGCATATAGCTAGTTATCAAAGACTGATGACATTTTTAATGAAATAATAAGAAAATTTACTGTAATCAAAAGACAATAAGAAAATCTGTGATAGAGATCTACTCTGACATCTATTCAGCAGCAAAATAAAACACGCTGATAGGAGATATAAAAGAAACATAGTTTCAATTTGTTTGTAAATTATGCAACCCTCCCAAACTTCCGAACTCTGTTATTTCTACTGATGTCTTATGGCTCAAATAAATTCTGTGAGTTATTTTACTTTTGCCATAGATGAGCCGGTAGGCACACACTGAACTACAGCTTTTCCTTCACAATATATTAACTACTGATCAAAATCAAACCAGACAAACCAGACGTGGATAGGGACAATTAAAATGTCTTACCACATTTTATACCACAGACTTCCATAAAACTTACAGATTATTTTATCCATAGAATGCTTTACAAACAAGGGTTGAGAAAATCTTATGCAAGCCACCACAGTTTTTTAGATAGATAAACGGAATCTAAACTGTTACCTCTGCTTCCTCGAATATGGGCCTGAACATGCATTTTCCCTCAAAAGACTACAGAAATTGGGGCACCTGGGTGCCTCAGTCGGGTGTCCGACTCTCGTTTTCTGCTCAGGTCATGATCTCAGGGTCATGAGATCAAGCCCCATGTTGGGCTGTGCACTCAGTACAGAATCTGCTTCAGATTCTTTCTCCCTCTCCCTCTCCTCTTCCCTTCTGCTCCTCCCTGCTCTCTCTCTCTCTCTCTCTCTCTCTCTCAAAAAGACTTCAGAAATACCAGCTAATGTGGAGTAAACTCAACACTCATGAAGCAGCTGTAGGCGTTAAGAAGTCTCTAAACTTGGGTGTCATGGCAGCATGGAAACAGTTTAATTTGCACCTCCAATAGAGGAAAACTGGGAAGGATGGACATACCACACTTATGTGATCTTGACTTTGATCAGCATATCAAAGTGAGCTCTTATTAACTTTGTTCCTTTTGCCCTAGGTGATAATATAAAAGAAAAATTTCATGTATGTTCTTCTTTTGTGTTACTTTTAATGGGTCAAATTGCAATGTTTAAGTCATTATAAAAAATCTAAACACCTCTTTAATTTATGATTAGAAATTATTTTTTTTATAAATTTAAGTTCAGTACAATCTTTTTCTTTGACACAAATGTAGAGAGCAGGCCCAGGTAGAAACCTGTAATATAAATATCCTCCCCTGGCGATCATACACAAAGATTTTATAAGAAAAAAAAAAAAAGCTTTAAAAAGGGAAACTTCCTTTGAGTAAATGGTGGTTTCCAAGATTTTTAGTTAAGAAATCAACAAATAAGCATACAAAAAACTTAAGGAAGTGATGGATTCCTGAAAGTTTAACATTTTAGTTAAAAAAAAAAAAAGACAAATGTATTTATAGATATTTCAAGATGTCACCAGAGCATATTTCAATGAATGTGTGGGTCCAGTGATGTGTGATCTAATTTTGTTTTCCATAAATCGTGAGATAACCCAACAGTGATAGGGATTTTATAGAGCAGGTGTCTAAAATGATAGAAGATGGGAGAAAATAGTCCAATCAAGATGCAGAGGTGAAGTCACGACAACCAGTTTACTGATTATCCTTGTAAAGTTCTCTACTGGTTGAATACATCTGTTCTAAAATATTCATTCTGCTTTTGCATTATGATAATTGCATGAATGAAGTCATGTTTTTCAAACCTCACTGCAATACGTGGTTTTGTGTACCTCTTTTCTCTCTTTTTGGTTTTGGCTCTATAGAGTTTTATCCAAATTAGGGATTATGCAGTAAAACATATCACATACTTTGTAACTAACAAAATATTTACAATATATATAATACAAGGGATTATGTCTCTTAAAAAATAGAGAAAAATCAAGCAATAATGTGATAAACACATCATTGTGTATTCAACATTTTTTAATAAGGGATAATCCCTTAAATTCCTCTCCCAGGGCCACATCTAGCTCTTGCTCATAAGAGGGAATCAAAGATATTAACTTACGCTATATCCACTTACGTGTATACTTAAATAATAGAGCATTTTAATTTTAAATACACATTAATAGCACTATCATATATACACATAAATGTACACATATACATGTAACTTTGAAGTTTGCTTTTTCCACTAATTAATTTCAAGCCCCACATAGTCTATTCATCTTTGTCTTTTTGTTCATCCATCCAAGATTTTTTTTCTACTAAAGTGGAATTCCTGGATCTTAGAGTTTATATATGTTTTTGAGACAGTACCAGTGACTCTCGGAAGATTTTCAAACAAGTTACATTTTATAAACAGCATTTGGAAGTTTCTCTTCCCCTGTATCAGTCCAAATATTTAATATTAATATTAATATTTAATATGGTTAAACTTTTGAGATTTCCAATCTGATGGATTTTTCTGTTTCAATTTGTTGTTTCAATTTGTTCTAAGT
Organism: Ailuropoda melanoleuca; assembly: GCF_002007445.2. Taxonomy (NCBI): domain Eukaryota; kingdom Metazoa; phylum Chordata; class Mammalia; order Carnivora; family Ursidae; genus Ailuropoda; species Ailuropoda melanoleuca. The sequence goes on from NC_048226.1 coordinate 78,938,034, forward strand.
TCCTGTCTGTCAAATGAGATGTAGCTTCCTTTATTTATCGGGAATTTAATTTCTCTATTTTATTAAGTGCTTGACTGTATATTCCCTCATTTTTATATAGACTGTTTTTTATTGATTTGGACAAGTTCTTTATATAATATGGATGCTAATTCTTTGTTATATATTGTTATCTTCTCCCACGAAAAAAATCTTTATTCAGCAAGTACCATCAAACAGGCACTCACATTGATTACAAAGGTACAGTGACAATAAAAATTTCTGCTTTAAAAAGCATATAAATAAAATCTACATAATGTGCATAAGTTAGTAATAAATGCAGTGAAGCTAAGCAATTAGAGAGTCTTGTGTGACACTATAGGAATGGCAATTTCAAACTCGAGAGGCTTTTATTCAGTACAAACCAGAGTAAAGTGAAGCTTTTGCTCCTTACTATTTCCTTGGACTTCTTTCTTGTTCTAGTCCACAGGCAAGTTTATTTTGCTTTCCACTATATCTATGTCTCCTTTTATACTGACTTTGGGCTTAAGGGGTTGGGGAGGGTCTGTCAAAGCAGGTCACAGGTCCAGGAAATGTTTATGTGGAGAGAAATAGATTTCACTTCTTGATGACATGTATGTGTACAGAGAAGGGTGGAATTGTTAATAGCCATGTTCAGAATCTACCACAGGATCTAATCTATATGGCAAATTCCATGGAAAATGCTCTAATTACATCACTTTTCAACTGAATGAGTAAATTATTATTTACACTCTCAAAGTGACTACCTTTGAAAACCAATAGGACTACAAAATATAGCACATTTTCTAGTATCTCAATAGTTTCATAGGTCTGTGTAGTATAAGTACAGACTTATACTTGCATATGATATATGTATAATATATATATATATATATATATATTCCATTAAGGTGTATTACTTAGAATATCATCCTATTTTGGAACCCCATTTTTTTTACAAGACAAACACAAACTCTTATGTTCATCATATTTGCTTCTGAAATAGTCCAATTTTAAAACCATATTTTGAGTTTCAGTGAGAGATTTCAAATCTATGTCAGGAATCCTTTTAATTAATCACCAACTAATTGATGACTACTGGTCACCAACTCAAATTCCTAGAATAGTGCCATTCTTCGTCTAGTATTCTAAAGTGCCATTAATATTAGACTTCTATCAAACATTTAAGGATAAAAAGACAAAGAATTTGGCAATTAAATTCTAATCTTACTGATGCTACAAATAAACCTGTCTCAAGAAATTTCTCCCTTAACAGTGTATTTACTTTTAATTTTACCTGCCTACTGCCATGTGTTGGTGGTGTATATAACTGAAGATCAGTAGTAGGTCATTTTGTATATTTATAGTAGCTCTTTCACTCTAGTAAATTGTTTGATGATTGGAGTATGGCACTTGCGTTAGCATCATACATTTACGGAAAATCTACAAGGCACACAATTTTATTTTTGAATATGGTGTAGGTACAATTTCTGATCTTCTGGATCAGCCACCTTCTATTTTTTTAAGATTTTATTTATTTGAGAGAGAGAGAGATAGTGAGAGAGGGCAGGAGAGTGGGATGAGGAGCAGAGGGAAAAGCAGATTCCCCCCTGAGCGAGGAGGGCAATGTGTGGCTCAATCCCAGGACTCTGGGATCATGACCTGAGCCGAAGGCGGACATTGAACTGACTGAGCCATCCGGGCACACCTGCATCATTCACCTTTCAATCAAGAAAACATTTCTAGGGATCATCCTTGTCTATTTCCCTCACTATCTTCAAATTTTTACATGCAGTAACTCTTCCTACCAAAAAAAAAAAAAAAAAACAAAAAANAACAAACTACAATATCCAAATTTGATTCTTTCAGCCTATGAAGCAATTTGATTCAGAAAAATTTGGAGGAATGCTTGGAAATGCTACGGTGATTGGATGGTTTAATGAAGATCTCCTCACACTAATTTGATTGTTTTGTGTATGATGTGTATAGCATGGAAAATAATGTTATTCATTCAAACAAAATGTTAAAATATTTTTTCAGTCTAAAAAGTAGAGTAGATTAAATGTCTGCTTTTTTTCTGACACCTTAAAGTGAAATAACAAATTTCTGAGTACCTATAGCTCTTAAAATACTGTAGAATTCTATATCTAAATAGGTTATATTAAAATATGAAACTAAGGGGAAATTCTATGAATCAGATAATTTAGACACCTGTAGCATGAACACACTTTGAAAACATTCACACAAACATCCCACAGTATATAGAACCATAGCACAAACTCTTATGTTCTTTATAAAATACCATTTTCATAGTTTTAGAGAACCATATGAGACGTTCACTGATCTGTACTTGTTGACAGACTGGCTTTGCTTGTGACTGACAACAAAATTTAATGACTTCTGTATTGAGCTTCAGGGGAAAGGTAAAACTCTGACATGGTTTGATTGATCAGTTTCAAAATTAAACCAAAGAAGTGGTTGACACAGATTTCAGGAGCTTCATATAATATTTTCTTCTCTTTCATGGAAAGACAAAAAGGAAGCTAAATATTAATAAAACAGATTCAAGTTATTCCTCAGAACTTCACAGATTTGTGGATTTAACCTTTCTCAGACTGGTGGACAATTTGTTGTTAATGATGTCAGTGAAATTGCTAATCAAAATGGAAGTACCTTCAAATTAATTGCAGTTGACCTTGCAAAAAATCATTATCTTCTAAATGGACATTCAAATGAAGGTAAAATAATTTCAGCAAGACTTTGGGTCATTAACTCATGACTGCAAATCCTTTCTGAAAGTTGTACTCTCAAGTAAATATGTCAATGCATCAATTTCACAGTAAAATTACATTTCCAACATTGAATGGGATAATGCAAGCACATGTAAAACAAAAAGAAAGCCTTGATAAATCTTATTATGTTCACTTTCCTTTTTTGCCTTACACATTTTTGTGATGTCAGTCTCTATTAGCCAATAGTAACTAGTCTATGTAACTTTTCAAATGTTCTTGTGCATCTGTGGGATTATTTATATATGGATTTTTAAAAACAATTTCCCACACTTGGAACAGTCTTTTATTCACCTCAGTCAAGCTTAGATTCTATAAATTCTTTTCAAAAGAAATTTCATAGGAAAAACACATATTCAACTTCTAAAAGTATTTTTTTTAAAGATTTTATTTATTCGACAGAGATAGAGACAGCCAGTGAGAGAGGGAACACAAGCAGGGGGAGTGGGAGAGGAAGAAGCAGGCTCATATCAGAGGAGCCTGATGTGGGGCTCGATCCCATAACGCCAGGATCACGCCCTGAGCCGAAGGCAGACGCCTAACCGCTATGCCACCCAGGCGCCCCTCTAAAAGTATTTTGACAAGGAGGAAGGGAAACCAGCATTCGCATATATTGTTGAACGTGGAAGAGAATTGCTTATGTTTTCAGAAAGTAATCCAAAAATATCTTAAAATGTCTATTTCTCTTTGACCCAGCAATCCCACATAAAGGAACCTAGCATACAGAGAAAAAGCAACAAGAACAAGATGTTTAATGAATATATTTTGTAGTGATAATAATCTAAAATGTATACCCATAAGGAAATAATTGAATTATGATTCAGTCACACAATGAAACAGATCTCTAAGAATTACCCGAGAGTGATGTACATGATACACTGATTAATGACAAAAACTACCTGCTAAATTATATGCGCATTAAGCTGGTTTACAAAAAGAAAACAAATTCTTATCTAATTTATGTCTATGTCAAAAAAATATGTCTTGTCCATCTGGGCAATGAGATACAGTAAAGGAAAGTTTCATACTATGTCGTTAACATTGCTGAGCTTGAACATGGGATGAGATAGAGAGATGCTGACAACAGTTCTAATTCTGTTTGATTCTATCTTTTCAATTTTGACAGTAAACATGCATTTTTGGAATTTCAAAAACCGAGCAAGTTTAAAAAAAAAGCATGAAAGAATAAGTGTTTCCAAATTTGTGCTCTCTTACCAAAACTACTATAAAAGTGAACAAAATATATGAGACAATGTTTTCAGGAGTTGAATGACAATATTTGAAAGACTATAATCCTTGAAAGAAAAAATAGAGATGAGGTGAGACATACTTTTGCCTGAACTTTCTATGGCACATGAAGTTAGAGCCCTAGCAGAGCATCTGACACTTGATAAACTGAGAAAGCCAGAGATGAGAATTGGGAGTTTGAGGATGTGGCTGGAATTGTGGACAGAGGTCTTAAAAGGAGAGAGATGCTGGAAGGGCAGGGTAGTTTGAGAGACAGTTCCTAGGGGTTCCTTGGTGGCGCAGTCCTTAAGCGTTTGCCTTCGGCTCAGGGCGTGATCCCTGCGTTCCAGGATTGAGCCCCACATCAGGCTCCTCCACTAGGAGCCTGCTTCTTCCTCTCCCACTCCCCCTGCTTGTGTTCCCTCTCTCGCTGGCTGTCTCTCTCAAATAAATAAATAAATAAATAAATAAATAAATAAATAAATAAATCTGAGAAAGAAAGAAAGAAAGAAAGAAAGAAAGAAAGAGAAACAGTTCCTAAATGTTTGAATGGGAGTTTCTCTGGAAAAATGGTCAAGACTTAAGATGCACATGTCCACAACGTTTCACAGAGAATAGTTAACGAAGGACTGAGAAATGAACAAAAATATCAGACACCATGTAATTACTGGAGTTTCAGTTCAACAACAGTGAAGAGACTTCACCAATATCTTCAGGAAATTAGTGGAGACCAAAGAAGGCCAAGACTTAAAATAACCAAGCCATAATATAAAATGGCTCCCTTGAAACAAGGAGAAGCAAAAATAGAAACACCTTAAGGAGGAAAAAACCCTGAAGAGATTTAAATGATATATCATAATCTGTTTGGAAGACCAAAACTCAATATTATTTTTTAAAAATCTAACATAATATAAACCCACTGCAATGTATTAGTCATAAAACCTACCATAACTTTTTTTTTTAAGTTGGATATACAAAGAAGCAGAGAAATGTGATTCAATCAAAGGAAATAACATTCAATAGAAACAAACCAAAGAAGGCACAGTATTGGAATTACTAAAGGCTTTAAAAACAATGAACAGAATCAATCAGAAACCTTAGAAAAGAAACTTAGACTATGATGAATAATCTATTAGTGGGTCTTAAGCAGATTGGAAACTGTAGAAAAAAAACATTAGTAAACTTAAAAACAAACAATAGAAATTATTTATCCTGAAGAAAAGAGATGAAGTTTTTGGGTTTTGGAGTTTTTGTTTTTTTCTTTAATTAGCAGAACCCTAGTAACATGTTAAGCAAAATCAGGAGATCTATGTGTAATTGGAATTCAATAAGAAAATAGAGAGAATGAAATGCAAAACAAAACACATTTATCAGAAGTAATAGCCCAAATATAACTAAATTTCTTTAAAATACTCAACCTACAGATCCAAGATATTCAGTGAAGTCCCAGTATGATGAATACAAGAAAACCACATCTAAGTACATCATAGGTAAATTATAGAAAACCACACCTGAAAGCGAAAATTTTAAACTCAGCCAGAAAAAAAAAGATGCTAATTTTCACGAGAAACAGTGGAGGCAATTATGCAGTTGAATAACATCTTTAAAGTGCTAAAGGAAAAACTGTCAATTCTGAGTCCCATATGCAAAAAAATATATATTCTTCAAAAATAAGGGTGATATAAGGCATGTTCATGTAAGCTGAGAGTGAAAATATTTGTCAACACAAGATCTGAAACTGGAAGAAATGCTAAAGGAAGGAAGTCCTTCAGGCTTAAGAAAAATTATACTACATGAGACTCAGATATAACTGAACGAATTAAGGACAATAAAACTGGTAAATATGTGAAGACAAGATTTTTAAAAATGTATTATTTTCTCTCTGTGCTATTATTGCTGAAATGCATTTTACTTCTAAAACTATTTTAAACTCCACAGTACAGGTTATTATTTTTGCTTTAGTTTTTTATAATATTTAAAATCACTAAATTATAATAATTTAAAATCATTAAATTAAGTGGTACAATATATAAAAAGAATTATACGTTATAATGATTAAGGTTAACACAGGAATATGAGGTTTTAGCACTTTTAAAAGTCAATCTGTGATTCACCACAGTAAAAGAATAGGAGGAGAAAACATGCAATAGATGCAGAAACACATGCTGACAAATAGTAACACCCTTTCCTGATTTAAAAAAAAACCCCAATAACCAGGAATGAAGGAATGAAAGAAAACTTAATCTGGTAAGGGACATTTACATTAAAACTTACAGCTAACTTAGTATCTATAGGGACAATCTTGCATATTTGTTCAAGTATGCTTTTAACTCATTTTTTAAATTATTTGTTAACATCAACATTTTTTCTAGTCCTTTTGATTTTTACTTGGTTGTTTCACTCAGGCATTTCATTTCTTTTTCCTGCATCGCACTTTTATTAGCAATTACAGCCTCTCTTGATCTTCTAGTCCTCTGAAATCCCAAAGTACTATCCTGTACCCCACAAATTAGCTCTCAAGAATAACAATTTCATTATTTAGAATATTTTTTTGTGGAATAGTGACATTTTTTGCTTCTTAGATTTATCTGTTCTTTTAGCTATTTTAGCAGATCACCCAAAGAAATCACTAAAAAATAAATATATGGCTTTTTTGGAAACAGTGGTAATGCTACTGATACAATTTTGTTTACATCTTGCAATTATTTATTGATACAAAATTTGTATGCAGTTAAATGAAAAGATCTTCAGAACAGTCTATGTTAAGTTTTGACAAACATGTATCCACATAATCAATACCCAATAAAAGATACAGAATGCTCCCATCAGCCCAGGAACTTCCTTCATTCCTAATTCCACCCAATCTTTGTTTTCCATGGGCAAATTTTATATGATTTCTATTATCATCGTTTAGTTTTTTCCTGTTCCAGAACTACATGTAAGTAAAATCAAGCATGTAGCTTTTTTTATGCCTGTCTTTCTTTTACTTATTTTTTAATCCATACATACTGTTGCATATATCAGTAGGAGAATATGAAGAACAGCAAGATATCTGCATAGTCTGAAAGTGTCTCCCAACAAGGGGAGAAATATCAGTAAATATACAGTAGAGAATCAGACAGAACCTTGCCCAAGTAATCAAAACTGACATCAGTAGTAAGAGACTCATGTACATGTGTCCATGATGGGTCTGTAGATGCAGAACCCTGAAGGACCAAATCTCACCACATGGCATTCCACCTGAAAGTTCCTATCCTCTATCTAACCATGAGAAACACTGGATAAACCCACTGTGGTAAATATTCTATTTCTTAAAAGCACAGAAACTGGGAAGAATTGTATTCTTAAAAATAATATCATAAAAGCTAATAAAAGTCTGTGGAAGTTATTTCAGATTAAAAAAACTAAAGAGGCATGACAACTAAATGCAATACGTGACAGTATGTCTGAATCTGTACTGGAGACAAAAAAAAAGCGAAGATATAATTGTGTCAACTGACAAAACTAGAATATAAACAGATTCTATACCATATCAATGTTAAATATATTGAAATTGAAAACTGTACTCTGGTTATGAAAAAAAATATCCTTAAGGAAATATACATTGAAGAACAGGGGCAAAGATTGATGGTGTTTTTAATTTAACTTCAAATAGCTTAGGAGAAAATATACACATGCGCGCACACACACATGGAGCTGGGACAAATAAAGAAAATGGTCTTAAATGTTGATAATAGGTTAATCTGAATAAAGATTATAGGGCTGTTTTTCTACTATTTTTATTTTTGCCACTTTCTTGTGAGTTTGAATTTACTTCCAGAAAATTCTTCTAATAAAGCAAGGTAGACCCAAATTATCTTGCAACTGACTTCTAAGTACCTCATCTATTTTGCTCCCTATTTTTCTCCGTCACACAGGTCTCCCTGATGTTTCTTACACAACCCAAGCAAATATCTGGACAGAATGCTCATCTTTTAGATAAATACGTATTTTGCATCCTGATTTCATTCAGGTATGCATTCAAATGTTATCTTCCAGAGAGATGTTTCCTTATTTGTCGTTCAAAAGAGCACCCTCCTATATCTAATTGTTTCTCCTGAATATGCTTTATTTTTCCTTAAAGCACTTACTACTACATGCTTATTTTTATCTCCCCTTAGAATGTTAGTCAATGAGAGCAGGACTTCATTTTGTTCATCACAAGGGCCCCAAGATTCAAACAGTTCTTGGAGGAACATAGACATTCAATAAGCATTTGTTCAAAGAAGCAATAACTGTAATGGCTGAACATGAAGGTCAAATAAGGAATATGAATTTATGAAATTCAAGTAAAAAATGCAGATGATATAAGGAAGATAACTGTCCCTAAAATTTTTTAAAACATTTTTCTGACTCATAAAGTCTTTGGATATTAGGTAGACAGAGTGCCAAAGTTCTTACATTCTAATATTTTGTATTAAAAGCTATTGTTTTCCAATATATATTGTTTTCCAATATATACTAATATTCAAAGAATTTTTGCCCAAAAATCTCAAAATCATATGCACTATTCAATAAAAACAGGCAAGATTCATCTTTCAGTATTTACTTCTAGAAAGAATGAAAAAAAGAAACTGTCACATGTGTCTTCAGAATATTTTGATAAGATATCCATTAATATATACAGGCAATATCATGAAATATAGCAAATATGTCATTTCAAGGAAATAAGTCCTAAGTGTTATAAAACATTAATTTTATAAATACAAGCTACACAAGTAGGATAAAATTTTCGAAGTATAACATATTTACAAATAATTAATAGACTCCACATTATAAAGGAGAAGTAACTATCATTTGTCATCACCACAGAGACAAAAACTACACATGGTTACTTTATATGCTTGAATTATTTTCATAGAAAATATGCACTACAAAGTAAAATGCTAAATGTATCCTCTATATTAGCCTTTCTAAATTAGTGTTGCTTTGATATCATTTTCCCTAAAGAAAACATTATAAAGCAACTCATATGAAATAATTTTTTTCCTTTTTTTTAAATCAAGCATAGCACTTAGTTGCAAATCTCATTTTCATAACTATTCCCATGACTTTAAAGACAATGTGACGTACTTTTAAAGAAATTGGGAGGTTCACTCAATGTTACTGCTTTTGTGGTTTTTGGGTTCTCACATATTTCTGTTTATTTTGTTTTCTTGTAGGTATGTGCAACACTGCTTTAAGATAAGCATAATCGGGGGCACTTATTACAAAAATAAACTATTTTTGAGATCATGTTCTTCCTGTTACTAATTCCTGACATACACTTCATTTTGTTTCTTCTTTAAAAGGTATTTTTTTAAACTTTCTAATAACTTCCTTTCCTAAATAGGTCCTATTAATATTTATTCAAGAATGCTCTAAATGCTGAATAAAAAAAAAAGCAAGACTGATTTTATTAGTCCTTTATGAAGTTTACCATGACTTAATTTCAGTCTAGCATAATTTTTAAGAACTTAGGCTATGGAGCAAAATATGTCACCAAATGCAAGATTTACAACTTCCTAGTTTTGTGACCTTGCAAAATTATAAAACTTCTGTGTTCCAGTTTCTTCATCTGCAAAATGGGAATGGCAGTAGTATCTACCCAATATGGTTGCAATGAATATTAAAAGGATTAAGGATTATAAAACACTCAGAAGAAAAAGCACATGGCAAAAATAAAGATTAGCCTTTATAATCATCATTTATTTTTTTATAACATATGCTAGTATGGAGAAGTTTCCAAATTTTTTGGAATTTGGAATTTCAGTTTCAGTTGAATTAAAATTGTGAAACATATTTTAGATACCTATTTTTAAATTACTAAACTTAATGTATTATTTTCTTTCCATTTATCAAATATATATTAGGTACTCATATGGAAAAAATCACTTACTCTAAGCTGTGTGTGAATAATCATGTTTGTGTTTGTATGTTGGTATAAAAGGGAAAATACAAAGGTAAAGAAGACCTGTTTCTACCACAAGAAGCAATATCATTATGATTAGATTATTACCGCCTGTTATAGTTAATAGACAATATTATCTCCTGCTATAACTAATAATGGCAAGTAATCCCAAGGGAGAAATTTGAGGAAAGAATGTAAATCATAAATGTGGGCTGAAGATAAAAGAATCATCCCTATGTTTTCTAGCAGGTATTACAGCATTTAAGCTTTTATCAAGCCGAATGAGCAGTCACACCATTTATTTCCCACAAAACAGATGTCCCACAATTTCATGTCTTCAAAGACCTGCCTCAAATGTTCATAAGAAATCTGGGTGATATTGTTTTTGGACAAGAGATATGTTTCCTCTGGAGTCTGCGCTTTGCATTCTTGTAGATTCTGCTTTTTTTAAACCACAACAATTTAATGTAACTTGACTTCTATACAAATTCTGCTTTGTTTTATTTTCTTATCTTGTACTAGTCTATTGCTATCTGGTTGTTCTGTCTCTATTTTGTTTCAACAACCCACTCAGTCATCAGCCAAGATCTACCTAACATTTCCATGAACTGACATCTACAATTAAGGCTTTATATTTCCTGAAAACAATAATATATTCATAAAACTATGACTAGAATAGTATAATGAATTATTCTCTTACAAATATCTATTTACATCCATTATCATCCTTTACCTGTGTAACCTATATAAATGAATGGCAGTATTTTTATTAACCATAAATTCTAATTGTTGGATAAGCTTCTTTAATATATGATTGATAATTTCGCCTACCCAGCATACAAGTGAAATTTAGTCATGAATCATCTACGTGCTGATTAACTTTTGCTGATAAGTATTCAAACATCTTTTCTTAGCAAAACTTATTTTAATTTAGAAGTTTTAACAGCCAGTATATTATTTGATTCAATTAAAGATATATACTAATTATTCATCTAAATCATATTTATACATTGTGCTCTTAAATCGAGAACATTATAATTACTACAAGATTTGTAGGGTTAACCATCTGTCTCTTCGCACAGGCACAGAGAAGTATTAAATGTGGCTTTTACAATGTACAAATTCCAGCTTTAGTGTAGGTTTGTTCCTTGAAATTCCTGGTATTCTTTATTCTGTTTATTTACTTTTGATTCTCATTTTGATCTAAGAGGAATTAAGTGCTCTGAGATATTAAGGTTTATTTGCTTGTTGAAGTGGAATCTCAACATCTATGTGCAATTACTTACAGTTCAGCCTCAGAAGTAAAGGGTTTATCTCAGCAATAGAGAGCTAACTAAATATTTTACTGTTTTTTATCTTTGTATTCTTCTTATTGATCTGACCAATATGAGAACTATGAGAGTGGTAAGTTCAGATGAGCTAGGCCTTCAATATCATGCTCTGTCCCAGCACTGTGTTAAACCTGTATTCATATTAATCCCAAGAAGGCACAGAAAGGCACTATTGTCACCTACAGCACCAGAATTATCTAAATGAATTCCCAAAACCACTAAAAGGGACTGGAGACAACAGAGGGGAAACTATTTCAATGAAGTACTTAACCAGAAACATCTAGGGAGAGTATTCCAAAAAAAGTTTCATTTTTGTGTGGGGGGGTTTTTCTCTTGTCCAAAAGCTCTTAATTCATTTGTTTTGCTCTATTTTCCATTGGTCAGATTTCCAATTTCTACTATCACATCTGTGATAATTAATCTGAATATGGTAAGGAGTTAAAGCAGTTTGCTTTTCAAGATGCACATTCTGCTCTTGTTTACTTCTCATACCCTGAGTAAGCAAATGTGCTATGTTAGAAAGATACTATTAATTATGTAGACAAATCTCTTTGAGAGTGCTCTACCAACACCAGTTGGTAGGGATGTCTGAAAAATAAATATACAATTCAGAAAAAGAAACTTAAAGAAGGAAAGAAAAATTTGAGTTTGTGCATTGGAGTCTTCAAACAAAAATTACTTTATCAGGTTAGTGTTGTTATGCTATTACAACATTTCATCTTTTTTATTAGTTCTTAACAATAAACACATAGTATTTCCTCATTAGAGTGGAGTATGAACCTTATACAAATAAACCCTTACATTAAAAATATTGCACTGATATTCACTAGTGTATCTGCCCCCATCAATATTAATATCCACAGGAATTAAGAGCCACAATATGATTTAAAGTATAGTCTCTATCCTTAGATAGTTTTACATAAACATATATAACTACACATTACACGTATACATTGCAAAATTATCCTTGTAATTCAAAAAGCAATTCCACAGATGGTGTTTATGAGGCTGTCTGAAAAAACAGATGTTTGACCTGGAGTCATTTCCATCACACATATGGTCCATCTCTAGGCTAGTTTCTCTGGCCACTGATGGTTGGCTGGTCCAGTGTTCTACAATGCCTTAGCTGAAATTAACTCATGAACTACTGACTATTAGAAAGGACAAAGTTTTGTTTCCTTGTTTTCAATCATAGTCTACTTTTTAAAATATGAATTCTAGATTCTCAGAAGGCAGAAGTGTATGGCAAGAAGGTAAGGATCATGCTAGGATTAAGACGCCTATAAATTCTATAGAGCAGACTTCCTTGATGTACTTGGGAAAATAATTTCCCTCGTGAGGCTGTTTCCTCATCTGTAAAATGGGTAAAATAATTTCCTTCATATTCCATAAGGGGGACATCCAGATCAAAGTAGATTATGTTTAGGAAATACTTTGACAACTATACCACTGTACATAATATTGTTATGAATTATATGGGCTTGCTTCTGCCTAATTGTATACGGATTTTTTTTATTCAGAAAAGTAGATATTTTACCAGAATCATTCTAGTTTATATAGGGGAAAACCATAGTAGAGTTGGGGGTTTTAAAATAAACATGGGGATTAAGGAGGGCACTTGTGATGAGCACTGAGTGTTGTATGGAACTGTTGAATCACTAATTATACACCTGAAATTAATTTACAATGCATATTAACTGAAATTTAAATTAGAAGTCCAAAATATAAACAAAGTGACTTGCACTTAGTCTTTTCCTTTCTGAATACCCTCCCCAAAACTTTAATTTTTCCTTTATTATATTTCATCTACTAAAAAAGAAAGTGGAAGAGAAAGAGAGCACAAATAAAAATCAGAATAATAGAAAATCTTATAGAAGAGGAGCAGGCACTAGGAAGAGTTCTACAGTAATTACTCTAGAAACGCAAAGCCAATAGAAAATTCTGATATCTAACATAAGCTGTCCATTCTAGGACACGTACCTTATCTTATCAATGGGCCAGAGTGGACTGTATTCTCAGAGATTTAGTGGCACTAATATAACTCACAAGAGACCAAGTATGTCTCTTGCATGAAAATTTACCAATTAAAAAGAAGTAAAAGAAATAATAGAAAAGAAATGAAAGGAAGGAAGGAATGGGGGAGGAAGAAAACTTTGAGGATCAGGCATGAGTTATTAACTCCACCCTTCCTAGGAACCGTCACAGAGTGCCAGTTTAATAATGATGGCAAAGAATAAGAATTTAATGCAAGTATCTCCAAAATCTGCTACCAAGATGACTAAATATTGAAGCCATCTGGTCCAAATTATCTTCTACCTGGTCTGTGTTCTTAGATCATTTTCCAAATTCCACCCCTCTGACGTGAGTCTGTGTTATCATGTTATCTTTTGCATCTTTTTCTTTTCGTATATTTTTATACTGGCATTAATATCATAAACTAAGCTACAGCTACAGTCTTCGTGAGGTTTTGGATAAACAAGGCATTCCTGTCTTCTTAAAACACTTCTGGAGACCTTTGATTTTGCCATAATATTTTTAATTTATTAACTCTCCATATTCAAGGTCCACCTTTCCCTATCCCCATATGCTTAACCGTAGAGGTATGGTAAAGATAATAATAAAAGCTATAAAAAGAAACCTGATGTGTGATTACAAAGTAATCCCCAAAACAGAAAACATGTTGTCCTCAAAGAGTGTCATGAAAAGTGATTTGAAATTCAGCTTTTAAATAGAACATTTTATTGAGTTTTTGAAAAAAAGGGGGGGCAAACATATGACTGGTTCCATATTCATATATACTTGATTCCTCCTCCTTCTAGGCCTCCCATATATTCTGTTGGTAAATACACTGAACTCGGCCTCCTGCTCTCCCCAAGGTAAAGGGTGTGATAAAGTTTAAGGAATTCAGCTGAGCATTTAGTATTTCATGACGTGCAAATGTTCTTCTGGAAGAACTATAGTCAAGCGGTTTTACAGAAGGTTAGTGAAATTATTTGATACTTGCTCTAGTGAAGCTTTAGAAATAAATAGATATATATGGTTCCGAAGCACTTTCTTCCTACTCCATATATTGAGTACCCATCCATGCAAAAGTATAAGAAGATCTTCCACCACTTAAATATCCCAGCATATCATTTAGCAATTCTAAGACCTTCATCATTCCTACCCTCTTCTTATGTAGTTATATCTACATTATTAATGACACATCTCCTTCTTTTAGTGTTGTATAATATCTTCTAAATGATGAATAAAGAGCAATAACAGAGTACCTGGAATTCAACAGATACCAGTTTTCTCCTCTGTCTCAATAATGTGCATGAAATCATATTTGGCATTAAAGTTACATTTGAAAAACCACAGTTACTCAGTAATATATAAATCATATGCTAACTGTGAATCTATCTTCTAGATGTTCATATCTCAGAGGTTATTTCTAATGCAGGTTTTGTTTAAAGATGTACTGAAGGAATATTTCTTGTTTGCTACTTTCTTAATGTGCACAGACATTGTGGGTCTTTCTGAATGATCCATCACCTTGCCTTAAAATGAATAAGTCTGAAATAAGTTTCCCTAAGTCAGAGAGGAGAAAGATTTTGATAATCTCAGAGGAAAAAAATGACTAAATGAGTTAAGAAAAATGAGTGTTGTTACCTACACCTACACCTGCAGGTGTGCAGAATTTTGAACAGATTAGCGATGACCACCTCAAGGTACAATTGAGATATATTTAATATAACTTATTCTAGATGAAATAGGAATATCTGCCTTAACTAAGCTTTTTTCCCCTCAAACTTTACCTATCCCAAACTAGCATGATAAATTAGTATAGGGCTATATGCAGACAGAAAAGCTACCTAAAGAATAGGAATAGAAAGATGCCTAAGCCATGGGCTGAATAGAACTGTGACATAACTTTTGGGCAGAGCTACAAAGGAGGTGTTAAGATCACAGATTGGGAAGGTTGCATAAACCATACTGGGAAATGAGAAATAAATGCAATGGTCCAACATAGGATTAAAGCAACAAATGTCCATGGGATCTAAAAAGCCCTGTTAAGCAGGTAAATGGGTTTTTCGTCAGCAGCATGTATGTGCAGATCACTCAGTGGTCTAAATCTAAGGCATAACTTGAAGAATGTGAAGACCATAAGAATGGCTTATGTGAAATAGCCACCATTATAGACACCTGAATAAAAATTAAGTTCAATTAAAGAAAAAAATTTTTAAGTGAAGCTGCAGAAATAGACATATTATGTTTTTGCATACATGCCTCAGTAAAAAGTTATACCACTCTGTATTTATTCATTTATTAAGAATCCACTCTAGGTCAGGGGGCGCCTGGGTGGCACAGCAGTTAAGCGTCTGCCTTCGGCTCAGGGCGTGATCCCGGCGTTACGGGATCGAGCCCCACATCAGGCTCCCTCTGCTATGAGCCTGCTTCTTCCTCTCCCACTCCCCCTGCTTGTGTTCCCTCTCTCGCTGGCTGTGTCTATCTCTGTCCAATAAATAAATAAAAAATCTTAAAAAAAAAAAAAAGAATCCACTCTAGGTCAAGCATTATCCTAGGAACATGGGCATATTTTCAAGGAGAATGACAGGCATAACTGGAGTTCATACAATTTATAAAGTGATGAATTAGGGGGAAAAAGGAACCAAAGTTTGGCAGAATCAAAAAAAATACATTTAAATGTAAAAGTTTTACAAAGATTTCCTGCATTAAAATTTTTAAGACATTATAAACTCTAAGTATGTTAGATATGCCATTTGCCTACCCATTGTTGCATCTTTGCTCTGGAGTTTTCTCTCACATTTGCTGCTCCCTCAATTCCAATCCTAGATAGGTTCCTTGCATTTGCTGCATGCACTATAGTGCCAAATACTTGTAGCACTTAGAATTACTTTCTCCAGATCTGTATTCCTGGCCAATTATCTAGACTCCATGCCACATGAAGACAAGTATTGTGAGTACTGTCACATTTATCACTTTGTCTACCATGCCCAGCATGGAGCCCGCTGCAGAGAGAAAAAATCATCAAGAGTGTGTTGAATTAACTATATTCATAAAAGCATGTCTGTGGAGTGCTGAGTAACAGGTTCTGAGTCCTTTGGTTTCTAATGTTTTAAACTACTTCATGGATGGAAATTAAGGACTAGCAGAATTGTTAGTGAAGACCTCCATGAAATAGTTTGTCTCAATTGCCAGATGTCTTAAAATTTCCTTTAGCATGTGCTGGACAAACAACAATAACACTGTTGATTTACAGTAAGTTTAATGTTACTTAACGTCTTCAAACCTCCGTTTTACCTCTTATGGAATTACGGGATTGGTTGAAATTATCTATAAACTTCCTTTCGGTTTTAGAATTCTTTGATAAACTTTTTGTTGCCCAGCTTCCTGTAGGTCATTAAATCTGGTCATACAATCTGCAAGTCTTGCTATATCCCCAGGGATCTTTTGTCTGACACTAAGGGCAGTTGCCAGTAAAATCACAGGATTATAAAAGTTTATGTATTTTGAGCCCAACTTCCAGCAAATGCAAGAATCTGCTCTGAAAACATCCTATACAAGGATAATCCAAAGACAACAGAATACTCAAGTTTACAGAATACTTAGTACTTCAGTCCATTCCATTTTTTTTAAAGATTTTATTTACTTATTTGACAGAGATAGAGACAGCCAGAGAGAGAGGGAACACAAGCAGGGGGAGAGGGAGAGGAAGAAGCAGGCTCATAGCGGAGGAGTCTGATGTAGGGCTCGATCCCATAACGCCGGGATCACGCCCTGAGCCGAAGGCAGACGCTTAACCGCTGTGCCACCCAGGTGCCCCCAGTCCATTCCATTTTTAAAAGACAGATTTTAAATTTTCTACATTACACTGAGCATTACCCTGTTACTAACACCTTAACACTGACTCCCAGCAGGTTTGGCTTTAACTCTGCTCTTTAATCTATTCTTCTCTTTGTCTAATAAGTCCCTTTTCTCTATGTTAGTTTTTCAGTGTTTGAAAAGGATTATCAGACTATCATATTTTCTATATCATCCTCATTTATATCCTTCAGATTAATTTTTCTCAGCTAAATTTTTTCATATGCACATGATGTACAGCAATCCGAACTGCACCCTTCGCTTACAAATCTGCCCCTTACTTGTCATCTCTATTCATTTCATCAGTATAAAAGTATCATTAAAGAAAATCAGAAACTAGCACACTTATATTTCTATTTCAATTTTGTATTTCTTTGAATACACATATATACACATACTTACCTGTGTATATATTCAGAATCACTGCAATGTGAATATATACACATACTTACCTGTGTATATATTCAGAATCACTGCAACTTCACATTCTTTTTTACTTAAAATAATATCATAAACATTCCTACATTTATCATGGTCATTATCCACACAAATTAGTCTTTGTCAGTAAGTAAGCTAAAGACTATTTGACAATTTTCCTATAGTTGGATCTTTACCAGTAACTTTTTATTTTGCTATTCAGAGAAAAATGGATATTTGTTTTATAAACTGAATTACTCAACACTTGCCAACAGCTGAAAAAATTGGACCATTAATATATATCTTTCTAAAAGCATAACATTAGTTCATAAGACAACAACATAAGCACAGAGTGCACTTTAATAAGAGCATTTAGGGCTCACAGATTATATTGGTGGAAAATGGTACCTCAAGTATGTTCTTGTGGAAATATTTTCAAATGAAACTAAATTAGATTTGAACTTTTTGGTTTCATGCAATGTAATAATTCATCATGAACAACTTTCATTTTGAGTTTGTTATAAACAAATTATCTGTGGAAGAATCTCCTTCATTCAACAAATATTCATGGAAAGTTTTATGTCATAAAGTTATAGTACTAAATATAACAGAAAAATACTTTCCTTCATCAAATATACATTCTGATCAGAAACATATCAATAATAACATTTTATGTAAAGAATAGA
Source organism: Ailuropoda melanoleuca (assembly GCF_002007445.2). Taxonomy (NCBI): domain Eukaryota; kingdom Metazoa; phylum Chordata; class Mammalia; order Carnivora; family Ursidae; genus Ailuropoda; species Ailuropoda melanoleuca. The sequence goes on from NC_048226.1 coordinate 78,956,275, forward strand.
AGGGGGAAGGCAATTTTAAAGCAGTTTGATTAAAAAAAATAGGGGTACTTCCTTTTCCCTAAAAACAGAAGCGTTAGTAACAACCGGTTTGGCATGAAAAGTGAACAACCATTAAACACTGGCTATAAGCATCACTTACTGGCTGAACATCAGCCCTGGCTAGACATAAGACATGTGACACATTTTAAGAGTAATTTCAAGTCATTTTTTTCTAAAAAGATTTACTTTTCAAACACATGTTTTCAATGACCATAAAGGTTTTAAATCTTTAGATGACATGCCTACATGCAATTAAAATGAATTAATATTCTTGAAATTTTATCTCACTTGGCCTAAGAATTCCAAAGATTTCTAAAAAGGACATTATGATCGTATGTAATTAAAATGTTAAATGTACTGCTATGTAACTTCCATGTGTTTTTTCCTGGTATTGGTTATTTACTTGTGGAAGGATGTATATTTTACAAACTTGCTTTTCTAAAACTTATTGAAAAATATTAAAGGATCAAATCACGACCACCCAATTTCAGATAAGAGAAGTAGAGGAAAAAAAATATGTCTCAAAACTACCTTTCCATTTGGTCATTGTTCAAAGATATATTATTCTTGTATTCTTCTATCTTTTTCACTGTTTTGAGAAGTCTTTATCCAAACCATTATTTCTAATATTGTAATGGGCATTAAAAAATTATTTGCAGATATTTAAATGCATTATCTAATTCTGAGATGAGGCCTAGTACTTTCATTTCTAATATACTCCCAAGTGATGACAGTGCTGCTGATTCTATGGGCTACATTTTGAATAGCAAGGACCTAGACAGAGGTAGTAGTAAAAGTGAAAACTTCAACTTTGTACCCCTCATGTGGTGAAAAAAAATACTCGTTATCAAATCCACATCAACTTCTATTGTAGCAGTAATGTCCAGTGTGTTGGAGAATAACTTTTAAGGTAATCAAATACTTTGCCTTCACTATGGTATTTGATCATCCGCAAGTGTCATTTATTGGCTCATTGGCTCTTTTACGAACATCATTCTCATAAGAACTGTACCTAAACTGAAAAAACGAAATAGTCTGTGTAACTCTATTGTAAGTGTTCCTCCCACAAATGTTTCCAACTGTGACAGATTTAATGTTTCGTAACATTATTTTCTTATGTAGGCAGAACATTTAGTTTTTATCCTTTTACTCTCTTCCCTAGCAATATTTTAAAAAGTCAGATTAAAGTTGAGTTAGACTTTGTAGGCACAAAAATAAAGATATAAGTTTTGATCATTGACACCTACAAGTTCTTAACTTGTTATTTCCACAATTTTGTGGAGGCCTAATTGTCCTATTTTCAAAAATGAAATTAGACATAATAACTAAAATCAATAATAAAAGTTATGTCAATAAGTCAGTAATAACATCTGAAATCATACTGAATTGAAATTATAACATCCAATTGACAATTTATAGTCAATTCAGCTCATAAGCATTTGATAAGCCATAGTCAATGGAAACATTTTCATATATCTAGGTCTGTGTACCTCCAGTTTCTAAATATCATGGTTGAAGTCCTGTGTCATCCAAGTAGAAATCCTTACATTTCTTTTAATAAGCTTTTGACTGTAAATAGAAAAGTGGATCTTATAAATATATGTTATGCCCAGAAACTATAAATTACATTCAGTACAGAGGATATTTTTTAAGTTGTACTTATAAACAAAAAAGAATGTTAATTATAAATTGAATGCCAATATTTATAAATAAGGGAGAAGATCAAATAGGAAAAGAATTAGAAAACAAAAAAGTATTTATTGATCCAAAAAAGCAACAATAAAGAAGAAAATAAAAACACTGAATGGGTGGAGCAAATAGAATACACACATTATGACAGTATAAGATGATGGTAGATATTAACCCTACTATATATACAGTTAAGTGTAAACAGATTATAAACTTCAATTAACAAAGAGTCAGATTGAACAAAGAAAATATCTAACTACAAGGAGTTTATTACACTAAGTGAAACAAGTTAGAGAAGACAAATGGTATCACTTACACGTTGAGTCTTTAAAAAAAAAGTTAAATGCACAGAAACAGAGTAGAAAAGTGGTTGCCAGGGGCTGGGTGGGGGAAATAAGGAGAGGTTGGTAAAAGAGTAAAACTTCATTTGGTTATAAAATTAATAAGGTATGAGAATCTAATGAATAACATGATGACTATAATTGATAACACTGTACTGTGTAACTGAAATATGCCAAGAGAGCAGAACTTAAATGTTCTCTCTCACACACACACACACACACACACACACACAAACAGGTAAATATGTGAGGTGATGGATATGAATATGTGAATTAACATGGTGGACTGAATCTTTTCACAATGTATACATGTGTCAAATCATCACATTGCAGATTTTAAATATCTTACAATTTTGTCAGTTATCCCTCAAAAAATCTGAAAATATACATATTCAAAGATTAAGAGAAGCTGAAAAGGATGAAAAAATATACAACATGAAAATACAAATCAAAAGAAAATGACCATGTATTGACTAATAGCAGACCATATACACTTTAACAAACACAATTTTTAAAAAGGGAGATTGACTAATGATAAAAGGTAATTCTTCTGGAAGATGTAACAATTCAGAATATGCACATACATAATAGGCACAAATATATAAAGCAAACATTGATGAAAAAAAGAGAAAATAGACAAATGCAAAATTATTGACAGAGCAAGGGTCAAGAACTGTGAAAGGGCTAAGATATTACTCTACTTTTGGTTAATAATACTTGTTTCCAGTGTACATTCTAAAGAAAGGACAGTCCATTTTACTATACACATTTAATAATTTACTTTAGATTTCAGCTGAAAACAATATATTCTATTTAAGAGAAACGGATGCATTCTGCACTGGATTTTAGCAAATCCAGAAAATTTAAATGACTATTAAATTTGTTACCTCTCAAAGGCAGAAACTTTATTTTTAGTAAGAGTGTATTCAGAAAAAAAAAGATCTTTAAAACAAAGGCTCAATTTATCTTTGTTAAAATTTTTTATATTTTATATTTATAAGTTAAGTCTATTTTTACAACTATTTTTATAAGAGATATTGGTCTACGGTTTTCTTTTCTTGTAAAGTCTTTGCCTGGCTTTGGTATCAGGGTATTATTGGCCTCACAGAACGAGCTGGGAAGCACTCTCCCACTTATATTTATTTTTATTTTTTAAATTCAACGGTTGGTGAGAATGCAGACTGGTGCAGTCACTCTGGAAAACAGTATAGCGGTTCCTCAAAAAGTTAAAAAAACAGAACTACCTTATAATCCAGCAATTTCTCTACTAGATATTTACCAAAAGAATACAAAAATTCTGATTCGAAGGGACACATGCACCCTGATGTTTATAGTAGCATTATCAACAATACCCCCGCTTCTATTTTTTTGGAAGAGTTTGTAAACGGTTGGTGTTCATTCTTCCTTAAGTATTTGATAGAGTTCACCAGTGAAGATGTTTGGTTCTGGGCTTTTCTTTGTGGGAATTTGTCTCTTAAAGGAAGGTATGAAATTACAAATCTAATGCTTCTAATTCATGAGAAGTTAGAGGAACAGAAGAAATGACCTGGCTACTGTTAGTTGTTTAAAATGAGTGATCTTAAAAATAGTGTGTGTAATAAAATATGCGGCAGCCTTTCCTCCATGTAGGCTATCCATTCATCTATTAATACATCCTTCTATAATTTTAAGTCTCAACGGTTTTAAATTCCTTAGGTGGTCTAATTTCATCCCCACAAGAACCCCAGGAGGTTCTATCATCTCCATTTGACACATGACAAAACTAAGGCAAAGTAAATTATGTAATCTTTCCAAGGTCATACATGTAGTACTGTCCTGAAAAGGAACTCAGAAGCCACAGTGCCTCTTCAGCCACTTAATAAACTGGAATATACGGTGAATTAATAACCTCTGGGCCTCAGTATATCTCTAAAATGAGAATTATAGCACTGCCTAATTCTTAGAACTGTATAAACAAAATGCATGTAGAGGGCTTATGGCAGTGCCTGGCTCACAGTATGTGTTCAACATTAGCAGTGATTTTTGCTACTAGGTATTGCCCAGTAACACCACCTAAATTTTAACCATTTTAAAAGTCTTGGGTTTTAAGGCAAACAAAAAAATGAGAAGTCTTAGATTGAAAAATAACCAGTTAAAGGCATTTGATTGCAGCCACAGATAAACCATTTCACTGCCATTTTATGTACCTTCTTGATTTCACTACATGAGCATCAAATCAAAAAATAAACTCATGCAAAGGGGTATAAAAGTACATAGAATTCAAAGTGGTCTTTTGCCTGGTTTAAAAGGCATTTTAAAATGGATTTAAAAATAGATTTGCCTGGTTTACAGTTTTGAATTTTGCTTTACATTGACAGGAACGTTAGAATCCATTTTTTCCATAGCACTTTCTTTTTTCCCATAAATTAAACAGGTTTAATATGTGAATACTCAGAGGGGAGGAGCTAAGATGGCAGACAAGTAGGGGACCCCTTTTTCAGCCGGGCCCCTGAGTCAACCTGGATAGGTAACAGACCATCCTGAACATCCACGGAATCAGCCTGAGACGCAGGAAGATACATCTGCATCTCTACAAATGAACATCTCCAGGGCTGAGTATTGAGGTACGAAGCGGGGAGCCGTGAAACCTAGCACAGATATCGGAAGATAAATGGAAGGGGGAAGGAGCCGCCGTGTCAGGGCGCCGGGAAGTGGTAGCCACCTGCACAGGGGAGCGGGCGGACTCGCGGATGGGCACCCACCAGAGAACAGACTGGGTCCGCCACCAGACTGAAACGGAGCTCTGGTGTGCCCACTGGATGCAGACTGAGACCGGGAGCTCTGGAGCACACAGGGTCGGCTGGCGTCTGGCGGCTGGTGGTGTTAGAAACACAAAGGACAGGGGCGCCTGGGTGGCACAGCGGTTAAGCTTCTGCCTTCAGCTCAGGGCGTGATCCCAGCATCATCGGATCGAGCCCCACATCAGGCTCCTCCACTATGAGCCTGCTTCTTCCTCTCCCACTCCCCCTGCTTGTGTTCTCTCTCGCTGGCTGTCTCTATCTCTGTCAAATAAATAAATAAAATCTTTAAAANAAATAAAATCTTTAAAAAAAAAAAACAAAAACAAAAAACAAAGGACAGAGACACGCCAGCCCTGGAAGTGAAGGTTGGGACGCTGGGTGTGGAGTGCACATCCCAGGATGCTGCAGGGTTGAGCAGCAACAATAGAAACAGAGTTAAAGTGGCCAGAACATCAGTGGAGAATGGTACGCGATCCCTCTGTTCTGAGACAGATGCTGAGATTCGGCCACTGCTGCTCTGACTCTCAGAAGAGGCACAGCAAACTGCCAGGGAAAGCCGCCAGAGAACAAAAGTCTGGAAATACTGGCTCACAGCGTGCTCATCCCCATCCCCCCGCCCAGGGGACACGGAGACTACCCAAACAGGGTTGCCTGAGTACTGGAACGGCAGGCCCCTCCCCCATAAGGCAGGCTGAAAAATCAAGAAGCCCACATTCCTAAGATCCCTATAAAACATGGGCACACTGCCTGGGTCCCGGTCAATAATTTGGGCTCTGGACAACCCCACAACCTCCCCTCATCAGAATGACGAGAAGGAGAAATCCCCCCAGCAAAAAAAAAGACAATGAGTCTGTGGCCTCTGCCACAGAACTAATGGATATGGATATAACCAAATTATCAGAAATGGAATTCGGCATAACAATGGTCAAGATGATGTGTAGACTTGAAAAAAGCATTAATGAAAATTGTTAATGAGAATATAGAATCTCTAAGGGCAGAAATGAGAGTGAATATGGCAGAAATTAAAAATTTTATGAGCCAAATGCAATCAAAACTAGAGGCTCTGATGGCCAGGGTGAATGAGGCAGGAGAACGTATCGGCAAATTGGAGGATAGGATAGTAGAAGAGAAAGCTAAAATAGAAACTGGGCTCAAAAAAATCCAATCTCAAGAATGTAGGTTACAGGAGATTACTGACTCAATGAAACATTCCAATGTCAGAATCATCGGCATCCCCAAGGGGGTGGAGCAAAACAGAGGTCTAGAAGAGATATTTGAACAAATTGTAGCTGAAAACTTCCCTAATCTAGCAAGAGAAACAAGCATTAGTGTCCAAGAGGCAGAGAGGACCCCTCCCAAGCACAACCATGACAACCTTATGCCACGTCACGTCATAGTGCAATTTGCAAATATTATATCCAGGGATACAGTATTGAAAGTGGCCAGGGCAAAGAAATTTCTCACGTACCAAGGCAAAGTTATCAGAATTATGTCAGACCTGTCTACACAGACCTGGAAATAGAGAAAGGGTTGGGGGGGGCAATTTTAAAGCTCTTTCAGAGAAAAACATGCAGCCAAGGATCCCTTATCCAGCAAGACTGTCATTCAGAATTGATGGAGAAATAAAGACCTTCCAGAATCGCCAGTCATTGACGAATTTTGTAACCACAAAACCAGCCCTACAGGAGATATTAAGGGGGGTTCTATAAAGGTAAAAAGGCCCCAAGAGTGATACAGAACAGAAAGTCACAATCTATAGAAACAAAGACTTTACTGGCAACATGGCATCATTAAAATCATATCTCTCAATACTCAGTCTCAATGTAAATGGCCTAAATGTTCCCATAAAATGTCACAGGGTTGTAGATTGGATAAAAAGACATGACCCATCCATTTGCTGTCTACAAGAGACTCATTTGGAACCTAAAGATACAGTCAGACTGAAAGTAAAGGGATGGAATACCATCTTTGACGCCAATGGACTTCAAAAGAAAGCTGGGGTAACAATTCTCACATCAGACAGATTGGATTTTAAACTAAAGACAATAGTTAGAGACACAGAAGGGCACTATATTATTCTTAAAGGATGTATCCAACAAGTGGATATGACAATTATAAATATATATGCCCCCAACAGGGGAGCAGCAAGATACACAAGCCAATTCTTAACCACAATAAAGAGACATATAGATAAAAATACACTAATAGTAGGGGACCTCAACACTCCACTATCAGCAATAGACAGATCACCTAAGCAAGAAATCAGCAAAGAAACAAGAGCTTTGAATGCCATACTAGATGAGTTGGACTTCATAGGTATATATAGAACACTACACCCCAGAACCAAAGAAAACTCATTCTATTCTAATGCCTATGGAACATTCTCAAGTATAGACCATGTTCTCGGACACAAAACAGGTCTCAACCGGTACCAAAAGACTGAAATTATTCCCTTCATATTCTCAGACCACAACACTTTGAAATTGGAACTCAACTGTTACAAGGAAAAATTTGGAAGAAACTCAAACACTTGGAGACTAAGAACCATCCTGTTCAAGAATGATTCAATAAACCAGGAAATCAAAAACAATTTAAACAATTTATGGAGACCAACGAGAATGAAAACACAACGGTCCAAAACCTATGGGATACTGCAAAGGCAGTCCTAAGGGGGAAATACATAGCCATCCAAGCCTCACTCAAAAGAATAGAAAAATCTAAAATGCAGTTTTTATATTCTCACCTCAAGAAGCTGGAACAGCAACAGAGGGACAGGCCTAATCCACGCATGAGAAAGCAGTTGATCAAGATTAGAGCAGAAATCAATGAATTAGAAAGCAGGAGTACAGTAGAGCAGATCAACAGGACTAGAAGCTGGTTCTTTGAAAGAATCAATAAAATTGACAGACCACTGGCAAGGCTTATCCAAAAGAATAGAGAAAGGACCCAAATTAATAAAATTATGAATGAAAAGGGAGAGGTCACAACCAACACCAATGAAATTGGAAGGATTATTAGAAACTTTTATCAACAGCTTTATGCCAATAAATTAAGCAATCTGGAAGAGATGGAGGATTCCTGGAAACCTATAAACTATCAAGACAGAAACAGGAAGAAATTGATTCTTTAAACAGGCCAATTAATTATGAAGATATTGAAACAGTGATAAAAAACCTTCCAAAAAACAAAACTCCAGGACTGGATGGTTTTCCTGGGGAATTCTACCAAATATTTAAAGAAGAAATAATACCTATTCTCCTAAAGTTATTTAAAAAAATAGAAACAGAAGGAAAACTACCAAACTCATTCTATGAGGCCAATATTACCTTGATCCCCAAACCAGGAAAAGACCNTGATCCCCAAACCAGGCAAAGACCCCCTCAAAAAGGAGAATTACAAACTGATTTCCCTAATGAATATGGATGCCAAAATTCTCAACAAGATCCTAGCTAATAGAATCCAACAGTACATTAAAAGGATTATCCATCATGACCAAGTGGGATTCATCCCTGGGATGCGAGGGTGGTTCAACATTCACAGATCAATCAGTGTCTTAGATTTTATCCAGAAGGAAAAAGCCAAAAATCATATGATTCTCTCAAAAGAGGCAGAAAAAGCATTTGACAAAATACAGCATCCTTTCCTGATTAAAACCCTTCAGAGTGTAGGAATAGAGGGTACATTTCTCAATCTCATAAAAGCCATCTATGAAAAGCCTACTGCAAGCATTATTCTCAATGGGGAAAAGCTGGAAGCCTTTCCCTTAAGATCAGGAACACGACAAGGATGCCCACTCTCGCCACTATTATTCAACATAGTACTAGAAGTCCTTGCAACAGCAATCAGAAGACAAAAAGGGATCAAAGGTATCCAAATCGGCAAAGAAGAAGTCAAACTGTCTCTCTTTGCAGATGACATGATACTCTATATGGAAAACCCAAAGGAATCCACTCCCAAACTATTAGAAGTTATAGAACAATTCANCATTTATTCTCAATGGAGAAAAGCTGGAAGCCATTCCCTTAAGATCAGGAACACGACAAGGATGCCCACTCTTGCCACTATTATTCAACATAGTACTAGAAGTCCTTGCAACAGCAATCAGAAGACAAAAAGGGATCAAAGGTATCCAAATCGGCAAAGAAGAAGTCAAACTGTCTCTCTTTGCAGATGACATGATACTCTATATGGAAAACCCAAAGGAATCCACTCCCAAACTATTAGAAGTTATAGAACAATTCAGTAAGGTGGCAGGATACAAAATCAATGCCCAGAAATCAGTTGCATTTCTATACACGAATAACGAGACTGAAGAAAGAGAAATTAGGGAATCCATCCCATTTACAATAACACCAAAAACCATGCGTTACCTTGTGGAATAACTTAACCAGAGACATAAGGATCTATATTCTAGAAACTATAAATCACTCTTGAAAGACATTGAGGAAGACATAAAAAGATGGAAAAATATTCCATGCTCATGGATTGGAAGAATTAACATAGTTAAAATGTCCATACTACCCAGAGCAATCTACACTTTCAATGCTATCCCGATCAAAATACCGAGGACATTTTTCAAAGAACTGGAACAAATAGTCCTTAAATTTGTATGGAACCAGAAAAGGCCCCGAATCTCCAAGGAACTGTTGAAAAGGAAAAACAAAGCTGGGGGCATCACAATGCCGGATTTCGAGCTGTACTACAAAGCTGTGATCACAAAGACAGCATGGTACTGGCACAAAAACAGACACATCGACCAATGGAACAGAATAGAGAACCCAGAAATGGACCCTCGGCTCTTTGGGCAACTAATCTTTGATAAAGCAGGAAAAAACATCCGGTGGAAAAAAGACAGTCTCTTCAATAAATGGTGCTGGGAAAATTGGACAGCTACATGCAAAAGAATGAAACTTGACCACTCTCTCACACCATACACAAAAATAAACTCCAAATGGATGAAAGACACCTCGATGTGACAGGAATCCATCAAAATCCCAGAGGAGAACATAGGCAGCAACCTCTACGACATCGGCCAAAGCAACCTTTTTCATGACACATCTCCAAAGGCAAGAGAAACAAAAGANAGGAAAAAACATCCGGTGGAAAAAAGACAGTCTCTTCAATAAATGGTGCTGGGAAAATTGGACAGCTACATGCAAAAGAATGAAACTTGACCACTCTCTCACACCATACACAAAAATAAACTCCAAATGGATGAAAGACCTCAATGTGAGACAGGAATCCATCAAAATTCTAGAGGAGAACATAGGCAACAACTTCTATGACATCGGCCAGAGCAACCTTTTTCATGACACATATCCAAAGGCAAGAGAAACAAAAGATAAAATGAACTTATGGGACTTCATCAAGAGGAAAAGCTTCCGCACAGCCAAGGAAACAGTCAAAAAAACTAAGAGGCAGCCCATGGAATTGGAGAAGATATTTGCAAATGACACTACAGATAAAGGACTGGTATCCAAGATCTACAAAGAACTTCTCAAACTCAATACACGAGAAACAAATAAACAAATCATAAAATGGGCAGAAGATATGAACAGACACTTTTCCAATGAAGACATACAAATGGCTAACAGACACATGAAAAAATGTTCAAAATCATTAGCCATCAGGGAAATTCAAATCAAAACCACACTGAGATACCACCTTACGCCAGTTAGAATGGCAAAGATAGACAAGGCAAGAAACAACAATTGTTGGAGAGGATGTGGAGAAAGGGGATCCCTCCTACATTGTTGGTGGGAATGCAAGTTGGTACAGCCACTCTGGAAAACAGTGTGGAGGTCCCTTAAAAAGTTAAAAATTGAACTACCCTATGACCCAGCCATTGCACTACTGGGTGTTTACCCCAAAGATACANTCACATTGAGATACCACCTTACTCCAGTTAGAATGGCAAAAATTGACAAGGCAGGAATCAACAAATGTTGGAGAGGATGTGGAGAAAGGGGAATCCCTCCTACTTTATTGGTGGGAATGCAAGTTGGTACAGCCACTCTGGAAAACAGTGTGGAGGTCCCTTAAAAAGTTAAAAATTGAACTACCCTATGA